>NC_081353.1:40036692-40213184 GCF_029784015.1 Lycium ferocissimum | reverse complement strand
AACAATACATAAGTCAAAAAAAATTACGTCTTTGAAAAAAGATATTCAAATTGAAAACCCTAAACAATTTAAAATTTTTGGCCCCTAAAAATACTTGATTCTCAACATATCTAAAACCGGGGCAAAGGGCGTAATGCGGGAAAATTCGACAAAGTATGAAAAAATGAGGCGTAGGGAGAATCATGAACATTCCCCTACGTAGATAGTTAGCCTCGCGTACAGCTTAATTCCAGCCTTTGAGCGAAATACAATGTTCGTCGCCCCTTTGACTTTGATGCTATGTCAATACAAGCCAAGGGATTATGTGTAATAATATTCATGCTTTGGTCATCTAAGCATTTTATCAAACACTTAGTGGGCATAAAGCTCCACAATCTCCATTAATGGTGTTTCTTCACCCAATTCCCATTTTATTACTTATAGGTGATTCTACAATCTCAATTAGATGTAATTAACATCATTCTCGAAATCACCGTATCATTATAACAATCTCGAGTCAACAATCCAAAACTCTGGCATAGTTTATATAATCCTCTTTATCAAACCCATTTACTATTCTCCCAAAACTCATCAATTCACAACTATACATGATTAGAGAGTAGAAACATTACCTTTTTGAAGTCCGATCCTCTTGAATTCGGGTTCTGGGGTTTCCGCGTCAATAAAAATGTTCCCGATCCTAACTCTATGGATTAGAAGAGTTTACTCGAAGTTAGAAAGGGATTAGGGACTTAAATTCACCAGAATCGTGATAAAACTTACCTTGTAGGGTTCTTGAGGCTTGAGACTTGTTCTTCTTGACTTTAGGTTAATTTTTCGTGAATGGGGTGCGGGAAATAGACCCCAAATCTTAAATATAACCTAAAACGCGTAAACCGGAAGCCTTTTGACCCGGCGGCCGTTTCGCGATGGGTCCGCGATGCGGGACCATCGCGCAATGTTACGCAGCTCAATACTCAGACTTGCGCAATCGGCCCGCGACAGCGGATATCGCACGCCACCCACGTGCACAATAGCGGCAGCAGGTCGATTACGCAGTGTTGATTAAAATGGACATAACTTCTTGTACACGAATCCGTTAAAGACGTAATATACCGTTGGAAAGGCTATTTTAAAAGGGATACAACTTTCATAGTTTTCCCAAATTCATAACGATTTTTCACGAAGAGAAGTTGGCTGGAAGCGGACGTCGAAAACTTAGCGGATTCTATAGGATTTCAAGTGCTTTACTATTAGCCATATTGAGATGATCATATCTCCTTGATCCGATCTCGATTGGCTTGGTCCTTATATTGTTAGAAAGGTATTTCTACATACTATAACTTTCATTAAGGGTACTTTCCCAAATTCCAAACGATTAAGGAGTTATCGGCGCCGAAATAGGCACATCAACCATTTTCGCAAAAACGTTCAAACGCCAGGTTTTAATTTAAAAGCTCTAATGTTGTAGTCTAGCTTAGTTCGAATATGCGGGATGTTACACATATGGACTTTTTATGTAGTTGAGTCGGGTTTAAAGAGAGCGGGTTTAAAAATGAAATCGGGGGATTTGGGGGTTTCCGTTATGGTAGGGATATATTTGAAAACTTTAATGACGGGAGGGGTATTTTTGACCCAAATTTATAACGGTGGATATTTTTAAGCCTTTTCCCAAAGTAGAGGGGCATTTTTGACCCTTTTCCCTTAAAACAATTAAATTAATTTAACTTTAAAAATTAGTCAACTTAAATTTCGAAAAGCGAAATATGATAACTAATTTGGGATAAAGGAGTAATAACTAATATGTTAATAACATTGTCTTGGCTGATTCCAGCACACGAATTTATGATAACATGGCGAGCTCATAGCCACAAAGTTATCTAGCTATCTTTGGAAAAAAATGACCACAGATAGACATGTATTCAAAAGGTTAGTTGAATATTTAAATTTCCTTAATAGTTTAGCGGTTTAGCCTACCAGACCTATCACCTATAACACTTTTGAAAAAGAAAAAAAAAAAGGTGGTCCCGCTTAACCATTCTCGTGAAGAAAAGGATAATGTACCCATTGAAGAGTATAGAGAGCAAACATAATTCACAAAGAAGAAACAGACACAACTTTACTTTCTTGATTTTATAGCTTTCTCCAATGGCCACTCCAGTGAAAGTGTACGGACCAACATTATCAACAGCAGTGTCAAGAGTTCTAGCTTGTCTTCTTGAAAAAGATGTTCCCTTTCAGCTCCAACCAGTTAACATGGCTAAAGGGGAACACAAGAAACCTGATTATCTCAAAATTCAGGTAAGTTTTTTTGTTACACCCAGGGGTTTTTGTTTGAGTTAATGTTCAAAAATACATCTGAACCATCAGCCTAAGGAATAGTCATTTCCTATTCCTAGCTGAATTATCACCACTTAGTATTAAAACACGATATTTGTATTATAACACCTTGATATATCCTAATTGAACTATCACCTTCTACTCAACTAGGTGTATTTTAATATATAAATGGTGATAATTCAGGTAGAAAAAAGGGAACAAATGGTAGTTAGGATGCGAAACTCGCAAAAAAGTGGTAATTAGGATGTGAAACTCGTAAAAAAGTGATGGTTGAATTGTGTTTTTTACCATTACCTATTTTTCTTTTAGTAATTTCCCTCACTATCTCTCACTTTCCTAATTTTCATCAGCCCTTTGGTCAAGTCCCAGCTTTTCAAGATGAGGCGATCACTCTGTTTGGTAATTACACTTCTAGTCCTTCATATTCCCCATTTTCTAAAATCCTCCCCAGTCCACATAGCCCTGTAAATATGGGGTCAGTCTAAAAAATTGGATCTTTAAACTGCTTTATAGTAGTGTTGTATAATTTGGGTTCTTGTTCTTTTTCTTTGCTTACACTGGGATGGAATATGGGCCTTACACTGCTGTTGGTGGTGCTTATTCTAGTAAGGAACTTGAGTTTGTAGTCTTTTTCCGAACATCATATGATCTGATGATGTTTATCCTATCTTGTATGGAACTTAGGTGTTATATTGTTGTTTATGAAGCTTATACTAGTATGCAATTTGGGTTGTACATTGTTGTAAATGAGGCTTTTACTAGTATGCAACTTGGTTGTACATTGTTGTTAATGACGCTTAAACTAGTGTGGAAATTGGGTCTTACATTATTGTACTTGATGCTGCAATTTGGCTTGTACATTGTTGTAAATGATGCTTATACTAGTATGGAAGTTGGGTCTACATTACTGTTCATGATGGTTATACTAATATGGAATTTGGGTCTTACACTATTACGTATGATGCGACGCTGTTGATGATGCCTATACTAGTATGGAATTTGAGCCTTACACTGGTACTTATGATATGATGTTGTTGATGATGCCTATACTAGTATGGAATTTGGGTCGTACACTGTTACTTATGACACGATGTTGTTGTTGATAATGCCTATACTAGTATGGAATTTGGGTCGTACACTGTTACTTATGACACGATGTTGTTGTTGATAATGCCTATACTAGTATGGAATTTGGGTCGTACACTGTTACTTATGACACGATGTTGTTGTTGATAATGCCTATACTAGTATGGAATTTGGGTCATACACTGTTACTTATGATGCGGTGTTGTTGATGATGTTTATACTAGTATGTGTTCATGACGCTCATACTAGTATGGAATTTGGGTCTTAACATTGTTTCATAATGCTTATGCTAATGTAGAATTTGGTTCTTGCATTATGGTTCATGATGCTTAGACTAGTACAGAATTGGGTTTGCTTTCATGATGCTTATACTAGTATGGAATTTGGGTTTACATTGTTGCCTATCTTTTCTTTTTGGTAAACCCAGAATCCAGATCTATAAATAGGTACATATGTGACAAATATGGGAGTCAAGGGAACAAGGGACTATACGGAACAAACCCGTTAGAGAAAGCATCTATAGACCAATGGATAGAGGCAGAAGGACAAAGTTTCAATCCACCAAGTTCAATTCTTGTATTCCAGTTGGCTTTTGCACCACGAATGAAGCTCAAACAAGACGAGAACTTGATCAGACAGAACGAAGAGAAGCTCAAAAAAGTGCTTGATGTGTATGAAAAGAGGCTCGGAGAGAATCAGTACTTGGCCGGAGATGAATTCACATTGGCCGATCTCTCTCACCTTCCAAACATCCAATACCTGGTGAACGGAACAGACAGAGCAGAGCTCTTCACTTCAAGAAAGAATGTGGAAAGGTGGTGGGGTGAGATATCCGGTAGAGAATCATGGAAGAAGGTAGTTGAAATGCAGACCTCACCCGTTCCCTCCTAGGACTTGTTCAAATCATTTGCTTTCATAGATCATAATGTTGTGTTTCTTGAGATATTCTGAGTGGCACTTTCTTCAGTTAGACTAGCTACAACTACTTCTGTGGGTTGAATAATGATAGTTTACCGACAATGCATCAAGGAGATTATGTTGAAGTTTATTTGAGATGTGATCTAGATATTGTGGGATAGTTGTGAACCAATCGTAGTAACTCTCCTACAAGGATATTTTTTTTCTCGGAAAGATTAATTGTCGCACCTCGAATATCTTTATATCCTATGATTAATTGTCGCACCTCGAATATCTTTATATCCTACTTCCTGTGTCTTTTATGGATAAAAAACTGTGTCCATTTCCTTTTATTGAACTAGAAGTGTCAATCTGGACTATGTTATATCGGCTGAACCAATTCTTGATCCTGCAATTACATCCTAATCACAAAAAAGATACAATATTTTTTGGTATGATTTGTAGAAGTCTGGAATTTTATGATCACAAGTCTGAAGTTTGATAAACAAGACCATCTTATAAGCATGAGAATTAGTCTAGGAAAACAATTTTTTTGAGAAAATACAGTTTCGGAAATAGTCTTGGACTATCTTACATAAGCTATAACAACGTTTGATCCACGGAAAAGCTGCAGTTTTGGAACTAGATTAGTACAATGGAAAATTTACATGATGATCTTAAGCGAAATGAACTATTTATCCTGCTCCTCTTCTTCTGCCAGTCAGTCACCTTTAGCAGCTGGTCATCAATCTTTCCTTATACTCCTTCAATTCCTTCTGGTACCTTTCCTTGTCTTTCACCCCATAGTTTTGATACACCTGCATGCATAGATTAACAATCAGTATATATAATTTTGTTTTACTGATTGAGTTTGAGTATAAAGCAACTATGCTTCAATCCCAAGCAAGTCGGAGCCGACTATTGAATCCTAGGTATTCATGTTGCTCATTTAAAAGCCCGCATTCCAATATTATGTAAGAGTTAGTTTCTCTTTCTCAATTTATGATGAATCTTCAAAATACAGAATGATCTAGTTTAAGCATGCTTACAGTTTTTCTTCGGGAGATATTGTTCCAAGATTCTCCAATCATCTTAGTGAATTGCCTCTCTCTATTTGGATAAAGAGAGTAGAGCTTGGAATGTTTTTCAGCAAAGAAGTTGTAACCACTCCTATTAGGTTTCGGGCGGTTAGGGTCTCCATCCTTCCTCCTCCTGTTCCTCCCTCCTGAATAGTGGTAAGGTGGCAGATTGTAAGGTACAATGGCGTTGCACGTTTGTGCAGGTAATTTGGAAGAAGATGATGGAGCTGGTTGTCGTGGATGGTAAAGTACTCCATTGAGAACTTCAGATCCCATTTTGATGGACACCAAATAACCACAGTCAAATTTGGCATGAATTGTCCCTTCAGCTTGGAAACACATTGACCCTAAATACACAAGAAAAAACACAATAGCCAATGTGAAGTTCATTGAATAATGCTGTAACATTTTAAAAGAAAACGAAATTGTATGAAAGACACTCACCAGGGCTACTAGAGTAGTCTTGATTCGTAATAATGTAGTAACAATATAACGTATTGGTACTCGGACTCTTCAGAAATATTGAGGGATACGTGTCGAATTCTCCAAAATTTGTGCATTTTTGGAGAATCTGACATGGGTGCCACAATATATTGGAGAGTCCGAGCAACATTGTGGGACAGCATTTGGTTACTCAAAAATCTTAAAGCTGGTAAAATGTGTTCCAATCAATAATGCTAAGGACACATATTTACTTTATGTGTGTAAGTATTTGATATGTAAACATGCAATTTCTTTTAAATTTTTACTGTATTTGGAAGAATTCATATGAGGTAGGTTCAATTGAATCTAGAATTTTCGTCCGGTGTGTGTGAGAATTAGAAATATTGAATTTTGAGCACATGATCTCAACACTGCAATGAATTCAACGGTAAGAATTTAAAGATTGAACCATCAAGTTTCAATTCTAGAGTTGCCTTTAATGTGAGTAGTCACACCTATGTTGCACATGTTTGATTTAGGTCACATCAAGACATGAAAAAAATTTATATAACATAGCTCCTATTAATCCCATTAGGTTAAGGGGTTGATTTGACTTGTAAGGTAAAAGAGTTAAGTATGACATTTTAGAGAGAAAAAAGTTGTCACTGAGTAGGATTTCACTAGGAGTGGGCGTTTGGGTCATCGGATTGGATATGAAATTTTCGGTTTGAATATTCGATTTTCAGATTGAAGAAATTACAATCCAAATCCAATCCAAATAAGTTCGGATTGGATTGGATATTTTAAGTTTGGTTTCAGATTATTTGGTTTGGATATTTCGGATTTTCGGATTTGACTCTTGAGACTTAAGACATACTTATTAGGAATGAAATTCATGTGTTAGTTCCACTGAGGTAAATCTAAATCTTAATTGCTCAGTAAAAAAAAAAAAAAAATCTGCCAATTCAAATTAGGATTAACAAATCCAAGTCATGTCCAACATAGTAAATCCATACCAAATAAAAGCATTTTGAAACAGTGAAAATGAACAAAATAAATCTAAGTAGTCATCTGGAAAAATAACAAAGAACTCTGTCGTGGGTGACACTAATGTGAGACTTGAGAAGTAAGAAAACCCTGTATTATATTTCATTTAGTAGAGAATTGTATATTGGATTTAATATTTTAATGAGTAGGGTCTTAGGTACTAATCTATTGAACCTTTAGAAATTAGACTTATTAGTACTGGGTACATATGATATAAGTAGGTCTAGATAAAAGATATAAAAATTTCAAATTTTCGGATATCAAAAAATCCATAGTACTAAATTCATATCCAATCCGAAATCCATAAATTTTAAAAATAAAATCCGAAGTCCAATCCATAATCCAAAAATTCAAACCAAATATTTACTTTAGCAAATGTAAATATGCACTTCAGCAAGTTACATGTTGTGTTCTTCTATTTATTTTCGTTTTCTCATTTCAATTGCTTTTTCCAACTGATCAGGAGGCTTGTGGCACTGCAAAAACTCCAGAACCAGATACAGCTAGCATGCAGAATAGCAATTGCATATCCTCTGGTAGTTAGTTTGTAGAAGTTAGTCAATTTGATTCGTCTTCTTCTATTAATTTAGATTATTGCTTTGCAGATCTTGATTTTTTATAATTATTGTACATGGTGTTTTTCTTATCTTTTCAATTGTTAGATTAGAGGCAGATCATAAATATTTTATGGTTTCTGCAAGCTGTTGATAGGTAGGAAAAGTGATCTCACTACATAAAATATAGATAACAATGTGTTGCTTCGAATAGTCACAAAATTATACCTCTCTAAGCTTGGTTTTGCAAATGAACAGGAGATCTGGTATCACAAAAGACTTGAAAAAACTACAACGCAGAATCCTCATGTTTTTGGGTCGTCCTCATTTCCATTCTAAGGCTCTCCACATGCATGACTGCTAAATTGGACGAAAGATTCTGTGTCTTGGTGAAGGTATGCGTTCTTTCACTTTAATCTTTAACAATGCACTATTTCCATATAATGGTATTCTTTTCAGGCTAATAGTTATGTATTGCGCTACTTTTAATTTCTGTGATGTTTTTCCAGTTAGGCAAGAAATTGTTTGTAGTACACCTGAATAAAATAATGTGCACGTTCATAAAAAGGTGTAGACGTGTCTGGTTTGATATTATGTATTAAATTAATACTACTCTACTATTTTAAGTGCAGATGTATTATTTGGCATAACACATTGGATCTTGTGTTGAGTTGTAATTTACAGATCCGACATATTAACAAAGTATTGAAGAGGAAATTGGATGAATGCTCAAAGGAATCACAACAAGTTGATGATACAAAAAAAGAGAATTGGTAGGTTTTAAACAGATGGAAAAGTTCAAGAAAGCCAAGATATTAGTACACCCTTCCCCCATTTTCATTTTGTTATCTTTCTTCTAAATGAAGGACTTTACATTGCATTCTTAAGAGGGATATTAATGTCTACAATAAGACATTTGGTTATGACAGATTAACCGAACAACTGAAAGAAACATGTACCGGCAATATCGTCCATAAGAAGGTATTAGGTGAGATATGTACTTAATTACATGTTTGTACCTCATATAATCGAAATAATCAAGAAAGTCGTAAACATATCTAATTTAACTTTGATTCCACAGCTTTGTAGGTTCAAACGATATCCAATCATCTTAATCTCGAGCGTACGACAATCCACATTAATCATTCATAGAAACTTGTACTTTATTCTTTTGATGTATAATTGTTTACTCAAAATTTTATCTCAACATTATTGATACTGTTTTACAATAACATGTACTACATGACATGATATACACGTGCAACGCACGTGCCGAGAAACTAGTATATATAAATCCACGAGAACAATTTAGCACCACTAGTGACAAGCCAAAGACAAGAAGACAAATATAAACAAAAATAAATCGAGGTATGGAATTCAAGTTCACCCTTCATGCCTATAATAACAAGAACATTTTATTTTAACCAATAGTTTAAATTATACGTACTGGTCCCATCACCATGTAAAAATCATTACACAATCAAGTCATTTATCAGATAATTATATTTAAAAGTAAATTTCCGAATAAGAATTAATTGATAACCTAGTTAAAATATAATTAACCTCCTATTACATGATGAGAATCCACTAATAAAATAAAAATTACACTGCTAAATACAAGGAGTAAAACTTTTCCTAATTATAAACTATATAAAAGTAAAAATAAAATTGGCTTCTACTCCATGAAGTTTGAAATACAAGGAGTAAAACTTTCTCTAATTATACATAAAAGTATTTCTCATTACACTATGAAAAGCAGGAAACCTCTAGCTTAAAATTTATATTACAAAAATACTCTTCTTATTAACTTAAATATCTTACTTATAAAAAAAATACCAAACGCGTGTGAAGGGTGTAATCATAATTAATTTAGTTACAAAGATGACTAACGGTTTTCCACTTTCAATTTGGTTTTCAACCATTGCACTTGTTGGTTGGGGTTTCTAAAGTGGCTGACTTTTAATCGAGTTTTGAAAGGCGGTTTTAAGACTGGCCTCGGGGCGAGGCACTGGCAAAACACTCGAGGGCTTACGTGCGGGGCTTAGTTCTTGTTAGGCTTACGTCCTAAGCGCGCATTGTACGCCCTAAACACGCATAACGCCCCGATTAAAAGGCAGTTTCAAGACTCGCCTCAGGGCGAGGCACTGGCAAAACGTCCCCGGACTCACGTGCAGGGCTTAGTTCCTGTGAGGCTTACGTCCTAAGCGCCCGGTACGCCATGAACACGCACTAAAGCCCAACGCTCGGGGCGCGCCTACAGATTCTTACACAAATTATATGTTAAATTACTTAATTAAAATCATAGACCCTCATAATGCTTTAACAAATGAATGATACTTAATAGTTTTTCATCTATAGAAATGAGAAGATCGAGTGTAACTCAAATAACCAGTTGTAGTATTGCATATTTACTATTTGAGAACATCGTGAGGGTGAATATCATAATATTTCTTTTAAAAATACATAGCCAATTTGTACATTTTCACTTGTCTTTGGTCTTTTGTCTTATATATCAAAATTATCATATTTTATTATTTTGCTATTTGAAAGTAATTTTCATTTTATTCATGAAGGAATTACGTTTTAATTACAATACTAGTATGATAATAATATTGTTTTATGATTTTTTCATTGATTGAAAAGTTAAGATGTTAAAGTTGATTTGTATTCCATTATAGCTTTTATTTCATTGTATTGTTTATAATTGTAAAATTATGTTATATATAATTACAATTTTTGTGAGGGGTGGCTCAAGGTGAGGCTAGTAAAGCTTTTGTTTTAGACCCTCAAACTTTTGAGGCCCCAAAAATTTTACCGATGATTTTATGGTTTAAGTTTCTCTTAAATAATATTGAATATTGTAAAAAGAAGTACAAAATATATATAACAAAAGAAAGAAAAAAATACTATCTACGTTTTAAAATTTTGAACTAAACTACTCAAATCTTCATATTATTAAATAAAATTTTTACAATAACATCCCCGGGTAATGTCTTTTAAACACATGGCTAATATCGATTGACTTGACTTGATCCTCACTAATATAAATACTAATGTTACCCTTATCATTTATTTACGGCTTCTTTTTTATGTAACTTTACCCATTTAAAAATATTTATTGTAATTATAATATTTTACGGATACAAAAAAATAAAAAATAAAATGGGGCTTACGCACATGCCTTGAGGCTTATGCCTTGCGCACACAGACAAATGTAAAACGTATTTTTTATGTCTTATGCCCCCGCCTTTTGGCTTTTTGCTTTTAATTAATAATTAAATACAAGATTCAATTTGAGAAGCGGAGCACACAGAAACCTTCCAACAAATTGGATTATTTGCAAGGTTCTAAGTATTTTTTTTATTCTCGATTATATATAATTGCCTTACCTAAAAGGCTAGAGTGTTAGAATATTGGCTTTTTAGGTACAATTTCTGTAAATGTTTGGATAAATTATCATCGTCTCAAGGTCGTTACAGGGCATGAATTAAACTTACATTAATACTTGAAATACTCTTGAAATTATTAGAATAAATGAAGTTTACATTTTGATACCATTTAAAGGTTGGTGACCTTTTTTTTTTTTTTTTTTTTTGTGCAAAAAGGAAAACTCTTTTATCTCATGAACCAACATCAGTCTCTTTCAAAGGCCAAAGGTTCCATTTTTAGATACAAATGATGCTTTACAAGTTGCAATATATCATGATTTTTTTTTTCATGTTTCTCCAGAATAATATATATACTCATTTGCTCATTAGTTTTTCAACGATGTTATTTCACACCACTGAAGGAGGCAATTCCCCACTAAATATGATATACGGATATATCCGGTAACCTTATAGAAACCGCTCATAGAATATGAAGGCAAGAATGCGAGAAAAATTGCCCACGTCATTACTTGGGTAATTGGTTTTGAGGTGCATGAGCTTGTGGTCTTGTTGGGCATGTCGCGGACATAGCACGTAAGCGTCGGCAATTTCGGTAAAACATGGCCTTCTGGAAGAATGCGGAGCCCAACAACACTGTTCTATAAGAATTCTCCACACGGTGTCGTAGTATATCTTGGAACGCTCTACAACTTTCATGGTCTCAAGGTGTTGTTGACTATACCACCTATAATTGGTCCATAATGCATATTAGCATAAGGTTCCTCGCCAATCAGAATTTCCCAAAGCACAATCCCAAAGGAAAAAACATCAACCTTCTCAGAAACCTCACTACTGCTACCATTCAATAGCTCTGGAACCATCCATGGAAGGGTTCCCCAAACACCACGAGTTACGAACGTATTTCTCTTTATTTTTGAAAGTCCAAAGTCACCGACTTTACAGATGGGTCGGGAAGGATCTTTTAAGTTGACAAGCAAATTGTCACATTTCATATCAAAATGTACAATATTCTTTGAATGGAGATATTCCATTCCAAATGCAGCATCCATTGCAATTATGAGCTTCTTGCGGCGATCTAGGTGTCTGTCCTTACAAAGCAAAACATGTCTGAGAGACCCATTCACCATGAATTCTATTACTGTGGCAAGAGTTCCCCCTGGCCCATCTTGCACTACACCATAAAATGTCACCACATTTGGATGATGAAGCTTTGAAAGAATTTCAGCTTCACGCCAAAACTCGTGAGTCAATCTCTCCTACTCTGATGAGCGACCTATGAAACAACTTTTCTTTATTTTCTTTATGGCAACATCAGTTCCTCTCCATTTTCCATGGTAAACAGTTCCAAATATGGAACCCAATTCCCTCAACTCCTCAAGATCTTCATTCTTGATAATCTGCAATGAGTTTCGATCAAAATTTGTCATAGAGAGAACGATGAGTGGAAAACCAATATCCTGAAGTTCTTGGTTCTCATCCTAATAATCGGATTCGGGTACTTTTAAATGCATTGCACCATCATACTGTGTGCTTTGAATGATAGTGGTTTGAGAAGGATTGTAATCTGAAGGCACATTCATGGTGGACGGTTCAACATTCTCGCGTGATGGGTGTTGAATATCACCTTCAATATTCATTCGGGAGTCCATATGGTCTATCATAGCTCCACCACTAAAAGGAGGATAACCATAATCAATGGATGCTTCATCCTCAACCTTTGCACAAGTAGAAGAGAGACTAAGATGATCCTGGTCTATCAGAGACACGTCTTTTCTGACGAAATCATCTTGGGCTACCTTTTTAAAAAAAGACCAGTGCTTTGGTTCATGGTTCTCCATATTCAAACTCAAAGCAGTTCCATCAGCGCGCAGTGGAACAGGCACTGATGAATCACCCATTATTTTAGCTTGGGAAAAAATATCAGAGAGGAACTCTCGGGGATAGTGGTCATTAATGTCAATAAGAATGTCCCCGTGCTCAGGAGAGCCACTGGTAGCAGATGGCTTCCCTGTGGCCACTGCTGCAACTTGAGGCTCTCTCTCAGCTAATGGCTATATTTGCCCCGTAGGTTTATTTTCCTCTGGTCTATTTGCAGCTGCATCACCCCTATGAAGCTGGGGTGGCTTGGAAGCAGATACGTCGTGAACAGTATTGCTAGTGATAGGATTATTTGGTCCAGATTTCACTTTATCGGCATAAGTTGCTGCTTTCAGTTCTGGCTTCTCAAGATTTGCTTCAGAAACATCTTCACAGACTTTTGAATTAACTCCCTTGGCGTTGGTGACCTTTGATCATGAATTTCAACATAAATTGTGGATGTATATAAAAGTGAGAATATTTCCACTACAATGCGAGATCCTTTTTTGATTTCTATATTGATGTGTTTTAGCAAGCAATGTGAAGTATTTCTTTCATATTATAAGAGGTATAAAATATTAAAGAGTTAACCTTAACAAGTTATTTAGAAGAATCAATTATGCCTTTTGAGTTTACGGAACCTGACTTTTGGAAAATAATGTACAGATTCTGCATAAATTATTATATAATATAAGCGAATTTTTAAATACTAATACAGGATTTGGCCTAGAGTTATTGAGTTATGCGGAACCCTAACCAGAATTGTAGCTCTGCCGCTCCTGAACACATGAAATGCACGTACACAAGGCATGTGAGGTTCACTTTATTACATATTATGTGTACCTCATAAAATCAAAATAGTAAAAAAATCACATGAATTTAATTAAATTTTGATTGTTTACCTTCGTAAGTCCGACAACACCCAATTATATAATCCACATTAATCAATCACAAAAACTTATATCTATTCTCTTATGTATAATTATTTACACAAATCATTAGTTTAATTATAATGTTTATATTATTATATAAAAGAACAATATTACATGACTCGGCATATACATGCAATGCACGTGTCGAGAAACTAGACTTCTAAAATGTTTAGGAGAAATAAAAAGTTAAATTAAGAATTGATAAAGTATAATTTAGTCAAATAACACTTCCGATTCTTTGTTATTAAGTGATATTTAATAGACACGTCAAAACTTATGGAAGAAGTAATATTTTGACACGTCTTTTAGATAATTTTGAAGTCATGACATATGACACATGGGAGAATGTAGCTACTAACGATAATCAGGAAAGTCTAACCATAAAGATAGTCACAAAGAATCAGGAAAGTCTCACCATAAAGATAGTCACAATGTTTCGGATTCGGGTAAAAGCCAAGTAGGCTTTTCGATAGGATTAGGCTTGGTGGTAGTCTAAAGCACCGTGTATGTCATAGTATTAGCTTTGTTATGTAGTTTCTTGCTTTTGATATTTGTTAACATTTTTCGTTTCGTGTGTTGTGGTTATCGCACTACTTGGTTGTTGTGATTATTCTTTTTATGTATGTTTTTTTACTGCTTTCTTTATTAGTTGTCATGTTTGCTTTACACCGATTTCCTCTTTCATAAATATTTTATTTTGATGCACTCGAGCCGAGGTCTTCCGGAAATAACATCTTTACCTCCGCAAGATAAGGGTAATATCTGCGTACATTGTACCCTCCCTAAGTCATGACATATGACACATGCAGAATGTAGCTCCTCTAGTTAGTCCTCGATGAGAACGAGAAAGAGGAGACTCGGGAGGTGCCGGAAACGGCGTGTCTGATAGATAAAAATCCAGAAAATGACAACCCGATTCTATTGACTGATGAAACTCAAGAAAACATCAACTATGCTATGACAATTCAAAATCCACCCATCCCAAGCCCTAGCAAAAATAGATTTGGGAATCCAAGCGTCAAAGCTCGGAGCACCACCCACAATGGTGTACCTACGGTCTTATTTAAAGCTAAGGACTTTTATGAAGTGATGGCGGAGGAATGCAAATTTACTCTTGTAGGTAAATTCATCAAAACCCGTCCCCAACTTGATAAAATTCGTTCAAAATTTGCTGAAAAAATCACTGTTAAAGGTACTTGTAGAATTGGGGTCTTGAAAGAGGAAGATTTTAAGAATGTTTGGTAAGAAGGTCTGTAGAGATTCAGGGACAAGTAATGTGGTATGAAAAATGGTCCCCTAATTTCAAACGTGATGAAGATTCCCCTATAGTCCCAGTTTGGGTGTTGTTGCCGGAACTCCCATACCACTGCCACTCTTGGAATTATGTAAAACAGATAGTGGAACCTGCTGGTTTACCTCTTACAGTTGACTTTGCCACCGATTATAGAACTAGACCAAGCATGGCAAAGGTTAGGCTAGAGGTAGACCTTACTAAACCAAAAGTGAACTCTATCTTTGTTGGAATAGAAAAGGATAATTCTCCTCTGAAGGGATTCTATCAGAGATTGGAATATGAAAATGTACCAAAGTACTGCAGATTTTGTAAGATTTTGGGACACTCAATTGCTTAATGTAGAAGGGTGGAACAAAAAAAAAGGCTGAGGAAAGGAACAAAGCTGATAAGAACAATAAGGTTGTTGAGGTAGCTGAATCAAGTGCCAAAAAAGAAAATGACATAATCACTGAACAAGATCAGAAGGAGGAGCTGCAAGTTGAGGGCACAGAGAAGAACATGAACCATGAACCCAGGAAAGGAAAAAAAAAAGGTGAGAATCAGATGCAACAAAATGAGAAAGAAGAGGTTCAGCAACAAGAGGAGGAAAAAAAGGACAAGCATGTACACAAAGGGCAAAAAAAAGAAAAAGAGAAGGAACAAGCTAGAAAAGAAACAGGGCAAAAAACTAGTTCTGTTCTTAAAGAAAGACTGAGCAAGTTAAAAAAGAAGATGCCAAAAAAAAGAAAAAAGGTGAAAGTCAATATGAGAAAGGAAAGTATAGAAGAAGTGAACAACAAAATTGTGGAGGGTGAGAGCACTGAGTCAAAGGAACAGGAAAGGGTAGAGGAAGAATACAGTGAAGGGGAAATTGATACTAGAAATGCTGAGAAAGAGGTTAATCAACAACAAGATACTGTTGACCAGATAAAGTCCACAGATGCTGAAAGGGGAAACCAGGAAGATATGCATAAAAAAGGTACTGGGGAGAATATAAATGACAACTTCAAAGAGGTTGCTGCTACAAAATCCTCTAGCCTTCCAACTGCTATAAAAATCATCCTGGAATCAATTTGGTAGTAGACTTGAATGACAACACGTTAGAAACCTACATCTATCAAGAGAGGATGGGCATCAATGAAGAAGAAAACACTGAAGTCAGCAAGCAAGAAGAATGGAAGGAAAATGAAAAAGCACAACAATCATAGAAAGAAAGTGATGCACAACAACACTTGAGAGAAATATGTGGTAGAATTTGTATCTCACCTGAAAGAAGAAGCAGAAGTAAGATTAGAGGATATGAGAAAGGGAACAAGATTAAAAAAAGGGCTAGCAAGAGCATCCCACCTGATATAAACATGGACATGAGCACTGAAAGCAGAACAGGTGAAAACAAAAGCAACTAAATCAAGGAAAGCAATACTAAAGAAGGGAACATAGTAAGCAACTAAGACAACATGATAGAAAAGCAAGAGGTGGAGAAGAAAAATCATGAGGAAGAAAATAGTCAGCAACAAGAGAGTGACATGTCTCTAAACAAAGGAGACAAAAACAAAAACAAGAAGAACAACAAGAGCAGCAAGACAAACAAAAAGAAATCTTCACCTTCTAGCAGAGGGGGGAAGAACAAAAAATCCAAACATTAAATGTTTCTAATGATCAGTGCAATCATCTGGAACATTAGAGGAGTTAGATCAAGGAAGTCATTCACAGACTAAAGAATGGTCAATAAATACAAGACTGACATGGTTGCTATTTCAGAACCATTGGTAAATAGCAATAAAATAGAGGGTTACAAAAGATTCTTGGGTTTCAATCATTGCATCTCCAACATCAATGGCAAAATATGGTGTTTTTGGTGAGATGGATGTGATATTAGTGTGATACAGAATCATGTTCAGCAAATGACTTTAAAAGTTCAAAAAAATCAAAACTGTCAGGAGATGTTTGTAACTGCTATGCTAAGTGTACTTCTACTGAAATAATGGAGCTGTGGAGCAGTCTGGAAGATCTCAACAGGGTAATCAATAAACCTTGGTGCATAGGAGGGGATTTTAATGTAATCGTCCATCCTGAAGAAAAGATTGGAGGGTTACCTCATAGAAATGTGGAGAGTTATGATTTTTCTGAATGCATGGACTGTTGTGGAATGGTGGACATTGGGTATATTGGTTCAAATTACACATGGTGTAACAATTGGATTCCAAGCTTGACGATATGGAAAAGGTTAGACTAAGTTTTTGTGAATGACCAATGGGCCCAAAATACAGTTCCAACACTGTGAAGCACCTGCCAAGGGCTGGTTCTGATCATAGGCCTATGCTACTCAAATGTAAGAATGATCAAGGCAGTGGCATGAAGTACTTCAAGTTTTTGAATTTCTGGACCTTACAAGAAGATTTCAGGGATATAGTTACTGCTGATTGGAGTTTGCACATTCAAGGAAACCCCATATGGAGATTGCGACAAAAACTCAAAAGATTGGGAAAAAGACTTTCTAAATGGTCAAGGGAAGAAATAGGAGATGTTCATGAAAATACCGAGATATGGGAAGCTAGGATGCAATTTTTGGAAGACAAGGATATGGAGTTGAGAACAGAAGATAGTAGAGAGGAACTCAACAAAGGGCATGCTGAATATATCTATTGGTTGAACAAGTAGGATAGTATTCTAAAGCAAAAATCTCAAGTGAGGTGGTTTGAGGAGGGGGACAACAACACTAAGTATTTTCATTCTGTGATAAGGGACAAAAAAAGAAGACTTAGTCTGACTAGAATTATGAATAATAGGGGAAGATGGGTTTCTGGAGATGAAAAGATTGCTAAAGTGGCTCTCAAACACTTTCAACAATTATTCAACCTCAAACAGATCACCCTGGACCCTAGTATTCTCGATTGCATTCCCAGATGCATAAGTGAAGAAGATAACAATTTTATGATCAGTTGTCCTCAAGAAGATGAGATCAAAGAGGCTGTTTTTAACATGAGCACAGACAGTGCTGCTGGTCCTGATGGATACTCAGGAAAGTTCTACCAATGTTGCTGGGATATAATCAAGAAGGATGTGGTAGAATTTGCACAGTTTTTCTTTCTTGGAGGAAAACTAACTAAATTCTTTGCACATACTCTTCTAGTATTAATCCCAAAAGTAGAATGTCCTTATAATTTTGCTGAATTCAGGCCAATCAGCCTCAGTAACTTTTCCAGCAAAATTGTCACCAAGATTATTTCTAGAAGGCTTAATCCTTTGCTTCCTCTTATGATTTCTGAAAACCAAAGTGGTTTTCTAAAAGGGAGGCTTATTACAGAGAATATTCAATTGGCTCAAAAAATTGTCCAGAATATCAAATGCAAGAATAAAGGTGGCAATGTGGTTCTCAAGTTAGACATGGCTAAAAAATAAAGGTGGCAATGTGGTTCTCAAGTTAGACATGGCTAAAGCCTATGATAGAATGTCATGGCCTTTCTTAATAGCTGTTCTTCACAAGTTTGGGTTCTCTGAAGAGGTAACCAACATGATGATGGGAGTAATATACAATGTATGGTATTTTATTATAATTAATGGCACAAGAAATGTCTTGTTCACCTCATCTCAAGGACATAAATAGGGAGATCCTCTTTCACTTTCTCTTTTTATTATTAGTGCTGAAGTTTTGGCTAGATTGCTTAATAATCTTAATCAAAATGAGCAATTTGTTTTTACCTTTTTCCATGATAAACACAGGGCCACTAATTAATCATTTATCTTATGCAGATGACATTATTATCTTCATAAGTGGTAACACTAAGTCAAGCAAAATGATTATGAAACAAATTCATTGGTATGAAAAGAGCTTTGGATAAAAAAAATGAACAACAACAAGTGTTTTTTTCTAACAGCCCCTGGAACTGGTCTTTCTAGGGTCAATAAAATCAGGGATGCTCCTAGATTCATGGATAAACAATTCCCCTTGAATACTTGGGATGCCTAATTTACTTGGGAAGAATAAAAGGGGAATATTTTGAAAAGCTTCTTTCCAAGATCATCAAAAGGCTCAATGGATGGCAAAGCAATATGTTATCATTTGGGGGTAAAATTGTTCTCATAAAGCATGTATTGCAGTCTTTACCTGTCTATACCCTTACTGCTCTCACTCCACCTAAAGGTGTTATCTACCAGATGGAAAAGCACTTTGTGAGATTCTTTTGGGGCTCCTCAAATGGTAAAAATAATTACCACTAGAGCTCTTGGGAAAATCTATGCTCACCTACGGAGGAGGGGGGATAGGGGTTAGAAAAATGAAGGATATTTGTGAAACTCTGAATTTAAAGAAATGGTGGAGATTTAGAAGTCAAGATTCTTTATGGGCAAAATTTATAAAAGTCAAATACTGTATTAGAGCCCACCCAGTGAGTAAAAAATGGGCATCTGGAAATTCTCATATTTGGAAGACTTTAACTAAGAGCAGAACCAAAGCAGAGCCTAATATGACCTGGAATATTAAGAGTGGTGATAGTAGTTTTTGGTGGGACAATTGGACAGGCCTTGGTAATATTGCCAAATACTATCCAGACTATGTGCACTTAACAAAAACTCAAGTGAAGGAGTTAATAGGGGATCAAACCTAGGATATTGAAAGCCTACTCAACATCTTGCCCAACTAGATTTGTCAGCTTATTCTCAGTATCAACATAGGAGATCCAAACAAGGATGATTACCTCATTTGGAAGACTACTTTAGATGGAATCTTTGCAAATAAAGAAGCTTGGAATGACATGAGAAACCACAATCCACCTGATCAATTGATCAACAGAGTTTGGCATAAAAACATTCCTTTTAAAATTTCTTTTCTTTCTTGGAGAATGATTAAAAATAAACTACCTTTTACTAACAACTCTGTGTGCAGGTTTGTAGATAATATGCCTACTGACTGCCTATATTGTGCAGTACCAGCTCTAGAAACAATTCAGCACTTTTTCTTTGAAGGTGAAATAGCTCAAAGATTGTGGTCTTTCTTTGGGCACCCTTTGGGTATTAGATACCAAAGAAAGCCAGGAAAGATCTTTCTTCAAGAATGGGGACAAACTCAGACCAAAAATGCAATCCACAAGATGGTTATTCAAGTGATTCCAATCTTATTTCTTTGGGAACTGCGGAAGGCAAGGTGTAAATGCAGATATGGGAGTCAAACCAATATGTACACAAGAAGAATGGAGCAGAAAGTACTCTGGAACATGAAAGTTGCAACGGAAAAAGCATTCCTATGCTACAAGATGGATTTGCAATGGCCTTATATATGCACAGAGATTGAGCAACTCAGACCAAGAACCATCTGCAAAATGGTAAAGTGGACCTTGCCTCATGAAGGATGGATCAAAATAAATACTGATGGAAGTTTCATGGAGTAGTCTGGGAAAGCAGCTATTGGAGGTATGGCTAGGGATAAAAATGTTGATCTTCTATTTGCATTTGATGTCCAAATACAATGTAGTAGCCATAACGTGGCAGAGGCTATGGCTGCAAAGTATCTTTGGACAGTGGATAAAAGAAAGAAATATCAACAAATGCATCCTTGAACTAGACTCAATGCTTGTAACAAATCTGCTGCTGCAAAACAATGCCAGCAACCTCAAGTTGAAGCCTATTATTGAGGATATTTTAACACTCATTAAAGGCAAACAAGTGACCATCAACCCATTGTTATAGAGAAGCTAATAGAGTGGCGGACTATTTTGCAAAGCTTGCTACTACGTTGGTTGAGCCTATGACTATTCAAGAGGAAAATCATCTGCCTAGAGGAGCTGTTGGGATGTTCATTTTGGACAAAAGACAACTGCCCAGTGTGAGATTAAGGTATGACAAAGCCAATTTTTTTGTTAGCTAGCCTTATAAAGATCAGCTGATCACTGGGAATGCAGATGATGTTGATCCCAGCTTCCCTTTTTTGTGTTGATTGGCTACAATCAGCTGTTGTATATTAGGGGTAAGGTCTAGTCCCCCCAGTTTCCAATAATAATATGCAACTACCAGGACTCAACCTGGGAATATTAAAAAAAAAAAAAAAAAAAAATCAGCTTAAATAAAAACAAATCATAAGAGAACATTGATGTGAAATAGAAGGGTCATTGTTATAATTATAAACTACATTTTATAAATCGACTACTACTTCAACAATGATCTATACAATTTTCTAAATGCTTAAAAGATACAAAAGGTAACTTAAGAAGAGATTTAAGTGTAATTTAATCAAATATCTGTAACTATCGTTGTTATTAAATATTTCTTAATAAATGTGTCAAAACTTAAGAAAGGAGTAATACTTTGGCACATCTTTTAAAAAATCAAACTCAGAAAACATACAACTCGTGGCAGTGTAGATCCATAAGTTACTCTCCTCGAGGGAATTTCGATGAGATCGAAGGAGGAGACTCGGTGAGAAGTGAAAATTTCATACGTCCAGCCTAGTAATAACACATAAATGTTATCGCATATTTGAATATAAATAGAAAAAAATCTAGCCTAGTAGTAAAAGATCAATATTCTTAAACTAAATAGTACTTAATTATAATCAGCTCAAATAAAAATAAATCATAAGAGAACATCCATGTGACATACAAGAGTCATTTTATAATTATAGAAACATTTTCTAGATCGACTCTAGCTTGAACAAATGATCTATACAATTTTCTACATGTTTCATAGGAGAACATCCATGTGACATATAAGAGTCATTTTTATAATTATAGATACATTTTCTAGATCGACTCTTGCTTGAACAAATGATTTGACGCGTGGGAGAATGTAGCTCATCTAGTTACTCGAGAGAGAGAATAGCGATGAGATTGAGAAAGAGGAAACTCGAGGAGAGGTGAAAATTAAATGTAGCTTCTCTAGTTACTCTCCTCGAGGGAATAGCGATGAGATTGAAAAAGAGGATACTCCCCTCGAGGGAATAACGATGAGATCGAGAAAGAGGAGACTCGAGAAGAGGTGAAAATTCAATAGGTCTAGCGTAGTAATAACACATAAGTGTTGTCGCATATTCGAAAAAAATAAGAAGAAAAAAATTCTAGCCTAGTAATAACAGATCAATTCCTTGAACTAGCTAGTACTTATAAATTAAATATCAGCTAAAAATATATATGAAAAAGAAAAATCATAAGAGAACATTGATGTGCAAAAAATAACTTAGTACAAAAGAATTAGCACATTTAAATTTTACTAACCTAGAGATTTATCAATCAGAGGAACTTCATGTCTGAAGAAGTAAACTTGTTTAAATTGATAAAGCAAAGTGAAATAATACTTCCTCAATGCATGTGAAGCACTTGTTGTTGTTGGAGAAAACTTGAATACTGAGCTTACTTCTCTCCATTTTTTGTCTGTCACAACCTGTATATATAACTTATTTTCTTTAAATAACAGGTAAACTTGGGCCTTACATTATTGTTCTTGATGCTTATACTAGTACTAGTTTTCCGACATGTGTGTCCCTGATAAGTGGTGATTTCACCACTTATTCTAGTCTGTTTATCTTAGTTTTTGTATCCTTTATTGATAATATGTGGCTATTTATGTTGTGTATTGCTAGTCTCTCAGGTACATTGAGTTATAAAGAGAATTGGGTTCAAACCAAGTGAAAAACAAGTCAAAAAGAGGCCAAATTGAAGAAATAGCAAAAACTGGACAGTTTTGCAAAAACTGTGCAAAACTGTCCAGTTTTGCAAAAACGGGACAGAGCTGCAAATCCCAAACTTATGGGCTGTTTTGGTTATATTTTGATGTGAGAAAATTGGGCAATTATAAAAGCAAGACTTGGGCAAATTATCTATCATCTTTGGCCATTTTACAAGTCTTGGAGAGCTAGGATTCATACACCCACATTTGGGATTGAAGATTTGAAGATTGGGTTGAGAACTTTCTTAAACTTTTCTCCATTTCTTTAATTCTTTGCTTTGTAATGAATATCTAAGTGTGTAGCATTTATTTTCTTCACTTGAATCTTGTCTATGGAAATATTTTATGATTAAAGTGTTGGATACAACTCTTGTTTTGCTTATGTATTGAATGATTTTTATTCCTAATGAAGTGAGTTAATGTTGTTTTAGTTAATCTTGTTCTTTAATGTTTCTTAAGGGATTAGCTAACCCTAAGACCCGCCCATTTACTTCGATTTGAGCTCGGAAGAGGAGAATTGAGTTGGGAAAGATTAATTAACAAGAACTTGGGGCATAACCCTCATCTAATAACTTGAGCTAGGGATAGGAAAGTTACTTGAGATTATATTGATTGTGCTTGATATCACACTCTAAGGCTTGGAAAAGCTTAGAGTGAAATTCATTGATTTGGTTGGAAAACTTTCAATGAGATTTTAGAAATCATTATCTAACTAACGTAAACTTGCTCTTAGTTGTGAAATCGTGAAATACATTGGATCGTTACTTGAGCGTAGTTTCCTTTATTGCCAAACTTGTGGCCATTGATCATTTTACTTGTTTTCTAGATTAGTTTATATTTTGGCATTAGGCATAATTTTCTCAAAAACCAAAATATTATCAAGTGTTTGGCTTAGCGTAGAAAGTGATAATTCCTTACTTGTTTAAATCGCCTAGTATATTGTTCCCTATGAGATCGACCCCGACTCATAGTTGGGTAAATTATATTGCATACGACCGTGTACGCTTTCTCTTTGAGGAATGGATTTGGACGTTATCAGTCCCATGTAAATTTGCATAGACTCGGCATATACGTGCAACGCACGTGTCGAGAAACTAGTCTTCTAAAATGCTTAGGAGAAATCAAAAGGTAAATTAAGACGAGATAAAGTATAATTTGTCAAATATCACTTCCGAGTACTGTTATTAAATGATATTTTATAGATACGTCAAAACTTAAGGAAGAAGTAATATTTTGACACGTCTTTTAAATAATCTCGAAGTTATGACATAGGACACATGGTAGAATGTAGCTTCTCTAGTTGCTCTCCTCGAGGAAATAGCGATGAGTTTTTAACTTTGGCTTCTTCGTCATAGCCAAACAAAAAAAAGGTCTCTCAAAATCTATTGAATCTCAGTGGGCAAAGTACATTAAAATTTCACTGACTTATGCTTAAATCTTATTCATTAATTACCATCCTACCGAGGACATGATGTTAGATAAGAGGGTATGGAGGTTTTGGATTAGGGTAAAAGCCAAGTAGGCTTTTCGACAGGATTAGGCTTGGTGGTAGTTTAGAGGCGCACCCTGTCTATCGTAATATTAACTTTGCTATGTAGTTTCTTCCTTTTGATATGTATTAACATTTTTCGTTTCCTGTGTTGTGGTTATCGCACTGCTTGGTTATGGTTCTTATTCTTTTTATGTATGTTTTTTACTGCTTTTTTTATTAGTTGTCATGTTTTCTTTACTCCGATTTCCTCTTTCATAACTATTTTGTTTTGATGCACTCGAGCCGAGGTCTTCCAGAAATAACATCTTTACTTCCACAAGATAAGGGTAATATTTGCGTACATTGTACCCTCCCTAAGTCATGACATATGACACGTGTAGAATGTAACTCCTCTGGTTAGTCCTCGATGAGAACGAGAAAGAGGAGACTCGGGAAGAGGTGAAAATTAAATATGTCTAGCCTAGCAATAACACACAAATGTTATTGCATATTGAAATAAATAGAAAAAATCTAGCCTAGTAATAAAAGATCAAAATCCTTGAACTAGCTAATACTTATAAATTTATAATCAGCTTAAATAAAAACAAATCATAAGAGAAACATTGATGTGAGATACAAGGGTCATTGTTATAATTATAAACTACATTTTCTAAATCGACTACTGCTTCAACAAATGATCTATACAAGCTTCTAAATGCTTAAAAGATACAAAAGGTAACTTAAGAAGAGATTAAGTGTAATTTAATCAAATATCTGTAACTCTCGTTGTTATTAAATATTTCTTAATAAATGTGTCAAAAGTTAAGAAAGGAGTAATATTTTGGCACATCTTTTAAAAACTCGAACTCAGAGAACATACGACTCTTGGCAGTGTAGCTTCATTAGTTACTCTCCTCGTGGGAATTTCGATGAGATCGAAGGAGGAGACTTGGTGAGAAGTGAAAATTTCATACGTCCAGCCTAGTAATAACACATAAATGTTATCGCATATTTGAATATAAGTAGGAAAAACAAACTAGCCTCGTAGTAAAAGATCAATATTCTTAAACTAAATAGTACTCAATTATGATCAGCTCAAATCATAATAGAATATTGATGTAACATACAAGAGTCATTTTTATACTTATAGAAACATTTTCGAGATCTACTCTTGCTTCAACAAATGATCTATACAATTTTCTAAAAGTTTAAAAGATTAAAAAAATATAAAAAAAAAGGTTAAATGAAGAAGAGATTAAGTGTAATTTAATCAAATAACAGCTACTATTACTGTTGTTAAATAATTTTTCAATAAATGTGTCAAAACTTAAGGAAGGAGTAATATTTTGACACGTCTTTTAAGAATCTCGAACTCATAACATATGACGCGTGGGAGAATGTAGCTCATCTAGTTACTCGAGAGAGAGAATAGCGATGAGATCGAGAAAGAGGAAACTCGAGGAGAGGTGAAAATTAAATGTAGCTTCTCTAGTTACTCTCCTCGAGGGAATAGCGATGAGATTGAGAAAGAGGATACTGAGAAAGAGGATACTCCCCTCGAGGGAATAACAATGAGATCGAGAAAGAGGAGACTCGAGGAGAGGCGAAAATTCAATACGTCTAGCCTAGTATTACACATAAATGTTGTCGCATGTTCGAAATGAATAAGAAGAAAAAAAATCCAGCCTAGTAGTAAAAGATTAAATCCTTGAACGCAATTAGCTAGTACTTATAAATTTAATATCAGCTTAAAATATTTAAAAAAAATCATAAGAGAGCATTGACGTGGAAAAAATTACTTACTACAAAAGAATTAACACATTTGAAATTTTACTAACCTGGAGATTTATCGATCAAAGGAACTTCATGTCTGAAGAAGTAAACTTGTTCAAACTGATGAAGCAAAGTAAAATAATGTTTCCTCAATGCATATGAAGCGCTTGTTGTGGTTGGAGAAAACTTGAATACTGAGCTCACTTCTCTCCATTTTTTGTCTGTCACAACCTGTATATATAACTTATTTTCTTTAAATAACAGGTAAACTTTGGTCTTACATTATTATTCTTGATGCTTATACTAGCACTAGTTTTCCGACACGTGTGTTGCACGTGTGTCCCATGTAAATTTGTGTCGTTAGAATGATAAAGATTCTATCACGACATGCGTGTAATGAGTAATAGAAAATGTCACTGCAAAAATTACAAATAAATCTTAATGAGTGTGACAACAGATACTTAAGATGGATTGGATAGAATATAATTATTTTATGCCCAACCTAATGTTGGGCTAAAACGATCAAAAAGATACTCTTAACATGATGTGATATTGTCCGCTTTGGGCCAAGCTCGCACGGTTTTCTCCAAAAGGCCTCACATCATTAAGAGTATCTAACTCCTTATACCAACGTGGTACTTTGTTACCCAACAATCTCCCCCTTTTATTTATCATAACTCGGAGAGATTCAACATATCTGTGTGTCATCTACATTGTTAGAGTATTTACGGTCGCACACCATCTTCAACTACGGTAAATGTCCCCTCAAACTAAGTTCCCACGTGGCAAACCATTATCATACCATTGTTGGGCTAAAACGGTCCAAAGATTCAACATGATGTGATATTGTCCGTGTGTCACATCATTAAGAGATCCAATTTATAGTAGCTCTTTTTTATACCAATGTACTTTGTTTATCACCGAGATGCCAATCAAATGATGGGCTTATGTTGAAACACCTTTAGTAATCATGCATGGCGAAACAAAATACTCAATAATATTTATAAAATTACTGTATAAAATAGTTAGAACATACTGTTTATAGTCAATAATATTTGTGCAGGTAATTTAGAAGAAGATGATGAAGCTGGTTGTTGTGAATGGTAAAGTACTACATTGAGAACTTCAGATCCCATTTTGATGGACACCAAATAACCAGAGTCAAATTTGGCATCAATTGCCGGAAACACATTGACCCTAAATACACAAGAAAATATAGAATAGCCAATGTGAAGCTCATTGAATAATGCTGTAACATTTTAAAAGAAAATGTATGAAAGACACTCACCAGTGCTACTAGAGTAGTGTTGATTCGTAATAACGGTTCAATAATACTCTTAAAGATATTCCGTGTGGGATTCTCCAAAAATTGTGCATTCTTAGAGAATTCGACACGGGTGCAATAACATTTTGGAGTCCGAGCAACATTGTGGGACAGCATCTGGTTAATTACTCAAAAATCTTAAAGCTGGTTAAATGTGTTCCAATCAATAATGCTAAGGGTACATAGTTACTTTATGTGCGCATGTAAGTATTTGATATGTAAACATGCAATTTCTTTTAAATTTTTACAGTATTGAAGGATTCACACGAGGTAGATTCAATTGAATCTAGAATTTTCGACCGGTTTGTGTGAGAATTACAAATAGTGAATTTTGAGCACATGATCTCAAAACTGCAATGAATTCAACAGTAAGAATTTAAAGATTGAACCATCAAGTTTCAATTCTAGAGTTGCCTTTAACATGAGTAGTCACACCTATGTTGCACATGTTATAAAAATAAATGTGATATCTCAAAAAGAAGTGTCCACATTTGTAACGGACCATTTATGAGTCATCTTTGAATTATGAAATACCTTTTTTGACTTGGATTCTTTATTAGCCATTATTCTAATATTAATTCCAACGGAGTATTTGGTTTTGAGATGCCAATCAATTTATGACCTTGTTGCAAAATCCGATGGAATTACGACTGTGTTCACCTATATATATTTGCTGTCTTTCTCCTTTTGTTTACACAACAAGACAACACCATTTGTTTTAGTTTTATATATATTAAAAGAAATCTTTGTTAGATTGCTCCTAGTTTTATACTAGAAGAGCTTGTTGAATCTGGGGATAATAATATTTATAAAATTACTGTATAAAACAGTTAGAACTTAATTGTTTATAGTCAAGAATTCCTACAATGTTCGTGATTTATTTCCAACAATCACTTTGGTATAACATTTTCTTATGTTTTTGTATAACATAATATCAAGAATTATGTGCTCAAACTTCTTGACATATGTTAGTGTCTATATATAAAAGTTTTACATATGATGTTAACATGAGTCTTTACTGGCATGAATTAGTTGTGAATTTGTACATGTATTTAAGTAATTTTTTCTTACTATTGAGAACATATGAAAAATAATGGTTCCCATTTTGATAAAAGGACACGTGTGTATTATATTTTAGACCTTACAAATGTGAGATCTTTGTGGTAACAAATTAATTATGATATATTGTATTTTGGTTGAAGAACCTTTGGAAACAAATATATATATTTGCATAGCTCTTGGTCAAATACACAAGAAAAATGAATTAGCCATATAACTATGAGCAATTTATTTGAGAAGCTTTAATGGAAATAATAATTTTGTGTGTAACATTTTAGAAAAGAAAATGTATGTAAAATAAATTGACAACGGATGATATAAATTCACCAGTGCTACTAGAGTAGTGTTGATTCGTAATAAAGAATGATTTATTTATGTTGGTGATTCTAGAACTACTTAAACGAAATGGAAAAGTTCTTCTTACAATATCTTTAAAAAAAAAAAAAAAAAAAAAAGATGCATCTTCTTAATCGTTGAACTAATTTGATTTACGGGGGAGATTATTAGGAAAAGTGGGGGTGAAAGTTTCATTTGAATCTAATAAATCTTGTGTTAACCAAAAATAATGTTTTTACAAGCAATGAGTATTGTAACCATGATGTATCTGTCTCTAATATTTTTCAAGATGAAAAATTTAATATTTTGCGTACTTGACTGATCATATGATTTATTTAGATTTGAGCATGTTAGTTGAAAATGCGAGTTTTAAGGTTTTCTTATGTGGAAAAAAAAAATCTCCAAAGTTATTATTTTAAATATTATATTAATGGATCTTTGTATATTAATCATATGTTTGAAAATGTTTCTTATATAACCGATCATTTGAATGTTTTTGAAATTCGATTTATTTTCTAACCATAATGATGTATCTTTGAATTCAAAGAGGTGAAAACTATGCATCCGACAAGGTTAATGATACTCAAAAATGACTTTCATAAGCTTACAAAATGTTAATCATTTGATCCATTAAAATAAGGCAATTGCTAAGCAACAGAGGCAATGTTACATTTAGTTCTTCATCTATATATACTATGTAAGTATTTGAAAGTGTGGGGTGTCTATGCTAAAGATTATCTTTTAAATTTTTAATTGAACGATACGAAAAGTAGGTTTTAAGGTTTTTTAATTGCATGTTGATACAAAGGTTGCATCACGTACGGAAATGATGATTTCAAAGAAATCTTTGGATGAATTTTTACTCCTCTATTGTTGACAATATTGGGTTTGTGTGAGAATTATCTCAAATAGTGAATTCTTGGTAGGATGCCATAACATGAAAACATGATCTCAGTTGAAACTCTTTGCAATGAATTCAACAGTAAGAATTTAAAGATTGAACCATCAAGATTTGTTTATGTAAATTATGTGAAGTCGGAGGTTGATCAATTCCTTTAACATGAATGGAATTTTTTAGTCACACCTATGTTGCATGTGATTGTTTGGTTTAGGTCCACATCAAGACATGATAAAAATTATGTCCCTTCTATAGTGTGAGTATGACATAGTTATATCTTAATCCATTACCTATTAATCCCATTATGGGTTAAGGTGTGGAGTGGGGTTGATTTGACTTGTAGAGGTAAAACGAGTTAGCGCAAAAAGATAACGACATTTTAGAGAGACTTACAAAAAAGTTGTCACTAATTACTAAGTAGGATTTCACATAGCAAAACTTCTCATTTTATTCTATTTCAAAACTTCTTATTAGATTTTATTCCTTATTATTCTTTTTGAGATAGTGGGGGAGTTATAAAAATAAATGTGATATCTCAAAAAGAAGTGTCACATTTATTTCTACTAAAAATAAATATATAAATCCATTTACGAGATCTTTGAATTAGAAATACTTTTTTGACTTGGATTCTTTAGTGCCATTAACAAGCCAAATGACAACAAGAATTTGGTTTTGATTTCTTTGATTATATAAACAAAAATAAATCGAGGTATGGTGGTTCACCTATATATATGTTCTTTTGTCCTTTATATATGAAATCTTTGTTAGATTACATTCCCAGTTTGATAATAACAAGAACATTTTATTGACACGCCTGCCTATGACCAATAGTTTAAATTAGGTCCACATCAAGACTGGCTCTATTAATCCCATAAGGGGTTGATTTGACCATGTAAAAAAATTATTGACATTTTAGGAGAGAAAAAGTTGTCAATAGCAAAAGTATTTCAAATTTATTCAGAAAATAATTCAAATATATAAATCCACGAGAACAATTTAGCACCACTAGTGACAAGCCAAATACAAGAAGACAAATATAAACAAAAATAAATCGAGGTATGGAATTCATGTTCGTCCTTCATTGATAACCAATAGTTAAAATATAATTAACCAATCAAGTCATTTATTACATGTTAAAAATCCGAATAAAAATTAATTATAACCTAGTTAAAATATAATTAATTACACTGCTAATATAATAAAAAAATACAAGGAGTAAAACTTTTCCTAATTATAAACTATATAAAAGTAAAAATAAAATTGGCTTCTACTTCATTAAGTTTGAAATACAAGGAGTAAAACTTTTTCTAATTATACATAAAAGTATTTCTCATTGCACTATTAAAGGCAGGAAACTTCCAGCTTAAAATTTATATTACAAAAATACTCTTCCTATTAACTTAAATATCTTTTTTATTAAAAAAAATACCAAACGTGTTTGAAGGGGTGTAATCATAATTAATTTAGTTACAAAGATGACTAACGGTTTTCCACTTTCAATTTGGTTTTCAACCACTGCACTTGTTGGTTTGGGTTTCTAAAGTGAAAACTGACTTTTAAATTTTAATTAATAATTAAATATAAGATTCAATTTGAGAAGCGGAGCACACAGAAACCTTCCAACAAATTGGATTATTTGCAAGGTTCTAAGTGTTTTCTTATGACGATTAGAATAATTGCCTTAACTAGAAGGCCAGAGTGTTAGAATATTGGGTTTTCAGGTACAATTTCTATAAATGTTTGGATAAATTGCCATGGTCTCAAGGTCGTTACAGGGCATAAATTAAACTTACATTAATACTTGAAATACTCTTCAAATTATTAGAATAAATGAAGTTTACATTTTGATACCATTTAAAGGCTGGTAACCTTTGATCATGAATTTCAACATAAATTGTGGATGTATATATAAGTGAGAATATTTCCATTACAATGCGAGATCCTTTTTTGATTTCTATATTGATGTGTTTTAGCAAGCAATGAGAAGTATTTCTTTCATATTATAAGAGGTATAAAATATTAAAGAGTTAACTTTAACAAGTTATTTAGAAGAATTAATTATGCCTTTTGAGTTTACGGGTCTTGAATTTTGGAAAATAATGTACAGATTCTGAATAAATTATTTATATAATATAAGCGAATTTTAAATACAAATACAAGATTTGGCCCAAAGTTATTGAGTTCTGCGGAACCCAAAGCAGAATTGTAGCTCTGCCGCCCCTAAACACATGAAATGCACGTACACAAGGCATGTGAGGTTCACTTTATTACATATTATGTGTACCTCATAAAATTAAAATAATAAAAAAATCACATTTATTTAATTACATTTTGATTGTTTACCTTCGTAAGTCCGACAATACCCAATTATATAATCCACATTAATCAGTCACAAAAACTTATATTTATTCTCTTATGTATAATTATTTACTCAAATCATTAATTTAATTATAATGTTGATATTATTTTATAAAAGAACAATATATTACATGACTCGGCATATACGTGCAACGCACGTGTCGACTAGACATCTAAAATGCTGAGGGGAAATCAAAAGGTAAATTAAGAAGTGATAAAGTATAATTTAATCAAATAACACTTTCGATTGTTGTTATTAAATGATATTTTAATAGATATGTCAAAACTTAAGGAAGAAGTAATATTTTGACACGTCTTTTAGATAATTTCGAAGTCATGATATATGACACATGGCAAAATGTAGCTTCTCTAGTTACTAACGATAATCAGTAAAGTCTCACCATAAAGATAGTCACAATGAATCAGTAAAGTCTCACCATAAAGATAGTCATAATGTTACGGATAAGGGTAAAAGCCAAGTAGGCTTTTTTATAGGATCAGGCTTGGTGGTAGTCTAGAGCACCGTTTCTGTCATAATATTAGCCTTGTTATGTAGTTTATTGCTTTTGATATCTGTTAACATTTTTCGTTTCCTGTGTTGTCGTTCTTGCACTACTTGGTTGTTGTTATTATACTTTTTATGTATGTTTTTTACTGATTTCTTTATTAGTTGTCATGTTTTCTTTACTCCGTTTTACACTTTATAACTATTTTGTTTTGATGCACTCGAGCCGAGGTCTTCCGGAAATAACATCTTTACCTCCGCAAGATAAGGGTAACATCTGCGTACACTGCACCCTCCCTAAGTGATGACATATGACACGTGCAGAATGTAGCTCCTCTAGTTGGTCCTCGATGAGAACGAGAAAGAGGAGACTCGGGAAGAGGTGAAAATTAAATATGTCTAGCCTAGTAAAAACTCATAAATGTTCTTGCATATTGAAATAAATAGAAAAAAAAAAATCTATCGTAGTAATAAAAGATCAAAATCCTTGAACTAACTAATACTTAGAAATTTATAATCAGCTTAAACAAAAACAAATCATAAGAGAACATTGATGTGAAATACAAGGGTCATTGTTATAATTATAAACTACATTTCCTAAATCGACCACTACTTCAACAAATGATATATACAATTTTCTAAATGCTTAAAAAATACAAAAGGCAACTTAAGAAGAGATTAAGTGTAATTTAATCAAATATCTGTAGCTATTATTGTTATTAAATATTTCTTAACAAATGTGTCACAACTTAAGAAAGGAGTAATATTTTGGCACATATTTTAAAAACTCGAATTTAGAGAACATATGACTCGTGGCAGTGTAGCTCCATTAGTTACTCTCCTCGAGGGAATTTCGATGAGATCGAAGGAGGAGACTTGGTGAGAAGTGAAAATTTCATACGTCGGCCCCTAGTAATAACACATACTCCTATATGTTATCGCATAGTTGAATATAAATAGAAAAAAATATAGCCGAGTCGTAAAATGTTATCGCATATTTGAATACAAATAGAAAAAAAATCTAGCCTTGTAGTAAAAGATCAATATTCTTAAACTAGTTAGTACTTAATTATAATCAGTTCAAATAAAAATAAATCATAAGAGAACGTCGATGTGACATACAAGATTCATTTTTATAATTATAGAAACGTTTTCTAGATCGACTCTTGCTTGAACAAATGACCTATAAAATTTTCTAAATCTTTAAAAGATTAAAAAAGGTAAATGAAGAAGAGAAGCCTGTTTGGATGGGCTTAAAATAGTATACCATTATAAGCCAAAAAAAAAAAATAAGTTGGGGTAGACTTTTTTTTTTTTTTTTGGCTTATGTCGTTTTCGACTTATATGTTGCTTTTAGATAAGTTTTCAAAAATGGCCCAATTATTTTTTTGGGCTTATTTTATGCACAAAATGGCTTTAAGCTAGCCAGTCAAACACTCAAAAAAGCTGAAAACAACTTATAAGCAACTTATAAGCCAATCCAAACGGGCTCTAAGTGTAATTTAATCAAATAACAGTTATTATTACTGTTGTTAAATATTTTTTAATAGATGTGTCAATACTTAAGGAAGGAGTAATATTTTGACACGTCTTTTAAAAATCTCAAACTCATAACATATGATGCTTGGGAGAATGTACCTCATCTAGTTACTCGAGAGAGAGAGAATAGCGACGAGATCGAGAAAGAGGAAACTCGATCAAAGAGAGGTGAAAATTAAATGTAGCTTCTCTAGTTACTCTCCTCGAGGGAATAGCGATGAGATTGAGAAAGAGGATACTTCCCTCCACGGAATAACAATGAGATCGAGAAAGAGGAGACTCGAGAAGAGATGAAAATTCAATACGTCTAGCCTAGTAATAACACATAAGTATTGTCGCATATTCAAAATAAATAAGAAGAAAAAAATTCTAGCCTAGTAGTAACAGATCAAATCCTTGAACTAGCTAGTACTTATAAATTTAATATCAGCTTAAAATATATATTTTTTAAAAATTCATAAGAGAACATTGATGTGGAAAAAATAACTTAGTACAAAAGAATTAACACATTTGAAATTTTTCTAACCTGGAGATTTATCAACTAAAGGAACTTCATGTAGTAAACTTGTTCAAACTGATGAAGCAAAGTGAAATAATGTTTCCTCAATGCATATGAAGCACTTGTTGTGGTTGGAGAAAACTTGAATACTGAGCTCACTTCTCTCCATTTTTTGTCTGTCACAACCTGCATATATAACTTTTTCTTTAAATAACAAGTAAACTTGGGTCTTACATTATTGTTCTTGATGCTTATACTAGTACTAGTTTTCCGACACGTGTGTCCCATGTTAATTTGTGTAGACTCGGCATATACGTGCAACGCACGTGTCGAGAAACTAGTCTTCTAAAATGCTTAGGAGAAATCAAAAGGTAAATTAAGACGAGATAAAGTATAATTTAGTCAAATATCACTTCCTATTACTATTGTTAAATGATATTTTAATAGATACGTCAAAACTTAAGGAAGAAGTAATATTTTGACACGTCTTTTAAATAATCTCGAAGTCACGACATATGACACATGGCAGAATGTAGCTTCTCTAGTTTCTCTCCTCGAGGAAATAGCGATGAGTTTTTAACTTTGGCTTCTTCTTCAAAGCCAAATGAAAAAAAGGTCTCTCAAAAGCTATTGAATCTCAGCGGGCAAAGGCAAAGTACATTAAAATTTCACTGACTTATGCTTAAATCTTATTCATTAATTACCCTCCTACCAAGGACATGACGTTAGATAAGAGGATATGGAGGTTTCGAATTAGGGTAAAATCCAAGTAGGCTTTTCGATAGGATTAGGCTAGATGGTAGTCTAGAGCACCGTGTCTGTTTTAATATTAGCTTTGTTATGTAGTTTATTGCTTTTGATATCTGTTAACATTTTTCGTTTCCAATGTTGTGGTTATCGGACAACTTGGTTGATGTTAGTATTCTTTTTGTGTATGTTTTTTACTGCTTCCTTTATTAGTTGTCTTGTTTTCTTTACTCCGATTTCCTCTTCATAACTATTTTGTTTTGATGCACTCGAGCCGAGGTCTTCGGAAATAACATCTTTACCTCCACAAGATAAGGGTAATATCTACGTATGATGTACCCTCCCTAACGCATGACATATGACAGGTGCAGAATGTAGCTCCTCTGGTTAGTCCTCGATGAGAACGAGAAAGAGGAGACTCGGGAAGAGGTGAAAATTAAATATGTCTAGCCTAGTAATAATATACAAATGTTATTACTAGGCTACGAGTGCGTTCGTAGCGTGTTTCTATGTATGTCTGCATATATGGTATGTGAGCAAATGACCTCGGATGATAGTCAGGATTTCGTGTTGGATTTGTGAAACTTGGGAATTTCTGGTGTCTGGTGCCCGCTATGGCGGCACCACGACCGCAGCAGCGGTACCGCAGAAGTAATGGTCCTGCCGCTGTACGATCTGGCACTATTGGCGTGAACCACGGAAGCGGTCACGAGACTGCAGAAGCGGGACCGCTGAAGCAGTAATGTGAATGCTGAAGCTGGTGACGGGCAGTTAGATTCATTAAATGTGTGTAAAAAGCCTTAAGTTCTTCATTCAATACCACTCCGAAAATAGAGCTATTGGGAGCATTTCAAGGCGTTTCTTGGGGGAAAATCATTGTGGTGAGTCCTTCCATTTTCGTTGTTATTCCATATTCCATTAATCACCTTAGAAATCCATTAATCATGCTAGTTTCATTAAGAGCTTGAGGATTAAAAGAGGGTTCAATGGGTTCTTCAAGCTAGGCTATTAAATCTTGATTTATTGATTGGGTTAGCTTCATTGAGCATGGAATTAATTATTAGAAACTATTATTGCATGATTCCTTCCTAATTAATGGCTAATTTATGGAATTGGAAGTTAAGGTTCATACCCAAATTTGGGGTTTTGCCTAGAATCCAAATTTAAGTGATTTGTTAGTCCTCTTAGCTTATAATTGATGGGAATTGATCACCTAGAACATTAATTTCATGCTGAGACCTATAGATTCTTAAATTCATATGTTGAGACCTATAGATTCCTAAATTCATCTTTTTAGTTCATAAACCTCATTCCATATGTTGGGATTTGGGTCTTGAATAGAAGGATTGAATGATGTTTTTTATTGATTCTAATTTCATAATTCAGATATGATTAGACTTTCATTATCTCGAGGCTCAAAGGAAGAGAAAGATTAAGGTTTGAATTGACTATTGGAGACTTTGATGTTCCGCTCTCTTGATAGGTTACGGTTTACTTTATGGTGAGACTTCAATTAGCGAAGTGTATATTTAGATGATATTGAAGAGAATGTATGTAAACCTTCAAGTATGAAGTTGGGTTGGATATTATCTTAGGTTGGGCCTTATTGTATGATTTGGGGGCTAGCCACCCCGTAGTGTTGATTGACTTATCTTGATCTATTTACTTATTGGCTCGTTGCCAGGTTGAGACATTGGGTATTGGTGACTAGTGATATATCATGACTATGATATTGCGGTACTTTACTTGATTTGATAGTGAGATGAGAATTGTGATTCCAATGTGGCTTATTGTGTAGCCTTATTATTGATATTATTTGGTGTACATGTATGGCAATCGTTTGGATTGAATTGGTTTGTTGATATTACATTGCATCGTATTCATACTCATTTCCATGATACATTGAAATTGCATGGTTATGATACTGATGATAATAAGTGAGAGAGCGTAGCCTCCAAGGTCTTTGTCGGATAGCGTAAAAGAGATATGAGAGTCCGTGATCCGAGGTCATTTATCGGAGCGGAATGAGTGTACGTTGCCTGAGATCTCTTACCGGGAACGAATGAGTGCTCGATACCCGAGGTCTCTTGCCGGGATCGAGAGAGTGCTCGTGATCCGAGGTCAGTTTCGGAGAGAGTGGTACATGGACTTTGCGGGTCCCCCATGGATTGTGCTATCAAGATGTGATGTTCCATTGTCATAGTACATATGAACGGTGCATATGCAGTGCATTCATACATACATTATTGCATTGCATTGTACCTTTTGGTTTCATGTGATATTGTTATGATATGGTTGTGACATGATTGTGATATACTGGTTCGGAACGGTTGTACTGAGACTTGGCACAGTTGAATTTAGATGCTATAACAAAGGTGATGACTTGTTGTGATATGATTGTGATGTATGTCGGTTCGGATTTATCTTACCTTAGCTAGTCTTAGTCGGCCTATGATACCTACCGGATTTTTGTTGTTTGTACTAACTCGCACCCTGTCGCATTCTTTTTATGAATACAAGAGTACCGTATGGGATCTACTTCTACCCTCATGGCCGATATTTCGAGGATTGTTGATTCGAGTCTCTTCGTGCGGCATGAGGACGTTCGCTGCCCGAAGACTCTTCCTATTATTATGTTTTGCTTTCCATTCTGAGACATGATGTTGAGACTATTTATGTATTATTATTCAGACTTGTAGTATTTAGTTTAGATGTACTTGTATGATCAGACCAGATACTGGGATTTCATTTACTTCCGCACTTATTTATATTATATTTGAGAGACTTACGTTATTTTACTTTCTTCCGCTATTTTCTATTATTTGTGAATGATGAGTTAAGGGTTCGCCTACCGAGGTGGGAAAGGTAGGTGTCCGCACGACTTAGTGAAATTGGGTCGTGACATACGTCCAGCCTAGTAATAACACATAAATGTTATCGTATATTTCAATATAATTAGAAAAAAATCTAACCTAGAAGTAAAAGATCAATATTCTAAAACTAGTTATTTCTTAATTATAATCAGCTCAAATAAAAATAAATCATAAGAGAACATCGATGTGACATACAAGAGTCATTTTTATAATTATAGAAACATTTTCTAGATCGACTCTTGCTTGAACAAATGAGCTATAAAATTTTCTATATCTTTAAAAGATATAAAAAAAAAAAAAAAAAAAAAGGTAAATAAAGAAGAGATTAAGTGTAATTTAATCAAATAACAGTTACTATTTCTATTGTTAAATAATTTTTTAATAGATGTGTCAGTACTTAAGGAAGGAGTAATTGTTATAATATGAAATTAATATCAATGAACACAACTGTAACAATCAGAATCATAAGAAGAAGAAGAAGAAGAAGAAGAAGAAGAAGAAGAAGTGATGACAGATTCAGTCGAATATAGAAATAGAGAGAAGAGGAAAGAAGTAAGTGATATGATTCTCATTCATTGTGTTAATCCTTATACATGATACAATGGTAGATATATATAGTTTCTAAGCCAACTTATGAGTCACAGAGTTAGTTATAACTAACTTTGTGAAGAGGTGTTTATAACTAACTAATCTTAACTGCATAATGAGCTGTCTAAACTGCCCCTACTTACTTATTTCATCTAACACTCCCCCTCAAGCTAGGAGGTGTAAAAATATTAAGAACCCCTAGCTTGAACTTCAGATTCTCATGTTGTACTTTGGTGAGACCCTTGGTGAATATATCTGTTGGTTGTTCCTTTGTGTTTACATACTGAGTTGTGATCATTCCTTGTTGGATTTTTTCCGCTTATAAAGTGACAATCAATCTCAATGTGTTTTGTTCTTTCATGGAACACTGGATTTGCAACAATTTGCATAGCTGATTTACTGTCAATGTATACCACAATAGGCTGATCAATCTCTAAGTCTAGTTCTTTTATCAAGCCTTGTAACCAAGTCAATTCTGCAATTGTAGTTGCCAAGCTCCTGTATTCTGCTTCTGCAGAACTTCTAGAAACAACTGTTTGTTTCTTAGATTTCTAGGATACTAGAGAGTCTCCTAACTTGATCATGAATCCTGTAACAGATTTTCTGGTTATGGCGCATGAGGCCCAGTCTGCATCACAATATGCTTTTACTGTGTTATCACACTTGCTAGAAAGTAGCAGGCCTTTTCCTGGTTAGTCTTTAACATACCTAACAATCCTTAGAGCAGCCTCCATGTGAGAAGTTTTTAGTTGCTGTAGGAATTGGCTTAGGCTTTGTACAGCAAATGAGATATCAGGTCTTGTTACTGTCAAATATAGCAACTTTCCTATATGTCTCTGATAGGCAGTTTGATCAGCTGTAGGATCTGTTCATTTCTTGTCATTTTGATCCAATGTATCATCATACTCCTTTGAACTGAGTTTTTTGTTGATGTCAATAGGGGTAACAGCAGGCTTAGCACCTGCCAATCCTACATCTGAAATGAGTTCCAATGCATATTTCCTTTGATGCATTGTGATACCTTGACTGGACCTAGCAAATTCAATGCCTAAAAAATACTTCAATTTTCCCAAGTCTTTCATTTTAAATGTATGCTGTAAGGATGCTTTTGTTTCTTCAATCAGTGCCAAGCTATCACCTGTGATTAACATGTTATCCACATATACAAGAATAACCACCATGCCTTGATTTGTTTTCCTGGTAAAAAAAGAATGATCATACTGACTTTGCTTGAAGTTGAAGTTGATCAAGGCCTCTGATAACTTGGCATTCCATTTCCTTGGTGCCTGTTTCAATCCATAAAGGGATTTTATCAGTCTGCACACATGATTCTCCCCTTGATTAGTAAATCCCTTTGGCAATTCCATGAAAATCTCATCATATAAGTCACCTTAAAGAAAGGCATTGTAAACATCCATTAGATGAATATGCCATTTCTTAGCAGCTACAAGTGATAACATTGTTCTAACAGTAACCATTTTCACAATAGGTGAAAATGTCTCTTGGTAGTCAATCCCCTCCTTTTGACTATATCCTTTAGCTACTAATCTTGCTTTAAACCTCTCTATTACTCTATTTGCTTTATACTTAATCTTATATATCCATTTGCAACCTATTGTAGATTTTCCCTTAGGGAGTTGCACAATCTTCCAAGTATTATTATTTTCCAAAGCTATTATCTCTTCTTTCATTGCTTGCATCTATCTTGGATCTTGCATAGCTTCTGAATAATTCTTTGGTTCAGTGGTGGATGAAAAAGCAGCAACATAAGCCTGATATTTTGGACTCAATGTGTCATAACTGAGATACTTGTTAAGTGCATAAGGTGTATCCTCATGGATGTTCAGACTCACAAAGTCTTTCATCCAAACTGGAGGCTTTTTCCCCCTAGCTGATTTCCTTTGATCATTTACTGGTTGAACTTGTACTTGCACCTCTTGTTGTTATGGTTGGGGAATTTGAATCTGTGGTACAAGTTCTTGTCCTTCAAGCACTGGATCCTGGTCCATATGAGTAATTTGGTCTAATGTGATTCCTTCTTCTTGACACACTTCATTCGGTGCAGGATTTCCTTCATTGAACTGGATATAGTTTGGCCAAGAGTCTATGTCATTCTGACCTGCATCCACAAAGACAGTCTTTGATGCAGTGTCTTTATTCTTGAAAGGAAACACATTCTCTCTGAACACTACATCCCTATTTACAAAAAAACACTTTATTAGTGAGGTCATATAGCACATATCCCTTTTGTACAATAGAATAACCCATATGTATTGCTGGTCTTGCTCTAGACTGCATTTTATCATGTTATGTCAACTCTTTTGCAAAACATAAGCACCCTATTATTCTTAAGTGACTGATAGATGGTTTTTGGTTGTAGAATTTCTCATAAGGTAATGCATGATGCAATACAGCAGTCGGAATTCTATTAATGAGATAGACTGCTGCTTGGATACAATGTCCCCAAAATTCAATAGGTATATGAGCTTGAAATCCTATAGCTCTTGTAACCTCTAGAATGTGTCTGTGTTTCCTCTCAGCAACTCCATTTTGCTGAGGGGTGTACACATAAGTCCTTTGATGAATGATGCCTAATTCTCTGAACATATTTGAGCAGGCAATGTCAAGAAATTCAGTTCCATTGTCAGTTCTAATTATTTTTATAATCTTGTTGAACTGATTTTTAATCAAATAAAAGAATTGTTGTAAGCATACAAACACATCAGACTTATGTTTAAGTAAAAACACCCATGTAGACCTTGAGAAATCATCTACTACAGTTAAGAAAAACTTGTTTCCATCAATACTAGGAGTTTTATAAGGCCCCCACAAATCTACATGTAGCATGTCTAGTCTCTTATTACTTTTAATACTGCTAAGCTGGAAAGGAACTCTTGTTTGTTTTGTATAAGGACAAATGGTACAGCCTTCGATCCTATCTTTCATATCTTGAGAGTTACAAGGAAACAGTTTGTTAAGAACATTGTATGAGCTGTGGCCAAGCCTTATATGTCATACTATCAAATCTAGACTAGGTACTGTTTGATATTATTGATTGACTTCTGCACTACTACACAGATCCTGCTTCCATCATGAGCATGTTGATTCAGCAACAAATATAAACCATTCAACTCTTTACCAATCTCCTTCACCCTCCCAGTGAAAAGATCCTGCAAAATACAAAGATCAGGAAAAAGGTTTGCAGAACATTGTAATTCTCTAGTAAGTTTAGAAACTAAAAGTAGGTTATACTTGAACTGTGGAATCAAGAATACATTAGATGTAGTACTTGTTTTTGACAGTGAACTACTTTCAATATGAGTTACTTGAGTCATGTCACCATTAGGTAAATGCACTTTCTTAGTAATGTCAGCCTTTTTAATTGTTTCTTCTTTAAGTAACTCTGATTAGAAGTTATGTGGTTAGTAGACCCTGTATCAATAATCCATTCTGGACTACTACTGGGGGCTACTAATGCCACATCTTCCACCATACTTGTTACATTGCCTGTAGCATTTGCTGAAGGCACATTGTTGACACTTCCATGGTTTTTGTTCAGCAGCTGCACAATCTACTCATACTACTTTCTAGTAAACATATTTCCAAATTGTTGTTTTGAACCAAAACTGCTAGCAATATCACCTTCGGCAGCAATACTTTGCATCCCATTCTGAGACCCTCCATTAGGCATATAAGAACTTGCATGTGCATTTTGACCATATGTCATAGTTGCAGATTGACCAAAGCTCTGAGAGTTTGTGTTGCTCTCAGACATTGTAGGTTCTCCTAACACATTGTATGCAGCACCATAGTTTGAATTCTGACCATTTTTCCTGCCCATTACCCCTTTCTTGGACCTAAAATTAGGTGGATAGCCAATAAGTTTGTAGCAAGTTTCTTTGCTGTGACCTTTACATTCGCAAAACTCATATATCAGGTTATAGTTATTTGGTTTCTCGAATTTCTAGTTGCCATAGTGATTGTTGTTACTTTGGTTACTACCACCATAGTGATTAGCACCTTGATTTCCATAGTGGTTAGCACCCTGATTACCATTGTTCCTTGAGTACATAGCTAGTTCAAAACTACCAACTGCAGATGTTGGATTTGCTCCTAGCACACCAGAAGCGGCTGCTACTACTTTCTGAGACTCATCACTCACAATCATTCCATATGCCTGATTTACAGATGGCATTGGATTCATCAGCAGGATTTGACTTCTTGCTTGTGAATAAGATTCATTCAGTCCCATGAGGAACTGAAATAGCTTTAGTTTTTGTAAATGCACCACAAAATCTCTTGACTTAGAACATTCACATCCAGGTGCAGGAACCAATGATTCAAATTCTTCCCATAAGTTCTTCATTTTTGTGAAATATGTGGAAACTGAAGCACTTCCTTAAGTCAAGGTAGCAATTTCTTTGTGCAAGTTGAAGGTTCTTAAGCCATCAACCTTGTTAAATCTCTTAAACAATTCATCCCACACTGTTTGAGCAATAGAAGCATTCCTCCAAGAATATTCTTGGAAACAGCATTCATAACCCAAAATAAGACTATGGCATTTACTCTTTCCCAGTGATTCCACATTACTTTTGGAAATTTGTCTTTACGACATGTGCCATCAACCAATCCTAGCTTAATTCTACCAAGTAAAAACAACCTCATTGATCTATACCATATAGAGTAGTTTTCAATACCTGTAAGTTGAAATGAAATCACTTGAATTCCACTCACATCTGATGGAGACAAGAACAAAGGATGGTTGTAGTCTATTCCTGGGGCTTGTGTTGTTGAGTGATTCCCAAAATTATCACTATTTTCTTGATGAGTTGAAGCTGTTCGATTCCCTTGTAAATTGGGATTGATTTGAACATCATTAAGAGAAGTCCTAGTCCTATTCTCACTACCAAAAACTCCATTATTAGTCATCTTTCCCATAAACCGTTTTCTTGTTGTAAACTATAATCTCGGAAGCAAAAGAATTAAAATCTTTGAATCAAGAATCTCAAAGATCAACAGCACATGAAGCAATTCTAGATCGAATGCTCTGATACCATGTTATAATATGAACTTAATATCAATGAACACAACTGTAACAATCAGAACTAATGACAGATTCAGTCGAGTATAGAAATAGAGAGAAGAGGAAAGAAGTAAGTGATATGATTCTCATTCATTGTGTTAATCCTCATACATGATACAATGGTAGATATATATAGTTTCTAAGCTAACTCATAAGTCACAGAGTTAGTTATAACTAACTTTGTGAAGAGGTGTTTATAACTAATTAATCTTAACTGCATAATGAGCCGTCTAAACTGCCCCTACTTACTTATTTCATCTAACAGTAACATTTTGACACATCTTTTAAAAATCTCGAACTCATAACATATGACGTGTGGGAGAATGTAGCTCATCTAGTTACTCTCGAAAGAGAGAGAGAACAGCGATGAGATTGAGAAAGAGGAAACTCTAGGAGAGGTGAAAATTAAATGTAGCTTCTCTAGTTACACTCCTCGAGGGAATAGCGATGAGATTGAGAAAGAGGATACTCCCCTCGACGGAATAATGATAAGATCGAGAAAGAAGAGAATCGAGAAGAGGTGAAAATTCAATACGTCTAGCCTAGTAATAACACATAAGTGTTGTCGCATATTCGAACTAGCTAGTACTTATAAATTTAATATCAGCTTAAAATATTTTTTTAAAAAAATCATAAGAGAACATTGATGTGAAAAAATAACTAAGTACAAAAGAATTAACACATTTGAAATTTTACTAACCTGGAGATTTATCAATCAAAGGAACTTCATGTCTGAAGAAGTAAACTTGTTCAAACAAATGAAGCAAAGTGAAATAATGTTTCCTCAATGCATATGAAGCACTGAGAAAACTTGAATTCTGAGTTTACTTCTCTCCATTTTTTGTCTGATACAACCTGTGTATATAACATATTTTCTTTAAATAACAGGTAAACTTGGGTCTTACATTATTGTTCTTGATGCTTATACTAGTACTAGTTTTCTGACACGTGTGTTGCACGTGTGTCCCATGTAAATTTGCGTAGACTCGGCATATACGTGCAACGCACGTGTCGAGAAACTAGTCTTCTAAAATGCTTAGGAGAAATGAAAAGGTAAATTAAGATGAGATAAAGTATAATTTAGTCAAATATCACTTCCTATTACTGTTGTTAAATGATATTTTAATAGATACGTCAAAACTTAAGGAAGAATTAATATTTTGACAGGTCTTTTAAATAATCTCGAAGTCACGACATATGACACATGGTAGAATGTAGCTTCTCTAGTTGCTCTCCTCGAGGAAATAGCGGTGAGTTTTTAACTTTGGCTTCTTCTTCATAGCCAAACAAAAAAAAAGTCTCTCAAAAGCTATTGAATCTCAGCAGGCAAAGGCAAAGTACATTAAAATTTCACTGACTTATACTTAAATCTTATTCATTAATTACCCTCCTACAGAAGACATGATGTTAGATAAGAGGGTATGGAGGTTTCGGATTAGGGTAAAAGCCAAGTAGGCTTTTCGATAGGATTAGGCTTGGTGGTAGTCTAGAGCACCGTGTCTGTCATAATATTAGCTTTGTTATGTAGTTTCTTGCTTTTGGTATCTGTTAACATTTTTTGTTTCCTGTGTTGTCGTTATCATACTACTTGGTTGTTGTTATTATTCTTTTTATGTATGTTTTTTTACTGCTTTCTTTATTATTTGTCATGTTTTCTTTACTCCGATTTCCTCTTTCATAACTATTTTGTTTTGATGCACTCGAGCCGAGGCCTTCAGAAATAACATCTTTACCTCCGCAAGATAAGGGTAATATCTGCGTACGATGTACCCTCCCTAAGTCATGACATATGACACGTGCAGAATGTAGCTCCTCTAGTTAGTCCTCTATGAGAACGAGAAAGAGGAAACTTGGGAAGAGGTGAAAATTAAATATGTCTAGCCTAGTAATAACACAAAAATGTCATTGCACATTGGAATAAATAGAAAAAAATCTAGCCTAGTAATAAAGATCAAAATCCTTGAACTAGCTAACACTTATAAATTTATAATCAGCTTAAATAAAAACAAATCATAAGAGAACATTGATGTGAAATACAAGGGTCATTGTTATAATTATAAACTACATTTTCTAAATCGACTACTACTTCAACAATGATCTATACAATTTTCTAAATGCTTAAAAGATACAAAAGGTAACTTAAGAAGAGATTAAGTGTAATTTAATCAAATATCTGTAACTATCGTTGTTATTAAATATTTCTTAATAAATGTGTCAAAACTTAAGAAAGGAGTAATATTTTGGCACATCTTTTAAAAAACTCGAACTCAGAAGAACATACTACTCGTGGCAGTGTAGCTCCATTAGTTACTCTCCTCGAGGGAATTTCGATGAGATCGAAGGAGAAGACTTGGTGAGAAGTGAAAATTTCATACGTCCAGCCGAGTAATAACACATAAATGTTATCGCATATTTCAATATAAATAGAAAAAAATCTAACCTAGTAGTAAAAGATCAATATTCTTAAACCAGTTAGTACTTAATTATAATCAGCTCAAATAAAAATAAATCATAAGAGAACATCCATGTGACATACAAGAGTCATTTTTATAATTATAGAAACATTTTCTAGATAGTCTCTTGCTTGAACAAATGACCTATAAAATTTTCTAAATGTTTAAAAGATGATTAAAAAAAAGAAAAAGGTAAATGAAGAAGAGATTAAGTGTAATTTAATCAAATAGCAGTTACTATTACTGTTGTTAAATAATTTTTTAATAGATGTGTCAATACTTAAGGAAGGAGTAAAATTTTGACACGTCTGTTAAGAATCTCGAACTCATAATATATGGCACGTGGGAGAATGTAGCTCATCTAGTTACGAGAGAGAGAGAATAGCGATGAGATCGAGAAAGAGGAAACTCGAGGAGAGGTGAAAATTAAATGTAGCTTCTCTAGTTACTCTCCTCGAGGGAATAGCGATGAGATTGAGAAAGAGGATACTCCCCTTAAGGAAATAACGATGAGATCAAGAAAGAGGAAACTCGAAAAGAGGTGAAAATTCAATACGTCTAGCTAGCCTAGTAATAACACATAAGTGTTGTCGCATATTCGAAATAAATAAGAAGAAAAAAATTCTAGCCTAGTAGTAACAGATCAAATCCTTGAACTAGCTAGTACTTATAAATTTAATATCAGCTTAAAATATTTAAAAATAAAAAATAAAAAAAAAAAAAAAAAAAAAAAAAAAACATGAGAGAACACTGATGTGGAAAAAATAACTTAGTACAAAAGAATTAACACATTTAATATTTTACTAACCTGGAGATTTATCAATCAAAGGAACTTCATGTTTGAAGAAGTAAACTTGTTCAAATTGATGAAGCAAAGTGAAATAATGTTTCCTCAATGCATATGAAGCACTTGTTGTGGTTGGAGAAAACTTGAATACTGAGCTTACTTCTCTCCATTTTTTTCTGTCACAATCTGTATATATAACTTATTTTCTTTAAATAATAGGTAAACTTGGGTCTTACATTATTGTTCGTGATGCTTATACTAGCTGTAGTTTTCCGACACGTGCGTTGCACGTATGTCCCATGTAAATTTGCGTAGACTCGGCATATACTTGCAACGCACGTGTCGAGAAACTGGTCTTCTAAAATGCTTAGGAGAAATCAAAATGTAAATTAAGACGAGATAAAGTATAATTTAGTCAAATGTCACTTCCTATTACTGTTGTTAAATGATATTTCAAAATTTAATTAAATTTCAAACTTATACTGTAAGTTGAGGCATAGCAGTTTCCAAAATGCCTTTAGTGCTGCTTAATACTTGGAAGAAACGGTTGGTTGATTGTTAGAGTAGTTTTTTTTTTTTCTAAAAGAAAAAGAAAAACCTTTTCACTTTAAGAGAATTTACAATGCCATAACTAAAGAATTAAAGTGTACCTGTTGGACTTTTAATTCTTCCTTTAGTTGATAAGATATGAGTATTTAATTAGATTTACTATTTAATTAGATGTTTTATGACATTTTGATTTAGTGTAGGGACAAAGTGGTAATCCAACTTTGAAGATAGGAGCTTCCCACATTTATTATAACTATGATGCAATTTGGGTCTTGAGTTGTATTCTTTTTAGATGAAGTAAAGATTTCATAGAAGGCATCAAGGAGATGCAAAAGGATGGAACAAGGATATTACAATTGAGATCACAAAAAAGTTATACTAGCTCCTTAAACAGTGATAACTATTTTAAGACTAGGAAGCTAATGAACTGCAACAAGTTTTCAGTGGTATCTACAGGGGCTATATTGTACCAGCTGAATAAATACGACAAACATCTAAATTTGAAAGAGGTGATTTGGAGTTGATAAACCTCCTACAAATAGAAAGACTTATTTGTCACACCCAGCAGCTTAAGGTTTATTAAATAAGCTAATGCTCGAATATCTTAAAATCCTACTTGTTCTGTCTTATGTGGATTAAAAACTCTATCCAATTTCTTTTATAGAACTAGAAGTGTCAATTTGTGAACTATATTACATCAGCTCTACCGATGTTTGAACCTCGAATTACATCCCACTGCCAATGAAGACTTTTTTTGCTATGTAGAAATCTGCATTTTTGTGATGTAATCACCAAGTCTGAAGTTTGATAAACAAGACCATATTATAAGCATGAGAATTAGTCTAGGGAAACAAAAGTTTTGAGAAACTACACTTCTGGAAATAGTTTCATCCACGAAAAAGCCACAGTTTTGGAACTAGATTAGTACAATGTAAAATTTACATGTTGATATTAAGCAAAATGAGCCATATACCCTGCTCCTTTCTTCTGCCAGTCAGTCACCTTTAGTAGCCAGATGTGGTCATCAATCTTTCCTTGTACTCCTTCAATTCCTTCTGGTACCTTTCCTTGTCTTTCACACCAATGTTTTGATACACCTGTATGTATAGATTAACAATCAGTATAATTCTGTTTTACTGATTTGAGTTTAAGTATAAAGTAACTACGTTTCAATCTCAAGCAAGTTGTAGCCGACTAGATGAATCCTCGATGTCCATGTCGGTCATTTAAAGCCCATATTCCAATATTATGGAAGAGTTAGTTTCTCATTCTCAATTTATGATGAATCCTCACTGTACATAATACAAAACGATCGAGTTTGAGCATGCTTACAGTTTTTTCTTCAGGAGATAGATTGTTCCAAGATTCTCCAATCATCTTAGTGAATTCCCTCTCTTTATTTGGATAAAGAGATTTGAGCATGGCATGTTTTTCAGCAAAATAGAAGTTGTATCCACTCCTATTAGGCTTTGGGCGGTTAGGGTCTCCTCCCTTCCTCCTCCTGTTCCTCCGTCCTGAATGGTGGTGAGGTGGTGAATTGTAAGGTACAATCGCATTGCACGTTTGTGCAGGTAATTTGGAAGAAGATGATGAAGCTGGTTGTTGTGGATGGTAAAGTACTCCATTGAGAACTTCAGATCCCATTTTGATGGACACCAAATAACCACAGTCAAATTTGGCATCAATTGTCCCTTCAGCTTGGAAACACATTGACCCTAAATACACAAGAATATACAGAATAGCCAATGTGAAGCTCATTGAATAATGCTGTAACATTTTAAAAGAAAAAGAAAATGTACGAAAGACACTCACCAGTGCTACTAGACTAGTCCTGATTTGTAATAATGTAGTAACAACATAACGTAGTGGTTGCTCGGGCTCTTCAGAAATATCCACAGGTGCGTGTGGGATTCTCCAAAAATTGTGCATTCTTGGAGAATCCGACACGGGTGTAACAACATTTTGGAGTCCGAGCAACATTGTGGGACAGCATTTGGTTACTCAAAAATCTTAGAGCTGGTTAAATGTGTTCCAATCAATAATGCTAAAGGTACATATTTACTTTATGTGTGCAAGTATTTAATATGTACACAAGCAATTTCTTTTAAATGTTTACTGTATTTTGAAGAATTCACATGAGAAGTAATATTTTGACATGTCTTTTAAAAATCCCGAACTCATAATATATGACACGTGATAGAATGTAGCTCCTCTAGTTACTCTCCTCGAGGCAATAGCGATGAGATTGAGAAAGAGGAAACTCGAGGAGAGATGAAAATTGAATGTAGCTTTTCTAATTACTCTCCTTGAGGGAATGGCGATGAGATCGAGAAAGAGGATACTCTCCTCGGGGGAATAGCGATGAGATCGAGAAAGAGGAGACTCGAGGAGAGGTGAAAATTCAATAAGTCTAGAATAGTAATAACACATAAATGTTGTCGCACATTTGAAATAAATAAGAAGAAAAAAAAAATCTAGCCTAGTAGTAAAAGATCAAATCCTTGAACTAGGTGGTACTTATAAATTCATAATCAGCTTAAAATATGTATAAAAAAAAAAAAAATCATAAGAGAACATTGATGTGGAAAAAAAAAAAAACTTAGTACAAAAGAATTAACACATTTGAAATTTTACTAACCTGGAGATTTATCAATCAAGGGAACTTCATGTCTAAAGAAGTAAACTTGTTCAAACTGATGAAGCAAAGTGAAATAATGTTTCCTCAATGCATATGAAGCACTTGTTGTGGTTGGAGAAAACTTGAATACTGAACTCACTTCTCTCCATTTCTTGTCTGTCACAACCTATATATATAACTTATTTCTTTAAGTAAACAGGTACAGTAACAAGATTTATATAAATGAAATAAAATTTAAGAAGAAAATAAAAGAGAAAAAGACATTTTAACCTTGTCAAAGCCACCCCTTTTTGTCACCTCTACATAGAGAACATACAAATCAAGATCCTTTCCTCCAATCACAGGAACCCTTAAACACAAAACAAAAAAAACAAATCAAAGATTAAACAAAACAGAACCCTTCACTTTTTAAAAAAGGAAAAAAAGCCAGTCAGTGGTGGACTCAAAATCTAAATGATGTAACCAGACTTAATAGAGTGAGACATTTAATTTAATTTAATTTATACTTATTTTTCACTAGTAACTAAATAGAGTTATAAATTTGATAGTAAGTTCAAAACCTATAATTTTAAATTCTAGTACCATCACTGTACATATACAAGGTTCCATATAGAAATATTAGTTCTACCAAACCCGCAAACCCATGATTGAATCTGCCACGGTGTGTCTAAGTTGAAAAATGCAGTAAATATTTTTTTTCTAAAAAGGAAGTAAAAGAGTAAATTAGTACTCCCTGTCCCAATCTATGTGGTACGGGACATAAGATTTTTTTAATTTTTAAAAATAAGATTTATATATTTGAAGCATAAATGACGGTTAAAGAAGAACTCAGACTCTCCAAATTCAAAAGGTGTCATATATATTAAAAAAAATTAAATTTTTTAAAATAAAATTTATATATTTAGAATCTCAGTAAGAAGGAGTACTAAAAAAGATATATAAATGACAGTCAAAGAAAAACTCGGCCTCAAAATTCAAAAGGCGTCACGTAAATTGAGACAGAGGGATGCTTACGTGTACTTTGAGCCCATAACAGAGTGAAAATTCTTGAGACATTCCTTGAATAGATTTGGGTCATTCACAATCTTCTCATGTGAAGCCATTGGTGGAGGATACACTTGTTTGTTGGCCTGAACTATAGCTTCTTGAGACATCATTGGTTCGCCGGAAAATCAAGAAACCGGTGAACAAAGCTAGCTTAGTTAATGGTTTGGGTGTAAACTTTGAGGAAAACAGTAATATGAAGAAAGGTATATAAAGAAGAGATAATGAATAAATACAAAGATATATTGGAGTTTTTCAGACAAGTGTTGAAGCATCGGTTATATGCAGAGAGTTTTTTAAATTTGGCTTCTTGTTCAAAGCCAAACCAAAAAAAAAAAAAAAGAGTCTCAATAGCAATTGAATCTCAGTGGGCAAAGGCAAAGTACATTAAATTTTCAGTGACTAATACTTAAATCTTAATCATTAATGACATTAGATAAGACGGTATGGAGGTCTCAGATTAAGGTAGAAATCTAGTAGGTTTTTCAATTGGATTAGGTTTGGTGGTAGTCTAGAACACCGTGTCTGTCATAATATTAGCTTTGTTACGTAGTTTCTTGCTTTTGATAGCTGTTAATATTTGTCATTTATAGTGTTATGGTTATCGCACTATTTTGTTGTTGTTACTGTTCTTTTTATGTATGTTCTTTACTGCTTTCTTTATTAGTTATCTTTTATTTACTCCTTATTTCCTCTTTTATAATTATTTTGCTTCGATCCATTCGAGGTGAGGTCTTCGGGAAACATTATCTTTACCTCCGCAAAACAGGGGTAAGATCTACTACATTTTTATCCTCCCAAAACCTTACTTATGAAATTACGTTGTGTATGTTGGTTGTATTCATTAATTAATGCTCTGTTTTTTTTTTTTTCCTCTCTGTTTCTAAGCTTGTTTGTTGTATTGTCCAAAGTGTATTTGAAAGTGTCTGTACAATTCTGCTGTAATATGAACTCCAAGTCCAACGCGATGCTATGCTATGCTATATGCTATATATGCTATGCTTCTCTATTTTTTAGTAATTTTTTTTTAAGCATTAATTGTAGGTTCTGATCAAAATCTTTATCGTACAGTATAGGTGAATATATCCTGCAGGTTCTTTATAGGCTGCTTACGTATAAGTCGTGTACTTCCCTCTAATCCAATTAGCTTCAATTGCCCATTATCTTTCGATATTCGTGTGAGCCTGCCTGATTAAACTCATATTCGGGTCGAGAAGTCTTACGTTAATTGTCTTTAATTAAAAAAATTAAATTTCTAATCCGATTTCCCGAATCCTTTAATTACGAATGAAAAAGTACTTATATCACTCCATCTAGACTATTATTTGTCAATTACAAGTGAAATCAAACTAATGCACATTTATTATGTGGAAGATTCGATTCACAAAATTTTAAACCTTTTTTATTAGCCTAAGTTAAAATTTTCTTACACGGACAAAAAATAGGAAGGGAAAAAAGAAAGAACACAAGTGAAATCGAACTCATGCACACTTATTATGTGGAAGATTTGACTCACAGAATTTTAAATCTTTTTATTAGCCTAAGATAAATTTTTCTTACACAGACAAAAAAGAGAAGGAAAAAGGAAAGAACACAAGTGAAATCGAACTAATGCAGACTTACTTATTATGTGGAAGATTCGACTCACAGAATTTTAAACCTTTTTTATTAGCTTAAGTTAAAATTTTCTTGCACGGACAAAAAAGAGGAAAGAAAGAAAGAAGACAAGTGAAGTCGAACTAATGCACACTTATTATGTGGAAGATTCGACTCACAGAATTTTAAACCTTTTTTATTAGCCTAAGTTAAAATTTTCTTGCGCGGACAAAAAAGAGGAAAGAAAGAGAAAAGACAAGTGAAGTCGAACTAATGCACACTTATTATGTGGAAGATTCGACTCACAGAATTTTAAATCTTTTTTATTAGCCTAAGTTAAAATTTTCTTGCACGGACAAAAAAGAGGAAAGAAAGAAAAAAAAAGACATGTGAAGTCGAACTAATGCACACTTATTATGTGGAAGATTCAACTCACAGAATTTTAAACCCTTTTTTATTAGCCTAAGTTAAAATTTTCTTGCACGGACAAAAAAGAGGAAAGAAAGAAAGAAGACAAGTGAAGTCGAACTAATGGATACTTATTATGTGGAAGATTCGACTCACAGAACTTTAAACCTTTTTTATTAGCCTAAGTTAAAATTTTCTTACACGGGCAAAAAAGAGGAAGGAAAAAAAAGAAAAAAAAACAAGTGAAATCAAACTAATGCACACTAATTACGTGGAAGATTCGACTCACAGATTTTAAACCCGTTTTAATGAGCCTAAGTTAAAATTTTCTTGCACGGACAAAAAAGAGGAAAGAAAGAAAGAAAGAAGACAAGTGAAGTCGAACTAATGCACACTTATTATGTGCAAGATTTGACTCACAGATTTTAAACCTTTTTTATTAGCCTAAGTTACAAAAAATTCACGGACAAAAAAGAGGTAAGAAAAAAAGAAAGAAAACAAGTGAAGTCGAACTAATGCACACTTACTATGTGGAAGATTCGACTCACAAAGTTTTAAACCTTTTTTATTAGCCTAATTTAAAATTTCTTACACGGACAAAAATAGAGGAAGGAAAAAAAGAAAGAAGACAAGTGAAATCAAACTAATGCACACTTATTACGTGGAAGATTCGACTCACAGAAGTTTAGACCTTTTTTATTAGCCTAAGTTAAAATTGTCTTACATGGACAAAAAAGAGATAGGAAAAAAAGAAATAAGACAAGTGAAATCGAACTAATGCACACTTATTATGTGGAAGATTTGATAAATGAATCTCTTTTATTTACTCCATCTTTTTCGTATTGTGCTTCTCTTTTTTTTTTTTTTTGGTTTCCGTGGTTAATGCGGTAAATATTATCAGTATTTTTTTCTCCTTCTAAGCATCCATTTAAAGGTAAAATATGTCAGTTAAAACTAATTAACATGTCGATAATGAATTCATGACACGTGCTGAAAAATATCAATTATTATTTAATCATGATAAGGTAAACATTTTATAAATTAGTACTTGATTATATAGCATTAATATGGTGTAAATATCCGTGAGTCTCTTTTCTTATTTTTAGTTATGCTTTGGGAAAAAAGAGATGTAGGAAATGACATTAATTCGATTAATGAAAATCATAAATAATAAAATTCGTTGAGCCTTTCAAATGTGAGCAAGTTTGGGTGGTTAACATTGTCTTTGGGATAATGCTCCTACGTCACTCATTTTTATTGTCTTATGCTCTCATCAAAATATGTACGTTTTGGGATTAATTTGCAGCCTTTCAGCTATATGATATGACACACCACAACTTTATGTAATTCGTATTATCCTATATATTATTATATTTGGTAAATTAAGTGCAGTTCCTTAGACGAATGATGGAAATAGCTTATGCAAAACTCTGTCGTTTTACTAAAAGTATGCAAACTCTTTCTTTGTGCTAAACAGTATGTTACTGTATTTAACTTACATGACGGAAAATAAAATTATGTTGGTACATTTTAGTTTAGATGAACTTTATGTTATTATTGTCGTTGAGTGTAGTTTAACTTATTGTAGCAGGTTACATGTTTTATTTTTTAGAATACTAATTTCACTTTATTATGAATAGTTACCTATAATTATCTTTTGAGCAATGACAGACCCAAAATTGACAGTAGGGGCCAAGGTGTAGCGACCTTGAAAATTTCATAAACCTTTAAACTTTAAAAGTGTGCTAACGAAAATTCGTACATCTTTTGCATCCCAACAATGGCCACATGTATAAGAATTTAGTTTTAACGTGCATGGTTTGGAAGGTTATAACGAAGTTAAGATATGAGGAGAAGTAGCTTAGATTATTTTGGACAGAACTAGAGAATAGCTCCGACTCAATAAAGAATTTGGATAAAATTTGAGAATAAAATTTGTATCCCTTTGACTAGTTACCAAAGGTTCAAACAGTTCGTCATTTGAATGTTTCTAAAGAACGTTATGAGTGTTTTACCTGAAGATGTCTGAGTCCGGCACTTTTGTAACCCAAAAAAAATAAATTTGGAACCAAACTAACCCATTAAAAAAAAAAAAAAAAAAGAACCAAAGTAGGTTTCACGCACAGAATCTGTGCGTGAAATCCTTCCCCAAAAACCCCCGACCCAACCTTTATTCTTTGAAAATCAAACTCAAAAATTAAGGTTTTTTGCGTACTTTGACCGAAGATTAGTCACGTTTCAAAACACCGGAATATAAATATTTTACATAGAACTTAATATTTTTTTTAGTGTACAATAATATCGGCTCATTACATCAAGTATACATATACATTTGGATTGTCATTTTAGAGTTGTAAAGTGCTCCGAAGTACGTTTGAAACTTATTATATTTAGGTTTAAGTGTCATATTTTATAGGGTTTTGATTAATCTTTTTGTTTTACTCCCAAAGCTATGAAAGTACTTTTTTGGTTCAAGAAAGATAGAAAAGAAAAAAATTACTCTGTTTTGTATTAGGTTATTTTTTTCTTTTATGTCTTTTTTATTTTGTTATTGTTTTGTGTAATCGCACTTTTTGAATGTGCAAAAATAAATATAATATTTAAAAATAATTCATCCACTACGAGAGGTTCATAATAATTGAAAAATATTTCATTCCATTAGCAACGAAATACATCATTACATACAATACTTAAAAAAAAAAAAAAAAAAAAAAAGTTCTAGACACTTTTCTACTTCCAAATGTCTTTGCCACCACGGGAGTTTTGCCCACATGAACGCTTATCATGCCCAAATTGCTTACATGTTGAGCACTTGCGAGAGTAAGTCTTTTCGCTAACATCCATTTGATTGTGATAACGGGTTAGCTTGTTTTTTTCTAATTTACGGATATGGTTCTTGTTCGCAATCATAGAAAACGGCGCGGCTGGCCAATAAGCTTGATCACCAAGGGGACGGAATTGGCCGGAATATGCTTTAAGGTATTTTACGACCTTATATTCCTCCGCCACATAATCAGTTACATTTCTGGTCATTCTCTCAAAGCACTTGACTGCATGAGAACATGGCATGTGGTACGTTTGCCACTTACCACAAGTGCATGATTGTGTACGCTCAGCAACGATATGTTTGTTTCCTCTTTTGCCGTCGCAATAACCCGTTCTAACTTCATACACTCGTTGAATAACGTCATACTCGGTCATTTGGTGACTCTCTGCCTTTCTTCTATGGTGCTCCATTTTTTGTAGGGTTTTAGCATCCATGTTCCCTCGTCGGCTAATGTAGCTATGGCTTGCCTTGTCCTATCCGTAAATCACTCCACGACCTGCCTGAAAGTTAGTCTTACCATTGCGGTGACGTGTGTAGTCCTCGAGCAGATTTGAAGAGTCCATTGAAAGACTCCGAGTTGTTCATTGTGAGCATGCCCCATCTCCTTCCTCCATCAAAGATAAAGAGTCCATTTTTCAACTTTTAATTTCATCAACCAAACATATGCCTCTTCACTCACTTCCCTGAGCAGCTCCATTTTTGCAGCCCATTTTCTTTGTTGATGCTGCATCGCAGCCCCCCACATTAATTTGTTTATAGTGCCATTTCCAAACTTTGTTTGCAAATTAGCCTTTAAGTGCCTTAAGCAATATCGATGGTAAGCATGTGGAGGCTGCCACCCTTTCAGAGTACGCATATTGTGCAATATGCCTTTATGACCATCCGTTAGGACACATATGCCCTGACGACCCTTAATAACATGAGTTTGTAGATGAGTCAAGAACATCCCCCATGTCTCGTTGGCGGCAATTGCGAAAGCAAGAGGGAATATTGACCCATTGGCATCCATACCTACTGCAATTAGGAGCTTAATGTCATATCGGCCATACACATGGGTCCCATCTATCGATATCACATTCTTGCAGTGAGCAAAACCATCAATACTTGGTTTGAATGCCCAAAAGACGAAGTCGAAAATTCTGCCCTCTAAAAGCCGCCACTGTACAAGCGAGTGCCAGGATTAGCATGTTGTAGAGCCGCCATATACCCCCGCAACACCCGAAAAGAGGATTCCCAAGTTTCAAAGATCGTTTCAAAAGCACGTCGACGCCTCGAGAAATCCTTTCTCTTGCTTATGATTTTACCATATTTTGAGTGGACCATGCTAATACAAGTTTTGATAGGCATCCCGCATAAGTTTAAACAAACAACATTTAACAATGATATTTTAATTGCTATAAGATATATAATGTAAACGGTCAGATAAATTACCTTGGAGTTTCCTCAATGTGTTTAAGTAACACATGAGCAATCATGTTTATATCTAGATTATAATGATCTGCTCGACTTTGTCCCATATCACAAGTGTGCTTCGGGTGGAATTTTGTGATTTCCCACAGACCATCCGGCTTAGCAATTCCCCAAAGCAACCACCGACAAACCTTGAGTATGTCGCCTACAAATCAACCTCCATACCGATCCGTTTGAGTCATCAACCTTAAACTCCCTCATACCCTTTACACAATACATTCGACGACCCCGTTGCAACATCTTTTTTGATGTGAACCGCATTCCCTTTGCAATGACGCATTGATCAGTCATGGGATTTTTTGGTTCAATTCACGTTTTTTGGTGACTTTGATAATCATCTCTTGTGAAGACAAATGCATCCTCACAACCTTGGAGACTGTCAAGATATGGAATATAGTCAGAATGCCTGCATTGAGTTATCAGGAATTGGGTTTTCGGCCATCGGAGGTGGTACGTGGTGGTGAGTTGGTTCTGGTTGGTTTTGGGAACTACAATGCATATCTTTATCCCCTTCACTATCTTCATCATCGGTTACCTCTGCATTATTAGCTGGTTCATCGCCATCACTCTCTGATGTATCCACATAACTTGGACAATCAGCGTCATCTAAGAAAAACCTCCTTCAAATTACACAAATATATATATATATATATATATATATATATATATATATATATATATATATATATTATTTAGCATCTAGGTGATAAACCTACACATATTGATTATGAGCATGGTGTGGAGAATGATCAACTCCACCAAACTGAGAGGACTGCCTTTCATCCACAGTTGGTACCACTGGCGAGTTTTGATAATAATCAGGTGCACCGAACTGGGAATTATTATAATAATCAGCTCTACTGAACTGAGAGTTCTGATAATAATGAGTTGCTCCACTAAATTGAGATGATTGCCCAATATTACTCGTATTAGGTCTATAACTCCTACAAAGATTTAAAAATGGTTATTTATCAATACATACAATAAACACGTGCTACTGCACAAAATAATAATATAAGAATGCATATTTACCACGTTTGATTTAATTATTGGGTAAGATTTTCCAGCGGCACCTGGCCACTCAAAATACCCCCGTAAGAACTAAAATCTCCATACGTGTTAGCTTGATTGGGCTGTTGTTGCGGGACCTCTCTGAGTATCTTTTCAACATACATCTCCAGAACATTAAGGGCGACTAAATGTTTTAATTCTTCTGGCGCATTCAAATAATCCCTTAAAGAATCATTATCATTGATATAATGCCTACCATAAAGCACTATACCATTGGAAACTGATTGTGGATATCTGCTTGTTATAAAGATTTCATACTCATCTGAACTAACCTTCATTTTTTTCATATATGTAAGTGACTAGTGATTCATAAGACATTTCAAGTGGACATTTAACATGAACGTTTGGTCTTTTATTGTAACGAATCGTACTATTGTCATCAAGGATAATACCATCCCAATGTATTGAAACCTTAACTGGTGGAATATCTTGAGCCATTTTTTGTATGACTTAAGCTAGGATTTTTTGAATGACTTAAGAGACTTAAACTTATGAAATGGATGAGTTTTTACCTCGTCCAACATTCTTCTTAAATAGATTCATATTCACCCTATTGCACACAAGAACATTGCGTAATATGAATTTAATTCAAATAAACGGTAAAAAATTCAGCATTGTGTTGTCCAATCGGTCCTTTAGGTGTCATGAAAAAATGTGTTGTCAAATCATGTGCTATTGCGCACAAGAATTGTAATATGAATTTAATTCAAATGATCAAAAATTGATGTGTTGTCAAATCATGTCCTATTGGCGCATGATGTGTTGTCAAAGAACATTGTTAACATTGCATAATATGAATTTAATTCAAATAAACGGTAAAAAATTTAGCATTGTGTTATCCAATCGGTCCTTTAGGTGTCATAAAAAAAGCCGAAATTGGCATGCATGATGTGTTGTCAAATCATGTCCTATTGCGCACAAGAACATTGCGTAATATGAATTTAATTCAAATAAACGGTCAAAAATTCAGCATTGTGTTGTCCAATCGGTCCTTTAGGTGATAAAAAAGCTGAAATTGGCATGCATGATGTGTTGTCAAATCATGTCCTATTGCGCACAAGAACATTGCGTAATATGAATTTAATTCAAATAAACGGTCAAAAAATGCAGTACTATATATAACATGATTGACAAACAACTAGTATTCACTTTAAAACGAGTTATCATGACATTCTACAACCAATTTGGAAATCTTGATTCTATTACATGTTTTACCCCAAAGAAAATATTTGAAGCAATGGGTAGGATATGGGAACTAGATGATGATGATTTTCATTACTCAAATAACCCTAACAAAAGATTCAATCAAGAATATAATAAAACAATGAGAGAGGAGTGAAATTGGCGTGTTAGGGAGGCTGAAGCACTGGAGCAAAAGTTAGCTTCAATAGGGCTTAAACGCCCAAAAAAAGGTGCTATGTCAATGCCTCGCGGAACTCCACAAGAGTTTAACTTTGCTCTTAATCGTTTTGGCGAAGAGAACAATCGGATGCAAATACGTTACCATAGGGTAGAATATGGTATAAATGGTAGCACAAGATTTAGATCCAAGTGGGATTCGACCTGTGAAATGTCGATGAAGATTAATATTTTTCTTATAATAAGATAAGTAGTGTAGGGTCATAAAGGCCCTCCCCCCTCCCTCCCGAGGGTACTTGGAGGTTTGCAACTATATAAGTAGCCCTTTCTTTTGTTATTAGACTACACCACATTCAATGTCGAGTAGTAGAAACTCATCTTGGTCTTTACTCCTTCCAAAAGAACCAAATAGCAGTGATGATGAGAGTTCAAGTCATAGCAGTTTTTTGAGTGATACAAGTGATTTCAAACTAGACAAGCTAAATCCACACCTTATTGTAGAGCGTAATGATGATTTCTGCAGTGTGAAATATTCAGATCCGCAAGAATATTATTGCGGTTTACGCCGAGAATGGTCACATCGGATTGCCGAATCAGAACGTCTTGTTCGTGACTTGAAAAATCTCAACGCTCCAATCCCAACAAGCTACTCACTAACCATGCCTTGAGTAGGTCCAGCAACTTGCGAGATGGGCGTACAAAGGATTAGAAAAGAAAACAACAGAATGCTAGCAAGACGTTGTAGATTTTACATGCTAAAGTTGGCTGAAGAACAACCATCATCAACCGATAGAGAACTAACATCTCCTGGAAAAAAAATGTGTGTCAAGAGACCGCTAATATCGTTCTGAGGATGATATTAAGGACTTATATTCTGATGACGATTAAGGTCTATTTAGGCTCACTGTCTTAGATTATGGGTCATTTAAGTTTCGGACTAAGGTCGTTAATTTGTATTTTTATTTTATGATGAAGTCATCAATTTGAATTAGTTTGGCATGTTTTTAATTTGCTTTTATTGTTAAAGTCTATTATTAATTGACAATTTAACAAAGAAACACAAATAAATTAGTACATAAAGGGTGCGGATTACATTATAGGGGAAAAGGTACAACTAGTAAAAAACATAATCCATAGAAATATTAAACTTAATAAACAAAATACATATAAAAAATGAACAACAACAAGATAGCACAAATAATCTTCCACAATTTAAGTTTTTCTTCAAAGTTATTTTCTCATGTTGAGCCTCTCTAAGTTTAGCCTTAAAGAAATTTCGTTTTTTTTTTTTTTTTTTTTTGGAAATCGGTGAGCAACACCTCCAAACCTTCAATTTTTTCTTGACTTCCACAAGCTTAAATTGCTAGTCCAACTTAGCGGTATCTCTAGAGATACGTGAAGTCGCGGTATCTCTATCCAAAACTGGTTTTTTAAACTTCGCCGCCACCGTTTTATCCACGTGAATACTATCTTCCCACCGAAAGTATTTGCAACCACCCATATCCTATAAACATTACAAGAAAATCAGTTTTTTAAAGTAAAATATATGGATAACGTGAAAAAAAAACACAAAAAAAATGTAAAAACACTTACTTCGGGCACTTTATAACGCCAAAAATGGCGACCCGGATTATCTTGGGTCTTTGATGTTTTTAGTTTACAGTAATAACTGCATTCGCAAATATCGGGTTGTATAGCAAACATTGAAGTTTCAAAACTTTGAGACATGTTTTTGGAAGTGCAAAAATGTGTTGAAAGGGTGAAGATGGAGAAAATGAAAGAGAAGAGAAAGAATAAAGGTTGGGTTGGGGGTTTTTAGGTAAGGGTTTCACGCATAGATTTTGTACGTGAAAGGACCAAAATGTAAATGTACACTTTGGCCCTTTCACGCACAGAGCCTAGTTTGGTTTTTTTTTTTTTTTTTAATGGGTTAGTTTGGTTCCAAATTTTTTTATTATTGTCATTGAGTGTAGTTTAACTTATTGTAGTAGGTTACATGTCTTATTTTTTAGAATATTAATTTCACTTTATTATGGATGGTTACCTATAATTATCTTTTGGGCAATGACAGACCCAAAATTGACAGTAGGGGCCAAGGTGTAGTGACCTTGAAAATTTCATAAACCTTTAAACTTTAAAAGTGTGCTAACGAAAATTCGTACATCTTTTGCATCCCAACAATGGCCACATGTATAAGAATTTAGTTTTAACGTGCATGGTTTGGAAGGTTATAACGAAGTTAAGATATGACGAGAAGTAGCTTAGATTATTTTGGACAGAACTAGAGTATAGACTTCCGACTCAATAAAGAATCGGGGTAAAATAGAACCGGGTTTTTGAGAATAAAATTTGTAGCCCATTTTTTTGACGGTTAAAGTTACAGTTAAATTAAAAAAAAAAAAATAAAAGGTTCAAACAGTTCGTCATTTGAATGTTTCTAAAGAACGTTATTTTTGTTTTACTTTGACCCCTAGATGTCTGCCAAGGTACAAATTTCACTGTCTCGAATCTAAAAATGACATAATTAGCTTTATATTTCTCTCATATATAAGGCTTATTATAGTTTAATTATTAACAATTATATTTACTTTTGGGATTTTGCAACAATCCGAAGTAACTTTGGTGGATTTGAATTTAGGCCTTTCACTTTGTTGGAAATTAAGGTCAATTTGCTACCTTCGTTCCAACTCTATCTTTAGGGAATTTAATAGCAATTTATTTTTCGCAATTTAATTCTAGCAATTTAATTTGTTGTGATTTATTTGATTGTGATTTTTATTATAAAATCAAAGAGATAAGGATAGTTTTATTTTACTTACAAAATATACCAATTTAGGTATTGATGTTGGAGGAAATAATCTTTTAGGATTTGCAAAAAAAATGAAGACTTAGATGATGATGATGAAACACAACCCCCGAAAATTCCATAGGAGATACATGCCCCCGCACAATCACATACACAAGACAAACCACTAGAACTCGTTGAAAGTTTGAAAATTTATGACTAAAAAAAAAAAATACCCTATGTGGACAAGTATTTAGACCCTTGATGGTGGAACGGGTACACTAAATGCTCATATGAGAACCAAACATACGGATGTTTGGGGAGAGCAAACGGGTTCAAATGTGGGGGATTCAAATGACGATAGACCCAAAAGAAAAAAAATCATCCCAACTTTATTTATATTGTTCTCTTTTAAATCCTTGTTTAAAAATGTCTTATACTAAAAATTTGGTTGGTCAAATTTATACATTTTTGAACTGCCCCAATTTTTCAACTATTGATGATGAGTTTAGAAAAGTTTTTACTCGATTCTCAATCTCTTTCTCTTCTTCATCAACAAAAAGCTTAAATTAAAAACTAGAAAGTTATATCTTGAAAAATAACTAAAATATTTAAAATATATCTCCAGTTATTTTGTTATATATATATATATATTAAGTTATATATATATAAGTTATATATAACTTAAACATATTTATATATATTAAGTTATATATGGTTAGACATATATTGATATAGTATATAACTTAAACATATATATATATATATATATATAGACTTATATATATGTATAACCTAAAGTGTATATATATATATATATATATATGATCTATAAGTATATATAGTATATAATTATATATATATATATATATATATATATATATATATATTTATATCAGCTCTTGATATATATACGTATAACTATATTTTAGGTATATGTAGTATATAGTGCATAGCATATGACTTGATATATATATGTAGCTATTTTATCTCTTGTTGCTGAAATATTTTTGAATATTTTGAATTTTATATTAATAAATTTAATATATATATATATATATAATACAAAAAATAAAAAATAAAAAGGTTTTGTACTTGTTTTATATTTCATCCAAATTTAACCGAAACCGGCCGTTCCCTAACCGGTTATCGGTCCGGTTCCGGTTAAACCGGTTAACGGGCTTAGAACTCCGACTCAATAAAGAATTTGGGTAGAATTTGAGAATAAAATTTGTAACCCTTTGACTAGTTACCAAAGGTTCAAACAGCTAGTCATTTGAATGTTTCTAAAGAAACGTTATGAGTGTTTTACCTGAAGATGTCTGCCAAGGTACAAATTTCACTGTACGAAGTAAAAATGACATAAGCAACTGGCATATATAAGGCAGTAACGGGTAACAAATATTTACTTTTGGGATTTTTGAACTAGGAATTTAGGCTTAGGTCTTTGTCTAAAAGGGAAAATGACCTAATAATGCTATTTAAGATTTTATTATAAAATATAAGGATATTTTTTTTTTATTTACAAAATATACCAATTTAATACAAAACATATCGGATTTGAAAAAAATAAAAGCCCACCCTTCCCTTCCCCTTTTCTATCAAAAATGTGATCCGAAAAAAAAAATCAATCGACCCTTTCCCCCTTCCTTTCTATCAAAATATTGGAAAAAAAAAATATATGCTTTCCGACACTATTTTCAACGAGGCGATTCTCAATCTCCTTCTCTTCTTCATCAACAAAGCATACTTGTTGACAAGTTTTTTATCTCCAGCTGTTTGCTGCGATCTTAAGCATAAGCCGGTATGGTTAGAGTTGTGGTACTGCAAGTAGTTCAGACCAAAGCGACACCCTCAGTGATTTCATGGACCCTTGATCTAGCGTAATGTTCATTAGGCATTAGGAAGCATAGAACTTAAGCTTTTTATCTCTTGTTGCTGAAAATTTTGAATATTTTGAATTTTATATTCAATAAATTTTGTACTAAATATTGTGTACAAATTGTTGTACTTGTTTTATATTTCATCCAAATTTCGAAGCTGGATTCAAAATTGTATTAAATTTGTATCGGAATAATATATAATGGTGTTGTAGTTGTATTAAATTTCCAAAAAACTAACATGAACTTTATACAAAATTTATACAGTTATATGCATATTTCATACCGTTTTTATACAGTTTTAGTACACAAAAAATGTGAGCATTCTAAGCCTTGAGCGAGATATACATATTTCATACAGTTTTCATACACAAAAATTTGAGCGAAATTTTTAAGCCTGGAGCGAGATATACATATTTCATTCAGTTTTCATACACAAAATTCTGAAAGAAAATTTTAAGCTCTGACTCGATATACACATTTCATACACAAAAAATTTCGTATATGTGTTACAAGAAATCTGTTGGTATGTTTTGTAAATTGAAAAGTATCGTTATATTTTGTAAATATACCCTATTTTTATGTATATATAGGTTATTCTCCCCTAAAGGGAAATTAGAGTGAGTTATATGATGTTTTATCGGGTTATATTTTTTATATTGGATGTGGATGGATAAAAATGCCAAATCAAGAATTAAATGTTGAAAAATTCAAACCGGCCATAATAATTTTTAGTGTGAAATAACTAATAAAAATAATTATTTTTTTTTTGTGACAGAATAAAAATACGACTTTACTATATAATTGATTGACTATTTGCATAATGAACCCCTTGATATTGGAAAAAGATAGAGCCACGAAAATGAATTCAAAAAAGATAGCTTTGTACTGATATCAAGAAATTGCACGGTTTGACCTTCAGATGGACTGGTCTTTAATTTTTGTCCTTCCAATGAGCTGGTCTTTAATTTTTGTCCTTCAAAATCGAACTTATACATATACGGACATAAGTACTTTAAAGGCGCGGCATAACTTGTGGATATTACGATGTGTAACTTATGCCTCTATAGGCATAAGTTTGATTTTGAAAGGCAAAAATTAAATAGCAGCACAAAATAGGAACAGAAGTGTAAATGACCCAAATTTCAAATTTTGCTGGACGAGTCCATTATGGACTAAGAATGACGAGGCCCAATAATCCCCTTGCAAATCCAAGAGCCCAATCGGCCCAAATAAGCCCATTAATTGAATCGGGGAAGGCTGAAAAGTAGGGATGATAGAAGAATGCCCTTCTTTTAGGGTGGTCTTTAAATTTTGTGAAATCTTTTGTGTTTCAAAATTTTAAAAAAAAAATCGCAAGGCGAGTTTAAAGCTATGCCCCCATCGGCATAACAGGAATAATCGCATACTTATTCAGTGCGATTTATCAACTGCGAAATTTATAATTCCTTCACAAATTTGCGTGCCGGTCCGCATACAAGTTTGCCCATTAAAAGGATGCCCAAATCGGCATAAATTTGTTAACGAATTATCAAACTTTTCATGAACTTGTGTAAAAGATATATATGTATTTGTCATTCCAAACTAATTACCCATTGTATGATGTTAATTGTTAAACACCAAAGGCACGAACCCATTGTCATTAACGTGAGATACTAACTACTATTCCCTTAATTCGAACAATTTATTGTTAGGTTTTGAAGTATATATACGAGGATCCGTATATTGATTTGTTAATTTCTTTGGGATATAACTTAATTACCACAAACTCATTTTGTCATGGACGCAAAGTTTTATGGTTACTTTAAATTTAATATATTCGAAAAAATCTAGTACTTATATTCCGTTAAGTTGGACATATCGCTTGGGTTGCTTGTCTCAAAATTCATACTTATGTTAATTGTTGTTAATTTGTAAACCGAGATTAAGCATGTGAGTTGGAACAATATCCGCATAAGAAGATTAAAATGCAAGCTCGATCCGAGGCATACTTTCTTAGAAATGCATATATTGTATCTTTTAGTTATGTTTAGTTATGCGGAGAATATGTAAACGAACTTTTAGTTATGTTTAGTTATGCGGATCCGCATAACTTTAACTTTTCCTTAAAGATTGTATCTTGGATTCGCATATACTCCCCCAATTCTGCCTTGCGAAATTATTTTTTTATTTTATGCCGAGCGGGGATTCGAACCCAGAACTTCATATATTCTTCCACCTTTCCAAGCAAAGGGCAAAACTTAAAGACCACAAATATGAAGGGCAAAATTTTTTGAGGGGCAAAATTTAAAGACCACCCCAAACGAAGGGCAATCCGCGCAAAAAAATGAAAAGTAGGGATGATAGAAGAAAGTGAAATATAACAATCAATGTATACTAATTAAAAATAACATATATTATACAATTATTCATATACACATACTAGCTCAATTATTTTTTTGGGCTTATTTTAACACAAATGTTTTGGGCCCAAACACTCAAAAAAAAACACCTATAAATTTTCAAGAACTTATAAGCCAAATCATATTTGTTAAGTGCGACTTATCAACTGCAATTTATAATTGGATTTGTCTTTCATGAACTTGTGTAAAATTAGTGTTTAAACCCCTTGTGGAAGAGTTAATGGTAAAAAAAACACATCTAAACTACTCCCTCCGTACATTTTTACTTGTCCATGTTTGACTTAGCATATTCCTTAAGGAGCAAGAATAAAATAGTAGCCTTTTTTCAACTAATTCTAACATATCGACACATATTGTATCATTATTGTATAGAATATGTATACATATAGAACATGTATCATTGTTGTATAGAATATGTATCCCTACAGTATGTGTATGAAAATGTATAATTTTTGTATAATAAAATGTATAATCAATGTATACTAACTAACTATACATATATTATACACATACTATACATGTTTTGTGAAATTAAAGAACATAGTCAAACTTAAAAGACACGTTTACTTTTCGCAAAAAATACTCAAAATGCTTGCGCATTCGACAAAGTCATCGTTGCCACCGCCGGACGCCCACCTACCAACTCTGCGGTTCCCAAATCCACAACGGAGCTTCATTTCATTCAATTGTTTTTCTTCTACTAGCTACATGTGGCATTAAATTGATCCTAGAGTGCAATTCAGATACTTTGTACAAACTAGTGGTAAAATTTATCTTATCTACCAGATGATCGTAAACCCGTGCAAAGCACGGGGCCAACACGAAAAATGAGTCAATTTAGTAATCAAATTTTGAAAGTACTATTACATAAACAAAATTTTAATTCAATCAATTCGAATAGCATTTTCTATAGTCCTATATTTTTAGGTACAAACTGATGGGTTAAGCGCTAGTTTTGGCGAGATCCCTACCTTCCACGATTGAAGTGAAGGGTTCAAATCGCATTAGTAGCATATAATTCATTTTCCTTATTTTCTTCCCTCTCTCCAAACACAATATAAAGAAAAAGTACAAACCAAGTATATCTTAATCCTTTTTAAAGAAATATGTGTATACACATCTTAGTGGTTTTTCGGTTCAAACTAAATCGTCCTTTTTTTTAATTTAAATTTCTTCTTTTAATTTTCACTAAGTTTAATTTTACCATTTTATGAACTTATTACAAGTCAGTTTCAGTTACACCCCTTATATTTTAAAACAAACACTTATCTGCTCGGTACTATGAAAATCCTACATCTGCACTCCCTATGAGTTATATCTGTAACTAAGTATATTAAAATATAATTATTAAAAAGTAAATTATAATTTTAAATAAGAAGCTTTTGTGTATTTATTTTTATGAAATTTAACAAAAAAGATAATTTTTTTGAATATCTTTATTCATGCATTTAATTAAGATAGAAAATAAACATTTTTGAAACATGTATATTTCGAAACATATTAATAAGAAATGAACACAACGTACTTAATAGAATATAGTGAATATAAGTATCAATTTCCTACGCTTTAAACATGTAATTTATTTGTATTTTTATTAGTAGATATAAAATCTTTAAATATTTAGTAACACACTTTTTATTGAAGAAAATAATGAAAAGAAGATCTAAAAGAGTTTAGAACCAAGTAGAAAGGAAAGGTGAAAAATAATGATTTATTTTCAAGGTAAATGTTGTCAAAAGTTAAAAATTCTTTGCTAGAAGCAGCCATGTCGATCCAGTGGATTGACCGGCTCTTTTAATATAGTAATTTCCTAAAAGTCACGTGTATCCTTTTACCTAAAAAGCATCACCTTACACCATGCATTTCCTAGAACATGGCCATTTCCAAAGATCTTTTATACACTCATTTTATTGAATATAGATTGATAAAATGAAAAAAGATGATAAATAAGACATGTTACAACCAATTAAAATATACCAATTTTATGTAAGCGTGCAAAGTGAAACATTGTAATAATATATCAGAATGAAAGTTCTATAGGGGTTGGATTTTCAGTATCTCCATTTTATGCACGTACAAATAAATAATGCGAGTAATATATTAACAAGTTGTACCACTTACTAAATTATAGTATCTGTCCAACTAGTTATACAAGATTATGTGGCCATACTACGTTTGGTGTTATTTTCTTCTCGGAACTCTTAAAGAGTTTCTAAGTGATATACTCGATTTAGAGTCTGCCTGGATGGGCTTAAAATAAATTTTTATAAGTTAAAAAAAAAAATAAGTTGGGGTAGGCTAACTTAAGCTTAGAGTTTTTCTAAGTGATAATTATTTTTTGGGCTTACTTTATTCACAAAATGACTTTAAGTTACGCCAATCAAACACTCAAAAAAGCTGAAAACAGCTTATAAGCAACTTATAAGTCAATCCAAACGGGCTCTTAAACCATCATATAACTACCTTGATGGTTTTTTGAAAGGGTTAATTTCACAAATGGTTCTAACTTACTTTTTTGTAATACTAAAGTCATAAGTTATTTTTTGTAGCAAAGTGATGAAACTAATTATTTATAACACTAAAGTCATAAAACTAATTTTTGTAATGGTAAAATCACTAAATTATGTATAAATTGTCCAGAAAATACAAATCATTAGAAAGTAAAGTTTTGACACCGAAAAATAATATGTCATCATCGCCGTACATTCTGTCACTGTATACATGCCACTTGACAAAAATTCATCACAAAAATCTACATTCGGCCCTAGAGGGGATTTGATACATGAGAAAAATCAAATATTTAGGTTAATTAGATTTTTTGGTCTTTGTTAAGCTTTATTTAAATCCTCTAAAATACACTTGTAATAAATTACATGGAAATTGTAATTTGAGCAAATTGGTTCTTGTAGAGATTCAAATGCCATGTAAAAATAAATGTGCAAAATTCTTTAGTACCAGAGAGACCAATATTTTAAATATCAAAATTATTCTTCATTCCTATTTGACCCGCTTTGTTATTGCTTTATTATGAGCCGAGGGTCTATCGGAAACAACCTTTTTACCTCTTAAGATAGGGATAAGATCTACGTACACTCTACCCCTCTCCAGACTTCACCTGTGAAATTTCGTTGAGTATGTTGTTGTTGTTGAAAAATATCCTTCTTAATCACTAATAGCCGGAGCATTGTCATCACGTCGCTGTCACGTTATCACGTTTAAGTTCTTTACAAGTACACATAATTACAATTCTGATTACTTCTGATCTTGCTAGGCACATATTTGATATTGCTTCTTTGATAACATCCATAATAATGTCACTAATAGTAAAGATTCATATCGCCAATTCCAGTTAAAATCCAACTAAGTGTAGTTAATAATATTGTGTACACATGTATGCAATATGCTAAAAACAAATCATTAGAGAGGGAAGATCACATGGCTAAAAAGAGAGATCCCCCACATCACTATCATAGCTAGGAATTGTCATTCTGCCTCATGATTTTTTTCTTGAAAACTCAAAGCCCATCTCTCTCGCTTTTCCTCTCTTTTGTCAGACAACATATACCTCAAACTATCATTAATTTCCTTTACCTCCCCTGCATATAATCACACGTGATTTATATATAATTCCCATTATTTATTGTTTTGTAGCTTATTTTAGTCTTATAATAATCTACCCTAGCGTTGGCATATATGGCTTACCTTCACTTTAATCAAGGTTCATTCTCAAATACGAGAAAAGGTAAAACAATAAAATAAAATAAAACAGTACTACTTGTTTACCCTAAAATTAGATAACAATTTAATTTGTACGCGGTTCAAAGGATATGCGGTTTAATTTAATACGAATGACTACAGAGCTGCAAATAATAATGTAAAGGCGAATAAGAACAGTCAAACCAAGATATAACAACGATTGGTCCTTAGACACGACCGACCGGTTGGCTCGGGTCCCCGGAATCGGGTTCGTGTCATAGTGGTAGATGAATGAACAATTATAGAACACTTAGAGAGATTGATAAACACTTGAAATCAAATTGTATTGCTTAGTATGTTTGTGCTTGTAAAGAACCAACGAAAAATAAAGGGGTCCTCCCCTTAATATAGTAGAGGAGTCCTAACCCTAGTACAAGTATAAACAAGTTACAAAATCTTTAGTTACTGACAAACGAAATTAGCGCTGCCATATTCGACTGATGGCGGATATTTCGGACCCTCATTTATCATTGTTAACCGCCTTCTTATCCTATCTCGGTATCCAGTTCCAACCGAACTCAGTGACCCGGGATCAGATGTGCTCGATCTTGCTACGATCCAACGCTTGGCCTTGACCCCGATTGGGATTCGTCCGATCCAGCAACGACCATCATGATCTTAAGTTTCTTGACGGGAAACCGAGGATACACTTGCCCTCGGTTTTGCCCTTATACAAATAGTCCCCTAGTACTGGAGGCCGAAGTGTGAGGGCTCGAGTACTATTGTACTCCCATTATCATAATTCTTGGTTCCTTCCTAAACCTCATCGTAAGTTTCATGCAAGTTCTTTGATAAGTCCAAACGTCGCATCGGGTCACATCGTTATGACACCGGACACGCGTCAAACCCGATAGGCTACCTCGACGGTTATGCGAATGTGAACTTCTCAAATCTTCTTATCAACCGTATAAAAGTTCGAAATTTTCACTTCCAACTTTTTACTATTGACCTCAAGCTCTTCAAATTTACCATCATTTTTCAATCCATTCCCAAAACCTTCAAGTCTTCATACCTTCATACATTCATTCTTTTTGCCCAGATTTTCTTCGCATCTTCATCTATTCTTCCCCAGATCTTCATATCTTCATCTTCCAATCTCCCATCCTTGTTATTTTTTAGAAAAATGGCGAAGACTTCAAAAACTAAACCCCAAGATGCTGCTCCGGCCTTCGGTACCGAGGGAACTTCCTCGCCTGCTAAATCGGAATTGCCCATGTCGAATTTTATTCCCAGCACCTACTCATCGGACAACGACTTTAAGGTCAAAAAACACTCAACGCAAGGAGATCGGAGTGAAGAAGCGTGGAAATATTTTTGCACCATTACCCCGGACAAACTCGAAAGGTCCGAGAAGATTACGACTGGAAAGGGAAAGACATTGTCATTCCCAGCCCCGAGAAGGATATCACGACATATGTGAAAGGGTATCTAAGTGTTTACACTTATCCTTTCACGTTTGGCCCCCTCGATTCGATGGTCGTAGAATTTTGTAAGAGGTACGACCTCTGCCTCGGTCAGATTCACCCTTCCTTTTGGAGAATTGTAATACTTCTCTGTTACTTTACGGTCAAGGCAAAGCAGCCCTTCACCGTCAACCATCTTGTGTGGTTATATAGTCCCTGAGTGTTCCGGGGTAGATTAATCAAGCTCACCCGACAAGCTAAGAAGGCCCCCTTTTAGTGCATCGACGAGGATAGAGATCGAGGATGGCAGAGCAGATTCGTCCGTGTGAGGACCGAGGACCTCATCCCCTCCGATCAGCTTCCATTTCCCGAGAAGTGGAACCCAAAGCGTAAGTGCATCTTCCTCCAAGTAATGAAAATCTTTCTGCTTCCATACTTTTAAGACCGTAAATTTTGCTTTTATTTGCAGCCACTCCTCAAGTTCTTAATGCGGTTCCAAAATGGAACCCTTGGATCGAGAGCATAGGTAGCCAACTTCCTTATGCCGAGCATAAGTGGCGGCTACTTTCAAAAAACAGATGGGAGGCTCTTCATCACGGTAAGTACATTAGGCCAATATTTCCCTTATTTCCTTGCTCAATGCGTCGGTACTAACCGGGCCCCTTTTTTCTTTTGTTTTGCTGGCCTATCGAAGACCATCATACTTCGAAGAAGAGCCAAGGCTGATGCATCGGGCTCATCTTCCGAGGGCGAAGCTACCGCAGAGGAGGAGAAACTCGTTAAGATAAAAAGACGGTCTCCCGATCCTTCCGATGATCCTGCTGAGGGCAAAAAGAAAAGGAGGATGGTGATCAAGGTCAAAAGGAGCGCCTTTCAAAAGACCACCGAGAGTAGGCTCAAAGACGAGGATATTATGTTATCCTCTGTGGTCCAGCTACTGAGATTCTCGGAAGATATCGATCCGGGCCTCCAAGACTTGGAAAACACCAACCAAGAGCTGAAAAGCTCGAAGAAAACTGCTCCATCATCGGTAGTTATGGAAACTGCTAACCAAGAAATGGGGGTCCCCGAGGACACTATCATCGTGCTCTCCCCCACTCGGGGCCCCAAAGAAGATTCTGCTGCTGCTGTTCCGAAGGATGCCTTTCATACCTCGGCCCAATCCCCGCATAAGGAAGACTTACTGCATCCGGCCGGGGATGTATCTATATTGGCCGAGGCCACAACACACAAACCAGAGTCGTCATCTCGACAAACGCCTGCCCATTCTGAGGGCGTCGGTACAGAAGAGAGACCAACGGATCCATCCCGGTCTTTTGACCAAACCATCGACCACCTATTTGGCAGTGGGGTAGCCGGTGCTATGGAGGACTACTCCGAGTTTGGGCACCTGACAGTCCCTAGGAAGGCCGCTCCATTCGGGGACACCTCTAGACCCACGTTAGAGAAGCAATTCCGTGCCCCGAGCACAGATCCTAACCATATGAAGAAGGTTACGTTTCTGGTGGCGGCAGATGTGAACATGTTGTCTGGTCCAGTCCGAATGGCCAGTTATTTGCGCGTTTTGGCATCCGAGAAGGATCTGTAGAAGATGAACGAGGTCAACGAATCGTGCCTCTTTAACGAGGCCCAGCAGGCCATTAACTGGGTATGCCTCATCTTATTTTTACTTTTATGCTAAGTTCTAGTTTCTTCCTCTTATCCTGATAATTGACTTCTTCTTTTATCTTAGGCTTCCGTGCTTTATCACGAAAGCTTTCTTCGATTGAGGATGGAGGTGAACCGTCTCGAGGATAGGCTCCGGGAGCAGACCTAACGGTCGGAGTCTCACAAACGACTCTACGAATAACGAGAGGAGTATATCAGGGATATGCCCGACCCCTCCACCATTCAGTCAGATTTGAAGAAGGCCCGAGAAGAACGCGACCTCCTGGCCGAGAAGGTAAGGATTTTTGAAGTTTACATCAATCAGTTATTAGCTGATGCTAATGCCATTACTTCTCAGGCCCATGAGAAAGTAACACTGATCGACCAACTCCGGTCTGAGCTTGATGAACTCAAAGCTGAGCTTGGATCCTTTAAAAGCAAAACGGACGGCCTTGCCTTGGAGAGAGATGCCCTTAAGGAAGATTTGGCATCGACCAAAGAGAGGCTTCAGGTAGCGAAGAATAAGGCCGGTAGATGGTCTAGGCTTAACGGAGAACTCCGGTGGCAACTTGCTTCGGCTGAGATACAGCGTGATACTCTTGGCCGCGAAAATATCGAGCTGAAGCGCAAAGTCAACCAGGCCTTTGAGAAACTCTCCGATATTGATGATATGTTGGCTCAGTACAAGGCCGATGTTGAATCGATCGAGGCTCGGAGCAGCGCCAGGGCTGAATATATGCGGTGCTTATCATGGAGGGAGACACTAGAAGAAGTCCAAGCCGGGGGAGTAGATGTATCAGCCATGGTCGAGGAGGCCAAGAGGCTCGAGGCAGAGGCAAAGGCTAAGTATCAGCCCGAGGAGTCGGATAGTGATGCTGACTCGGTCGGAGGTTCTGGTGGCTCGGATGAAGAACAGGCTTAAAAGCCTTAAACTTCTTTTCTATATTTTTTTTGTCTATATGTAATTTTTGTGCTCTTTTGAGCTCGAGGCCATTTTTCGAGCCTTTGTAAATATTGTGGATATATATACAAAAGTTTTTGTTCGGCTTTATTCGATATCTCTTATTGTTCGATTATTCGTTTATCCTTTCTGCTCAGGATTTAGAACAATCAGTCGTTCGGTCTCGATTCAGACCGATGTGTAATATTGCCTTGGCAAAAGTTTTAGAAATAATTCTGAGACCGGTAGTCTCTTAGTCCTGACCGGTGGCAGTTTATCGAATATGTAAGGGCCTTACTTTCCTGTTTGCATACTCAGACGTCTCCGAGTTGTGCTATGTGTTTAGATCGAAGTCTCTATGGCCTCAGATCTCATTTGGCCGTAGTCGCAGTCTTCAATAATTTTGACCTTACTCTTTAACAATTTAGACCATAGTCTTTAATAATTTAGACCTTAGTCTTTAATAATTTAGACCTTAGTATTTAACAATTTAGACCTTAGTCTTTGATAATTTAGACCGTAGTCTTTAACAATTTAGACCATAGTCTTTAATAATTTAGACCGTAGTTTTTAATACTTTAATAATTTAGACCTTAGTCTTTAATAATTTAGACCGTGGTCTTTAATACTTCGAGCTTTAGCGTTCGATTTTTATACATCCGACTTTTAGGGGTCCGATAAAATATAATTCTAATGCAAAAGGAATAGTAACAGCTAAAATGATACTTTGAGAAATTTTCAAGTTTATTGATTGAACCGGAGATAAGATTACAATAGTTGTTGTGGCAAGAACGAACTAATCGAGCACGATTCAATCGATCGTTTGGCCCTTACAAAAAATCCTATCGTTCACTTGGCTTTGAATAGGTATCGATTTGCCCAGGATATGATAGTCCCCTAGTACTGGAGTCCGAAGTGTGAGGGCTCGAGTACTATTGATCCGACGTGGGCTACGGGCAGTCCCCAGTCCCCGGTTCTTGACCGGTCTTCTTAGTTTTAGTAGCACGCTGTATGGTGCTACCTCATTAAGAACCTTACCGAAAACCCACCTAGAGACAAAACCGGTCGAAGGGAAAAAGAGTGTAGCACGTGCTTTCAGTCCTAAGCCTATGACTTCTCGACTTCCATTGTGTTGCTTTTGATGTCCACTTCGATGTATGCCTGCATGGTTAGACTTAAAAGAATAGAAAGGTAAAGATTGTCCATACCTTAGCAATAGTATCGTTTTAGGTGCGCCACATTCTAGTTGTTTGGAAGTTTTTTTCTATTTTTAGACTCGAGCTGATAGGAGCCTTTTCCGGTTATACCAGTGATTCTGTATGGTCCTTCCCAGTTTAGGCCTAGTTTTCCCTCGTTGGGGTTCTTGGTATAGAGCATGACTTTTCGCAGGACCAAGTCCCAGACCTGAAAATGTCTGAGGTTGGCCCTTCGGTTGTAGTATCTTCTCATCCTTTTCTTTTGAGCTGCTAATTGGACAAAGGCAGCCTGTCTCCTTTCGTCCACTAATTAAACAGCCAGCCATTGCCTCATTATTCGAAGCCTCCGTAGCATATCAGAATCTTAAGCTCGGTTCACCGGCTTCGACAGGTATCAATGCCTCAGCTCCATATACCAGGGAGAACGGGGTTTCCCCAGTGCTAGATCTTACAGTTGTTCGATATGCCCACAAGACCTCGGGCAGAATCTCCTTCCACCTATGTTTTGAATCGGATAATCTTTTCTTTAGGTTCTGCAATATGGTTTTATTTGTTGACTCCGCTTGACCGTTCGCACTTGGGTGATATGGAGTTGAAAATATCTTTTTGATTTTGTTCTGCTCCAAGAACTTACTAACTTTGCTGCCTATGAATTGTTTCCCGTTGTCACACGCGATTTCTGCTGGCATCCCGAACCGACAAACAATGTGATCCCAAATAAAGTCAATAACTTCTTTTTCTCTAACCTTCTCAAACGCCTGTGCTTCAACCAATTTAGAGAAGTAGTCCGTCATGAGTAAAATGTACTGAGCCTTTCCTAGAGCCCAGGGTAAAGGCCCTACTATATCCATCCCCCATTTCATGAACGGCCAAGAGGAAAGGACCGGATGAAGTAATTCCCCTGGCTGATGTATCGAGTGGGCATGCCTTTGACACTCATTGCATTTTTGAACGAAGTCTTTCGCATCTTTCTCCATCTCACTCCAGTAATACCCGGCCCTGATCAGCTTTCGTACCAACGATTCTACACTCAAATGGTTTTCACAAGTTCTCTCGTGGATTTCTCTTATCACATAGTCGGTTTCCTCGGGACCTAAGCACCTTGCATGGGCCATAGAATGATCTTTGGTACAACTGGCCATCAATCAAATAAAATCTTGCCGCTTTGGTTCGAAGGGCCCTCGATTCTTTGGGGTCGGGAGGCAACTTTCCCGATTCGAGGTAATCCACGTATTTGTTTCTCCAATCCCAAGTTAAGCCGGTCGAGTTTACTTCAGCATGGCCGGTTTCTATTATCGAACTCATCAACTGCACCACCGCTCCAGAATTGAATCCTTCAGATTCTACTGACGAGCCTAAGTTTGCCAAGGCGTCGGCCTCATTATTCTAATCCCGAGGTATGTGCTCCAACGTCCACTCTTTGAATCGATGCAGTACCACCTATAACTTTTCTAAGTATCTCCGCATCCGTTTATCCTTGACTTCGAGCGTACCGTTTACTTGATTGACCACGAGGAGGAATTGCACCTGGCCTCAATGATCCAGCTCCCAGTCTTTTAGCCAGTTCTAGACCTGCAATCATAGCCTCGTACTCGGCTTCATTGTTAGTCAATTTCACAGAATTAATTTATTATCTTATTATGTCACCGGTAGGGGGTTTAGGAACGATCCCTAGCCCGGACCCTTTCATGTTGGTGGCACCGTCTGTGAATAAGGACCAAACCCCCAAACTAGTTTTTGAGATAAGGACTAATTCTTTATCGACCTCGAGGATCATGGCCGGTGTAAAGTCAGCCACGAAGTCCGCTAGTATTTGGGATTTGATAGCAATTCGGGGTTTATATTCAGTATCGTACCCGCTAATCTCGACAGCCTATTTTGATAACCGGCCTGAGAGTTTGGGTTTATGCATAACATTCCTTAAGGGGTATGATGTTACGACACATATGGGATGGCACTGAAAGTAAGGTTTTAATTTCCTAGATGCACTCAATAGAGTAAGTGCTAATTTTTCTAAGTGTGGGTACCTGGCTTCAGCACCACCTAAGGTTCTGCTCATATAATAAACTGGGTATTGCGTACCTTCTTCTTCTCAAACCAGGACGCCATTTATCGCTATCTCGGACACCGCCAAGTACAGGTACAACTGCTTGTTATACCCCATTTAAACGGGTTAAACTGGTACAACATATTGAAAATTCCTATTTTTTGCTTTATTCTAGGAGTCGCCACCTAATTGATTTTAAGGTGAATTAGGGCACCTAATTTATTAACTAAGGTAAAGCCTGACTAAACCTCCGTTAATAGTCTGCTTAAGTTCAATTCTAGGTAAGGGTTCTAATTATCCTATAGGGAAGGGGTTAGGCATCCTCTAGGATCTGTTAACTACGGTTTACCAGCCAAACTTAGGTTAATTAATTAAAGTTAAATAGTGATGATTGAATTTCAAGAAAATGACTTATACTTATTACTGAGATTGTAAAGGAAAGTATAAATATACTATTTCAACTAACTTGTAGAAATCATAGTGATTTAGCATAAAGGCAAATTTTAAATGCTTTTACAAATAAGATTTATAAATGCGGTTAAGACTTTGAATAAAACAAAATAATACATTTTGATATAGGATGATTCGCGTGAAAGAAGATTTTAAATGCTATTTTAAAATAAACTAGAAAATATTGCTAAAGTTCTAAAAGAAAATATAATAACGCTATTTAAAATAATATTTATAAATGTTATTAAGGTTTTAAATGGAAATGCAGTAATGCTATTTAAAGTAGATTTATAGAAGGTGTAATGATTTGCATAAAAAGAAACTCGATATTTAAAAATGAAGTTATAAATATTACAAAGCGTGAAGAAATAATGCTATATATAAAAATAAAGCTTGCGAAATATAATAATTTGCATATAAATAATAGTTTTTAAGAGAAGACTTAGTAAATGGGATGCAAAAAGAAAGTGAGTTTTCTTTCTCCTTTAATTAACTATGCTCAACTTAAAGAAAACATGTATAACTTGATAAATCTTAAAGAAATTATTTGAGAATATATTTGAGTTTATATTTGCATATTAAGATGTTTTGAAATTAATATAATAAGTATAAAATATAATTCCTTTAATTTGAAAACAAGAATTAATATTATCAATTATTCTAGAGGTGAATATTATGGATACTATAAATAATTTAAATATAAAAGAAGAAGATGAATCTTATGGGATTAATTATTTATTTTTCTTAAGTTAACTACCGATTTCTAAAACTAAATCCCACTAATTTGCTAAAATTCGTCTAAGTTAAGAAAAGTAAAACAGGATAAGATGTTAGTCATAAAATACACAACAAATGAGGAGCGAAAATATAAAACGGGCCCACCATTTTTTAAAAGAAGAGCCGCCGCAATGGGTCGTTGGAAATGGATTCGGCCCTCATTTCTAAGCCCGGGAGGACTTTTCACGCCTATTTGGGCTTTGGCCCAGAATTTGTTTTCCTATTTTATTTTCTCTTTGCTGCGGGCAGATGGCTGGGACAGAGGGAGGAATAATATTTTCGTTGGGCCTTGGCCCAACACCAAATGCGGAAGACGAGTCCCTCGGGCTCGAAGGTCATGCCTGCTTCGTGTGCAGCGAAGTGAGGCTCGAGCTTCCGATATACCTCGAAACACTTCGAAATTCAAATTTGCGTATGCTCGAATTCAAACGAATACCCGAAGCAAGAACGAAACAAGATTTAGTATTTTAGGGCGATATTCAGAAAACTAACAACTAACATTTTTAAAGGGGATTTAAGCAGCTAGAGAACTCTTATTTTAGGGGGGAGGTTTCAAACTTTGATTTCTGGAGGATTCCTACCGCCAAAAAAAAAAGGCTTAATATTGGAATTCCAGGCCGCCTCTAAAAACAGATTCACACGATTATTTATAGGAGGAAACTCTAGGGTTTCGCTAGGTTTTTCTAAAAATGGGCGGGATCTTTGGTCAACCGTTTCAAATTAAAACGCTCAGATTTCAAATCTTGATCAGAAAAAGTGAAGAAGAAGACAACACTCATAAAAATCTTTGTACCCGAAAATAAAAGAACCAATCAGAAAAGGTTTTTTCCTTCACAAACGAACAAGATCCATTTAAATCATTTCAGGTCAACGCAGACCGTTGAAGGAAGACGACGACTTCCCTGGTTGAGATCTGACGGGGAAAGGGACAAGCATTAATCGCTTTCCCCGAAATGGCTATGCAAGGCCCTGGGAAGGTGAAAGGACTCTGGTTCTTTGCCATTTACGCCGAAGAGAGCAGAGAAGAGAGAGAGCAGCGCGTGGGAGAGGGGAAGAGGAAAGAGAAAGAGATGGGTGTGCGGCGTTGAAGAGGGAAACGAATAGAAACCCTAAGGTTTCATTTGTTTTATGCGAATCGGGTCAGATCCGGGTAACGGACCGGGTGAGTGAGTTAATATTTTTTCTTTTTGGGCTGGGTCAATAACGAATGGGCTGGTAATTGAATGAAAAAAATGGGTCGAGTTCACCGTATTAGGATTTTAGTCCAAATAATCTTAGGACTAATGGTGGGTTGAATTAAAAATATTATCTAATATAAAATATGCATTTAATAGTGCTCAGATAAAATTATATGACGTCGTAATAGCCGTGCAATGATATTTCGAAAGTCAACAATAAGTGCTATTATTTTGTTGTATGAAAAATACTTGCGATGTGTGTGCGTAATACGGTAAAAATGCTGAAATGGTTATAATGCAAATTATGATAATGCCGGTAATAAAATAATAATAATAATAATAATGATAATAATAATAATAATAATTGTGGTAACAAAACAACAACTAGTGACTCGCAACAAAATAATAAAACGCCGGCATTAATAGCAGCTAATAATTACAGTAAAAATATAAATGATTATTTCTTAAATTGCTGAAAATGTGGAATGTGAATAAGTATTTTGGGGAAGACGGGACAAAATCGGGTGTCAACACTGCTCATTTGCCTTTGGTGTGTGTAGCAAAATGGGCTCGATAAATACCTTTTGAGTTCTTTTAAAGCCTTCTGACACTCGGGGGTCCAAGAAAAGTCGGTCTTTTTCTTCAACAATGAGAAAAATCGATGACTTTTATATGAGGATCTAGAGATGAAGCGGCTTAGTGCAGCTATCCACCCGGTCAATCTTTGCACTCCTTTGATGTTGTCTATAACGGTGATATCTTCTATTGCATGTATCTTGTCCGGGTTGATCTCGATCCCTCGATTCGATATCATGAAGCCGAGAAACTTTCCCGAACCGACACCGAAGGCACATTTTTTTGGGTTTCAGCTTCATGTTATATTTCCTTAATATGTCGAAAGTTTCCTGCAAATACTTTAAATGGTCCTCTGCTCGCAGGGACTTAACAACCATGTCATTTATATAAACTTCCATTGATTTTCCTATTTGGTGTTCGAACATGCGGTTAACTAGGAGTCGATAAGTGGCACCAATATTTTTTAAGCCAAAAGGCATTACATTATAACAATATGTGCCAAGCCTAGTCACAAAAGAAGTCTTTTCTTGGTCCTCCGGGTCCATCTGTATTTGGTTATACCCAGAGTAGGCATCGAGAAAACTCAGCATCTAGTGCCCCGCCATAGCGTCGATTATTCGATCGATGCTGGGCAAAGGAAACGAATCCTTCGGACATTCCTTAGTTAAATCTTTATAATCTATGCACATTCTAAACTTGCTTCACTTTATAGGTACGACTACTACATTAGCTAACCAATCTAGGTACTTAGCTTCCCGAATGAATCCTATTTTAAGGAGTTAGATACCTCGTCTTTGATGAATGCATGTTTGATCTCGGGTTGTGCCTTTTTTTTTTTTTTGTTTAACTGGAGGAAAACTTGGGTCCAGACTCGCCCTTATGAGTTGTCACCTCCAGTGGGATACCTGTCATATCTAAATGGGACCAGGCAAAGTAATCGGTGTTATTTGTAAGAAATACAATAAATTTTTTCTGAGCTTAGAGGTTAACCCTGTGCCCAAGTATACCTTCCTGTCCGGTAGATGAACGAACAATATAAATTGCTCAAGTTCCTCGACCATTGACTTAGTGGCTTCTAAGTCATCGGGTACCACGAAGGATCTCGGGACCCCATAGTCGATTTCTTCATCTGGTGCGTTCTTTTCCCGATCTTCCAAAGACACCGGGATCGGAGCTTGTGATTGCTATTTGGCGTCTTCCCCTTTGTTCGACTTTTAATCTTTCAGTATCGGAGGCTTAGTGGCCGGGGCCACTTCCTCGACCGCGAACATCTCTTTTGCAGCCTGCTGCTCACCACGTACCCTCTTAATTCCCTATAAGGTCCGGAATTTCAGCACTTGGTGTATAGTTGAGGGTACTGCCCTCATGTTATGTATCCACGGTCTTCCAAATAAGGCGTTGTATCCCATGTCACCTTCAATCACATAAAACTTAGTCTGTTGCGTAGTTCTCGACGTGTTGACCGGTAGGGTGATTTCACTCTTCGTCGTTTCGCATGCCATGTTGAACTCGTTAAGTACTCAGATTGCTGGTACGATCTGGTCTAATAATCCCAGCTGTTCGATGGCTTTCCATTGAATGATATTAGCCGAGCTACCTGGATCAACTAACACACGTTTAATTTGAAATTTATTGACAAGTACAGATATTACCAGTGCATCGTTGTGAGGCTGAACAATGCCTTCTATGTCCGCGTCACTGAACAAGATGAAACCCTCGGGATCATAATTCCGAGTTGGCTTCTCTCTTGTGATGGAGACTTTGGTGCGTTTCAATATCGGTCCCTGGGGAAGGTCTACTCCCCCAATGATCATGTTGATCACATGTTGAGGTTCTTCCTGTTCGACCTACTTGTTGGCATCCTTGTTTTTGAAGTGAGTCTTAGCTCGTTCACTTAGGAATTCCCAAAAATGCCCTAAATTAAATAATCGAGCGACTTCCTCCCTTAGCTCCCGACAATCCTCGGTTCTGTGCCCGTGAGTACCATGAAACTTGCAAATTAAGCTTTTATTTCTTCTATCCGAGTCGGACTAGAGAGGCCTCGACCACCTTGTCTCTCCAATGCGACCGAGAGCCATTGTTATACTTGCTACATCCACATTGAAACTGTAGTCTGATATTCTCGGGGCCTCGTTATTTTTCGATGGTTTGTCGGAACTATTCTTATTCATCAGTCCCCGATTGCTCGGACCGCGATTGTTCCTTCTATCATTCTTGGTGAAATCGTTATCCCCACCGTGGCCTCTTCGATCGGGTGGATAAGGAGGATACATATCATGAGATTGTCTTGATTCTCGATATGTCGCCCTCCTCGATTGATCATTTTCTCTGTACGGTCGTAACGATCTTGATGCATTCCTCATAAATTAATGGTACTCGACCCTGATTTTTGACTGATATTTGTTTTATACATCGGCTTATGTGATTGTTGGGTACTCCACTAAATTTTGCTTCAATTCTAGAGATGTGATCGAACTTCTTTGGTTGAGTCCCTGAGCAAACGCTTGAACGGCCCAATCATCTTGTACCGGTGGAAGATCCATACGTTCCATTTGAAACCGGCCAAAAACTCTCGGAGTGTCTCGTTCTCCGGCTGTTTAACATTGAACAGGTCCGATTTCCTCGTTTCCACTTTTATGGCTTCAGCATGAGCTTTGACAAAGGCATCTGCAAGCATAGCAAAAGAATCAATAGAATGTTCGGGTAAATTGTGATACCATACCGTTGCCCCCTTCGATAGGATCTCCCCGAATTTCTTGAGCAGCATTGACTCTATCTCATCCTTTGCGAGGTTGTTGCCTTTTGACAACGCATGTGTAAGCGGTCACATGCTCGTTCGGGTCAGTGGTCCCATTGTATTTGGAAATATCAGGCATTCGGAATCACTTCGGGATCGGCTTCGTGTAAAGACTTGGGGGCATCTAATAAAAGGCATCCTCTGAATAAACTTTTTGGAGTCCGGTCCCTTATAAGTTTTCACTTTCTTATAATTTGCCTTTACCCGCTTTGTCAGCTCTTCGAGCTTTCTCATCAATTCAGCGATCTGCCTGGACCCGTTCCCATTGTTCTCAGCAATGGTCCTTTCCTCCCTCGGGGCGGTTTTCTCGGTCTGTTAGGACTGAACAACATTGGGTGTTCGATTTTGATTTTGCAATTATGCTATAACCGCTTGTTGGGCTTGCAATTGTGCCATAGCCATTTCCAACTGGTTCCTGAGCTGTTGCAACACGACCCTGTTGCCTCCATCTGCATACACGTCACTCACCGATGACCGGTCGGTGTTCACAGCATTTTAAGAGTGAGGATCAGCTTTGTTTGGATCAACTGGGGGTACGTCGTTGTTAGGTACCCCGTTGTCATATTCCTCGTGGTGGCTTGATTCAGCATGAAAGTTAACGGAGTGAGAGTCTGACATGTTGAATAGTCCTGATATCAAACTTCAAAGAGCAAGCGTAAAATAACGTGAGTTATTGAAATTCATGTAAAACCACCACTATTATCCTAGGCCCCGTGGTGGGCGCTAAATTGTTTACCCTAAAATTGAATAACAATTTAATTTGTACGCGGTTCAAAGGATATGCGATTTAATTTAATACGACTGACTACAAAGCTACAAATAATAATGTAAAGGCGAATAAGAACAGTCAAACCAAGATATAACAATGATTGGTCCTTAGACACGACCGATATTGCTCTCGGTCCCTAAACTGTGTTCGTGTCAAATGCTGGTAGATGAATGAACAATTATAAAACACTTAGAGAGATTGATAAACACTTGAAATCAAATTGTATTGCTTAGTATGTTTGTGCATGTAAAGAACCAACGAAAAATAAAGGGGTCCTCCCCTTTATATAGTAGAGGAGTCCTAACCCTAGTACAAGTCTAAATAAGATACAAAATCTTCAGTTACTGACAAGCGAAATTGGCGCCGCCATATCCGACTGATGGCGGATATTTTGGACCCTCATTTATCATTGTTAACCACCTTCTTGTCCTATCTCGATACCATCATGATCAATGACCCTAGATTTATGTCTCGATCTTGACCTTATCCAACCCTTGGCCTCGATCCCGATTGGGATTCTTCCGATCCAGCAACGACCATCATGATCTTAAGTTTCTTGACGGGAAACCGAGGATACCCTTGCCCTCGGTTTTGCCCATATACACTACTATTTACTCTACTTTTAATTCTTCCTTTTATTTTCTCTAGCTAATCCATCTAGATACTTTGGAGTTGGCCTGTTTACTCTTGCTGTATCTCACAAGCAAGATTTAGAGCCCGTTTGGATTGGCTTATAAGTTGCCTAAAGTCGTTTTCGCTTTTTTATATTTGGTCGGGCTTCCTTATAAGTCATTTTGTGCTTAAAATAAGCCAAAAAAATAATTGGACCGTTTGGCTTAACTTATCTAAAATGTAATTATAAGCCGAAAACAAATTTGTCGCTTTTTTTAAGCCCATCCAAACAAGCTCTTAGCTAGTACGCAACAAATTATATAATTGTTTATACATACTGATTATAAACTGATTCTATATTTATTATACACTTATTATATACTTATTATGTAATAAACACACACCGACGACGACTATAAACCATTATAACTAGGCTGGTGAAATTCATTTTAGCCGGCTAACTAGAAATATTAAAATCCCAATTAGAATTGAAAATGCTCAGTGGTCATTGAAACAACCCTAATACAACCATAAAGCAATTTGCTTTACTTTTTTCCTATGATTCTTTTTGGGAATATCTGTGTGCTAGGTTCATTTAAAAAAAAAAAAGAGAGAAAAGGCAAAACAATAAAAAACAATTTTAAAAACTTTATATGTTACCTATCTTTACTTTCTAATCATAATATGGGGTCAAAATTCAAAATTGTTAAACATAGGGTTGAACTTTGATTTTGGTCTTACCAATGCTACATTTATGAAAAGAAAAAGATCTACTATCTTTATCATTAACGGCTAGAGGAAAAATTGAGAGCAATAGCCTTTGGACTTCTGAATATAGTGTATTATATGTGTTCATGAGCTTTATATGGTCCACACATATAAAATACGGAAGAGATTCAAATCACTTATTTATCGGAAAAAGAGAATTTAAATATCCCTTCGATTATCTTTCAATATACCCCTACCGTTATATTTTCAGTCTGCAAATATACCCTTCATTTTAGATGAGACAATGTCATCACTATTTCCCAATATCTCTTAATTAATAAAATCTAACCTATAATTAATATCTAACCTATATTCCATATCCAATTAAAAGAACGATATCCATTTCTGAAATATAATAACGGCAGTTGACGGTGCTAGTTACAGCAGAAAATGTAAATTAACTGAAATGTGTCCCCTGTTGCTGTAAATTTTCGATAATTGCAAGTGATTCATCCGTCGGCGCAAACGCTAAATCCCGACGAGTCTATCGGAACACGAAAGCTTCTTTTTCCCTCTGCGAGAACTGTAAAAAATAAAAGGAACAACTGTGTTTTGATTTGTTCACTGTAATCTAAAAAATGAAAGCCCTATAAAACTAACAATACATTTTTGTTATTACAAGCGAAAATCATTTTATTAAAATTGCACAAATTGAAGACGAAGAGACATGTATATAGAATTAGTGTTGTAATAGAGAGACAGGTAGAGAAAGGATTTTTCATCTAAGCTTATTGTACTAATTTGTTTTTGTTACTTTTTTACTTCTTGCTGTGATTTTTATCTAAATTTTCTTTCTGAATTATCACTAGCAGCTGTCTTTTTTACTCTTTAGTGAAACAATTTGCAGTTTTCGCTATCGTTTCAATCTTGTTTGATTTCTGGGTTTTTGAGAATTCAGCATAAAGGAATATGGCGGATGAATTGGGAAACTGTAACTAGCTCCGACTATCGGCAATGGCCGCGGATGGTCAGTGAGTATTGGCAGCTGCCACTGATGAAGCTTGGCTTCATTTTCAGAAATGGATATGTTCTTTTAATTGGATATGGAATATGGGTTAGATATTAATTATAGGTTAGATTTTATTAATTAGGAGATAATTAAGATGGATCAATAGGATGATGACATGTGTCTCACTATTAAAATGAAGGGTATATTATAGCGTGTAGGGGCCCCAAATTATAACGAAGGGTATATTTAGCCTTTTTCCGATAGTTCAGGGGTATATTTGACCCTTTTCCGTTTGCAATATAATTTTAGTGGAAAAGACTTCCAACTTAATTATAATATATATAACGGTATTACCTCCAAAAGTATATTAGAAGATTCACTTTTTGAAGCCAAATAAATGCTGTTACTAATCTTTCGGAAATAAGGAGTAAAGACAAATTTTGAGAGCGATGATTATAATTGCGAAAGGTTGAAAGGCAGTTGCGAAAAGTTGAAAAGTTCACTTTAATCGAGGTAAGTTCATTTTGAGAGTGATGATTACAATTGCGAAAGGTTGAAAGGCAGTTGCGAAAAGTTGAAAGTTCACTTTAATCGAAGTAAGTTCAGATTTTGACATTAACCAGAAACTTTTCCCAACTTACATGTTGAACATGACTTGTAATGTGTGAGATAACGTATACATGGAATGACAAACATATATACGACTATCAGATGTAAAAGGGGAATTACTTGAAATGCTAGCCATGAATATAAGTATATGTGTGTGTGTATAAAAATTCATTTTCTCTGCTCAAAACTCATAATATCTAATTTCTGAATATGTCGTTAGGCAACTTCTACGAAACTTTTTAGGCATTTTAGGAACCCCAATAGGTATTAATTAGATGAATATGGCTCACAGTCATGAAATTTAAGTTTGAGGAATTGAATGTAACATGGCCAACAGGTGCTTAATTAATTTTCTTGGTCCTTACATAGCTGATGTTTAATTAACCTCTAATTCTCTACTTTAATCCTAGTTGCATAAATGTACAGATCATCCTTTTTATATTGGTGTGGTATTTGAAATCGAGTTTAAGATATATGAGTACTTCATTAGTGTACTATCAGTTCACTCAAAAGATTTACAGATAAATTTCCTTAAAATATGAAGTTGTAATCTTAAAATTAAGATACGTTATTTGCTCTACAATGGTTTAAAATTCTTTAAACTGAAAAAATATAAAACTTAAAACTCTTTGGAGTAATTATCAGTGGACATGCAAAGGCAATGCATGCTGATTGCTGAGGCCTTTCCATAATCACAGAGAGTGGAAGAGTGGAAGAGCGAACAACATATATTAAACAATACTAAGCAAATCCATATTTTAAGTTTAAAGTTAAAAAGTTTCTGTCTTCAAGAATGACTACTAGTAAAATATTACTATCTCCATAAGGTCAATCAATTTGCTCCCAAAGGATGCCTTTTTCTTTTTTGGCACTTCGAGTATTTTTCTGTTTCAATTATGGTAAGCATGACGTTTTTAGACAGCATAATAAAAGATCATTGCAAATGCTTTAAAAAAATTGCATCGAACCTTATCTTTAACCACTATTAAACTAATTAAAATCTAAAAAGCAAAATTCTCTTCCACCATTAAGCTCCAGAGTGCAGTGTCTTTTTTCTTAAATTATTTATTTGACATTTAAAATCTACTGATTCGATTGATCAAATTCACATTGCATAAGGTTTAGTAAGAAAAAAAATAGTTCCTTAATTATAAAAAATTTCTCTATTCTCGTAACTTAAATCCGAGACCGTAATTAGAAAAAGTAAACTTAGATGCAGCAGTTTAATTAATACTCCTTTTGTCTTAATTTATATGGCACAGTTCGAATTTTGAGAATCAAATAATTTAACTTTGATCATAAATTCGGGCATGAAATTTTTAAATATTTTAAAATAAAATTTACATATTTGAAAATTACATAAAAAATATTATAAGTTTAAATAATTATCAATTTAAAATATTTAAAAATATGTGAAAATTACGGTAAAAAAAAAGAATTTATTTGAACAAAATTCGAAAAATGTCGCATAAATTTAGACCGAGGGTGAAAGAATTTAAAGAAGAGACAAGAGGGTGATTTTATGAGTGTCCCAATGATTTAATCATGGCTCTGACAAACTCTGAGGTATGCCAACGGGTTGTGTGAACTTTCCAAGAATCTCAATGACTAATTACTGTTAAGACAGAGGAGGGAGCGTGGGGTAAAAGCAAAACAGGAGCAGATATAATTGATCATATCGTATTTACTGTTTTCACTCGCAATCTACAGGACCCGTTTGGCCATAAGAATTATTCATTTTTTTTCATTTTTTTTTCACTTTTTTTAAAAATTAGTGTTTGGTCATAAAAAATTTTAATACAACTTGAAGTTATATTTAAAATTTGAAAAACAAGAAAAACTTATTTTTTAAGTTTTTCACTTTTTTCACAATCAAAACAAGTACATTTCAACAAAAAAAATATTATTTGCAAAACTATGGTCAAACACAACTCCAACTCCAAAATTCTAAAAAAAAGTGAAAAAGTTTTTGATTTCTATGGCCAAACGCCTACTAAGTATTAGGGATCGTTTGGTACACGGTATAAGATGGAATATCCCAGCACTAACTTTAATTAATTTTGTATTATGTTTGGTAGGATGTATAAATTTATCCTCCCATTAATCTTGGGGTCATTTTATCTCCCAATATTATAATCTTGGGATAATTTAGTCTGTGTACCAAACTACTCCTTAGGGTCTAATTGTTTTTTAGTATACCGATGATGACAATGCCGTAATAGTGATTCAACCTAGTACGATAGAAATTATTGATTTGCATAATTGATCATTGCATTTGATTGAAAAAATAGGGGCATGAAGTTATCGCGTGCGCTGAATAGCTTCTAAATTAAAATTTGGGCTAGAAGCGACACATGATCAAGTTGTCCTCTTGCGACCCCAGAAACCCATGTCATTGGCTAAGTCATCAAGGTAAAAAAGTCGCGTTAACCGCCTTGAAGTTATTCGGCGGCGGGTAGAATTTTTTATAGAAAATTTAATACGCGATGGGAGATTGTGAACGGCAGAGTGATCTTGCTGCCATGATTCACCGAATAAGCCTCCTAAGCCCAAAATGTATGTGGAGGAGGGTTGGGCACGATCTTATAACTTCTAGCTTAGTATTTTCTTTATTTAGCAAGATAATTTTCTGTATTAATGTTTTTTTTTTCTTTTTTTTTTTTTTGGGTTTCTTTTGGATTTTGTTTTGGTTTATTATTATTGATAAAATAGCAACGATGTGTGACGCCTAGTTGCATATTCATTCAAAAAAAAAAAAAAAATTGCGTCTGGTATAACTGAAATTGAGTTCAAAAGAAAAAATGAGAAGGATAAAGTTATAACAGACGCACTTTATCTCCTCAAAATTTTTGGTCTAATTTTATTTCACCACTAAAAAAATCATTTGATATTTTCCGTGATCTTTAACAAAATTCCAAACCTAAGGGTTATTTTAAACCATATTAGAAAATTAATGGATAAATTTGATTTTTTTAAGGATTGGACACGTGAGGTCCACTCATTTATGGACTTTTATTGATGATAAGAAAAATACGATACTATTTACTAACAATTAAAGTATAAGTAGGTGTTTGGCCATGCAATTTAGAGCTTAAATTTGAAGTTCTAATTTGAAATCCGTGTTTGTTCATGACATTTGCGCAAAACTTCAACTTCAACTTGGAATTTTGAGTTCAAATTCCAAATTCTTCTAAAGGTAGGATTTCAATTTTAAATTTGTGATTTCAACTTTCTAAAAATTTAATACTTGACCTATAATTTTATTTAAAAAAAAAAACTCATAATTTTAAATTTTGAAAAAAAGAATAAATGCTTGACGTGAAGGGATTGTTCGTACCATGTGATGGGATTATATGAAAGATACTACTATTGTTTATTTATTGAATCAGTGGATCTTTGTAAAAATATGTTTATTTGAAAATTTGTAATAGCATATAATCACAAGCATTATCTATAAAAGGAATATGGAAATATGTGATTTGTCAATGAAGTGCCTCAGAATATTATGATACCTTAGTTATGAACTATGATTTGCTCGTTTGAGAAGATCGTAGAAATTGAAAAGTTTTGATAGTTTTCAAATTTGTTCCTGAACTATGTAAATGGTTCAACTTTACTTCTAGTTAATAGTTGAGGCCAAATATCTCCTCCCAATATTAACCAAATTGAGTCAATGTTGCCCTTATTACTGTTGGAATTTATTTAGAAGTGATTCAAAATTTAAAAACACCTTTTGAAAAGACACAATATATTGGGTGTTACCCATTCTTTAAAGGATACACCTATTCATTGCGAAAATATGTCATCCAATCTTAAAGGGTACATCCATTCATGAAAATGTGTATTTCACTTTCTATAAATATGTATCCCATTGCAGAAAATTCATTAATAATAGATCAAGATCTTTAGGCTTCTTATTATTTTATTCTATTCAAGAGTCTGTTTTTTCCTTCTTATTCTGAATTCCTACAAAAGCAGTCGAGAGATTAAAATGGTTCTCTAGAACTTCTATTTGAGTGCACATTAGAAGATTCCTGAGTGGTTCATTGTATCTCAGGAGTAGAATGTCACTTTGCTATTTGCACAGGGGCAGCGACAGAAATCTACTCTGAAGACAGCGGCATCCATAGCTTGCCTTGAACCGGATTATCCAATTCAGCTTTGTCATATCTTTATTGTTATTGCTATATTTTACTTGTTTCTTATTTGTTCTTCTTAATGTGATCATCTTTAATGTTTTTTCAACAATTACAGTAGTAATATGACCCTCATTCCTTCATTCATTAATTTTGGGACAAACAGATATCTAATAGTACTCTCGTGCTGCTGCTCTAACTAGGAGGAGTGATGGGCTTCTGATATTTCTCGCATTCAGTTTTCATGAATGCTGCATAGAGATGGATTGGGAATTTTGGCTCGATATTGCAGTTCTCAAGCAATAAATTGGGCAACTGAAAAAATATATTACTAAAAAATAATGATAAATTATAATTAAAAAAAAAAGTGGAATGGGTCATGTGTACCTGCGTCAAAGGGCATAACGAACAAGTGTAAAATCAAAATTGAATTTACGTATGAACTGCAAAATTATGGCAGTTGTTAGACTGCTTTTAATAGATAGTACTATTAATCAGTATGGACCGAAATGGTGAAATTCGAAATTTCAAAGAAATAATACAATTTAAAAAGAAAGAGCAACTTTACTGTAGTACTCCCTCCGCTCAATTTTGTATAGCAATATTGCCTTATTAATCTTGTTCAAAAAGAATAACAAATTTTGTATTTGAAAATAACGTAATTTTAAATCTTTTTATTTATCGTTAATGAAAGTTTTTAATGTCACACAAATTGCAGCATGTTTAATATCATAAATTTCGAAAGTCTTATAGATACACAACAACATACCAGTGTCACCCCACAAATTGGGTCCGGAAAGGATACGATATATGCAGACCTTAATCCACCTTTGCGGGGTAGAGAGGTTATTTTGATAGACCCTCGGCTCGAAAAAAGTGTAATCAAAACAGGATTAAAAGGAAAACAACGACAGATGAAGTATACTCAACTTCACTTTATTCCACTAAAGTTATTAAACTATTCTTTATAACGAAAGAATCACTCGGCTTTACCTTAGTATTACCAAAGTTACAAACTAGTTTTTGTAACAAAAAGTTATTAACTTTCACCACGCATCATAAAGTCATTAGGAGAATACAAAAAAATAAATTTTATATATGACATTTAAACAAGTTGAATGACTTTTTGGTTACAAGAATAAATGTAGTGATTTTTGATGATACTTCGGCAAAGTTCAGTTATTTTATTGTTACAAAAAAAAAATCTGGTGATCCCTTGGATACAATTGAGCAAAGTTAAATGGTTTTTTTATTACGAAGAATAATTCAATGATTCTAGTGTAATAAAATAAACGGAAAAGACTCAAATATGCCATCGAACTATCGGAAATGACTCATTTATGCACTCGTCAATAGTTTGGCTCATTTATGCCATCGAACTATCGAAAATGGCTCATTTATGCCACTTATCAATAGTTTGGCTCATTTATGTCATCGCTCGTTACCAAAATGACTCATCCATGCCATTTTTCATTAACGCCGGTTTTACAATATCAAATATAACACGTGGGCTCCAACTAGATTATGGTTGTAGGTAGGTAGGGTGTATGGGTCAGATCTTTTATTAATTTGATATTTAAAATTGGGTTGGTTTAATTAAACGACGTAGACCTTTAATTGGAGCCCACGTGTCATATCTGGTATTATAAAACCGGCGTTAATGAAAAATGGCATGGATGAGTCATTTTGGTAACGGGCGATGACATAAATGAGCCAAACTATTGATGAGTGGCACAAATGAACCATTTCTGATAGTTCGATGACATAAATGAGTTAAACTATTGATGAGTGGCATAAATGAGCCATTTCCGATAGTTCGATGGCATATTTGAGCCTTTTCCGTAAAATAAATATTAAGTGACCATCTATGAAATAATTTCATACTTTAAAATCACAAATTCCAACTAAACTCAAATTAAATCTCATAAATTACCACTTTAAGAGTATATTTTAGAGTAGAGAGTGGGTATGATGAGTGCGACGTATCAGTCGACAAAAGGGTAAGGAAGAAGTATTTACTCTCTTTTCTCTCGAATCATAAAGTATGGTCTTGGAAAAGGAGTTTTGACATGAGATAACACTGTGAACAACATTATTGAATCCATTTGACCATTTGCTTTAACTTTTAACACTCACACTGTATTCTTTCTGAGCCCTAGTTGTGTAATTATAATTGCTATATTGTCTAACTCCAACAACCTTTTTAACCATTTTTTCCTTTTTCCTTGTTAAGGGGGTCAAAACTTTTATCATTTGATTTTTGAAGCTTCTTCCATTCCCATGACCTATTTATTGTCCTTATTGGGTAGAATTATATTTCGGACCAATGGAGGATCTCACTCTCTCTCCCCCAGTATATGGAGATGAAATTTCTTCATAATTGAACCAGAAATTGATACTAAATTACATTACGCAAGTATTTGTACCTTAATTATTCCATTCTAATTAGGGGGTCTCAGTCTTTTAAGTTCGATCGGTTATTTTATAAAATTTATATCATATCAATATATTTCAGTTATTTTATTTTGTATAAATAAAATTAGATTTTTCAAAACCGTCTCATCGATCATCTCGGTTTCTCTTCTGTATCAGTACCATTTGGTAAAAATTATGTAAGAGCCATGCGTAGAATGATAATACGATACCATTCATATTTTTGTAGAACGTACTTTGGCAAAAACTCTCTATACATTCTCACTGTTAAAGGTGTTGAGTCAAAAAAACATGAAATCCGACAAGAATGGAGATTCATCTCTCAATTGGAACATGCTTAACATTTAACGGCTTATTGAGGCTAAGAATATAATTATAAAGGAGGTGACATATTTTAATAAAGTGGTTAACTTATACGTAATCATGAGCGCTTGAAAAGATGTACCAGGATGAATATAAATCCCTCCGGTCTTAATTAAAATTCTCGGCTAGAGTCCTTTGAATGTAAAAAAAAGTTCTTGGTAATGAACACTTTCCTCTTAAATAGACCTTAGATGATGCAAATTTCTTAATTAGTCAGGACCAAAGCAGGTATTAAACACTCGGAGGGAAAAATGGCAATATAAAACTAAAGTTATAATTAATGTTTTTTGTCATTTTAGGGCAGTAAGACGCAAGAAGCTTCCCTATCTGTTGGCTAAAATCTAAACCCTTTTTTAGCAGCCCCTCTTTTCTTCTCAGCCTTAACGAGGGTTTTGAGGAATTATAAGACAAGAATAAAACATGAAAATAGTGATCTTATTCATCAGAAACGAGGGTTTTGAGTCTCTTCTCTCAGCTTATAAATATGTTCTCCAGAGGAAGAATAAGAAACATCAAACATCCAATCTGATTATGATCTCTCCCTTTCTCTCCTCTGAAGATCAAACCCCCTATTTATTATTTTACAGCTATCATGTGAAAACACACATAAACTCTTTCTGTCACCATCTTAAATAGTGCCCAACTGCCCTAGTTTCAATACTCTCATATATTGTCCACTTCCCATATATATGCCTTCTTTCTTTTAATTATTAGTACTACACGAGAAAAAGAAAAAAGGATGATGCAAAGACTATTGTTCAATTTTCATGGAGGTTTGACAAAGGGTTTCTTACAGAGTTCATTGGCATTCTGTCCATGATGAAATATCTTCCATGTTTGTTCAAGAACCTTCTAACTCCTTTCCTTTAAACATTTTATTGGGCTCACATTAAATTTGGGCCCTGGTACATTTTATTTTTAAAGAGGGACAAAAAAGTAAAGCAAGTTTAACGTGGAGGTGGGCATACTGCCAAGAAAAAAAACAGAGCTGTGTTAGTTTCTCTTTGTAAAACCCTCGTGATCCGCCGAGAAAACACACATCAAACACAAGATTAGACAACCAATACACGTTCCTCATGTTTGTTCTCCTTAAGGTATTTTCACTTTTTTCTCTTCATCTATTAATGCAAATTAAATTCAGAAAGTTTTTTTCATAATTTTAGGTTTGAATGAAGCATATTCAACAATTAGGGCAAATATCCCTTGAAAATTAAAAAGGTCAATCTTGCTAAATCAAGAATAATGTGTTTGTATGTAATGGAATGAGGAATTTTCTCAAGTTTGTTGCTTGAAGGCAAATTGGTTTGTCAAGTTTACAAACAAGCAAAAGAAGTGAAGCTCAGCTGAGGACATGAGTTCGGACCTATTCCTTCCAGGAACAACTGAAGAACTCTTGGTTTTAATATTCGGGATTTTTCTGCTGAACAACTCATTCTTACGGAGGATTCAAATAGTTTGTGTGATTTTTTAACACTTCCAGGAACAACTGAAGAACTATTTCAACGACACATCTACATCTACATCCTCTTTAATAAGCTGGATTCTAGATCTAATTTTGTCATTTTATATATTCAATGATTGATATATGTCCTATGGCTAGACACTAAGCTACCATTACAACATTACTTATGATTCATATAGACACGGGGACCTACAAAACTCCAACTTATAAGGGGAGTTATGATTTTCTAGAACAACTTGGACTTATCGATGTCTACAAAATCAAATTGTTAGATAGGTTTGTGCTACCCCACAACTAAATATGTATTATGTATGTACTATATAACCATCTTACATATGTTAAATTTAAAATTAGTTTTTGTGTCAACATTATCTCTCGCTAATAGAGAGAAACTGTCTCCAAGGGCTTTCCCCGGAATATTTCTAGGTTACCCATTTGGAAAAAAGGGGTATAAAGTACTTGAATCCAATACCGTGCCTATGTCACAACTCTTTCCTGTTAAAATGTTTTGTGTGATCTGGTTTCCCTCATTTTTCACCCCAATCTCCCCGATACTACATCATTCCTATAATGGATGTGTCATCTACGATTTTAAAGACTTACTCTTTAAAATACGTTTTTTCCTCTCATTTGTCTGATTTTATATGTGACAATGCTTTTTCATCTCCTAAATCTACTTTAATTCTTTTTCCTTTGATTTCTCGTAAAACCAACATATTTGTTAAAAGCATCGCCATCCCGGGTTAACTTGCCATGGATGATAACTATATACGGAAGAGGTACTAAAGTAAGAAATACTGCAAATGGGATATAATGGTGAGTTTTATTCCAATACGGTGCATTTTTTATGGCCTCTTTTCAACGGGACGTGAACAACGCTTTTCACACGGTGATTTAGATGAAGAAATTTAAAAAATTTTCGTTGAATGATATATATGTTGATGATATTAAAACAAGAAATCGATGAGCTTTCAACAATGAATTCAAAATCAAAGATTTAGGCATTGCCGGTTATTTTCTTGTATGGAACGCATGGATTACTTCTCGGCCGGAAATTTGCCATGGATCTTCTTTTGGAATATCGATCTCCCTTCCCACTTTTCCTTTGTTTTTTTTTTATTTTTTAAAGAGGGACAAAAAAGTAAAGCAAGTTTAACGTGGAGGTGGGCATACTGCCAACAGAGCTGTGTTAGTTTCTCTTTGTAAAACCCTCGTGATACACACATCAAACACAAGATTAGACAACCAATACACGTTCTTCATGTTTGTTCTCCTTAAGGTATTTTCACTTTTTTCTCTTCATCTATTAATGCAAATTAAATTCAGAAAGTTTTTTTCTTTACTAACCCTTGAAAATAAAAAGGTTACTAATGTGTTTGTATGAACTTGTGTGAAGACATATATATCTAATTTTGGTATATTGGTTTTTGTTCAATAGGTTTGTCCTAAATATGTATTTGTGTTATGAAATTAACTTTACCTTGAAATAGTTAAAAAATTAATATAGCTCCACGTCTATAATCGAAGGATCCGCAAAGATGCAGGATCTTTCCCTATATGGTAAGAACTTAGATATATAGGTTGGTTTGCGTTTCGTTCTTTACCATATACCATCTCTTTAAAAAAAATCATCTCTTATTTCATTACTACTAGTACTATTTTAACCAAAACTACGGAAGTGTTAGATTTGCATTTCCTGGACCAGAAGGTGAGACTGTTATGCTTGTTGTTTGTGTGTGTGTGTGTGTATTTTCCTTTTGGCATTTTATACGAAAGGATTACCTTGTATCAATATAAAAAGTTTTTATATTATTAATATAATTTAATATAATGAGTAGATAGTTCTCTTATTTTTTAGGTTTATATTCCACCTCTATGGTCTGATTAATTACTATGATCTCTTAAGTACTTTAATACTAATAACAAATTCTACAAAAAGATCATTTACATTATCAATTCTGGATCAATATTTGACACCCCAGTCAAATTATCAGGACGGATGTTGATGGGACTGATAAAAGAGGTGATGTCCTTGTGGCTAAGGTAATTAGTCCTCTCTCCGTTTTAATTTATGTGTTTTAGTTATTATTTGGAGAGTCAAGATTTCCTTTCTTTGATTATATTTTTTTAAATATTTTGAATTGCTAACTATTAGTATGATTTATAGTACTTTTTATTTAATTTTTAAATGTGTAAATTTTATTTTAAAAAAATTGACGATTTTATATATTTGAATTCACACCAAATATTAGTTACTTTGACTATCATACTATAAATCAACTGACGAAATTGAAATGGAAGGAGTAATAATTATGACACTATGGATAGAGGTTCGGATTTGCTCCAGTACTCTTCAATGCTACAAAGTGATTCATGCCATGTGATCCGAACTTTGGATAATGGCTCAAGTATGTCATCCGTCAATAGTTGAGGTAAAATATGTCATTATAAAATTAGTCCGAATATACCTTATTCACTAATGGCGGAACTATTGAAAATAGAAAGATTGACGTGAAGCTTTGACATCGTTATTGCTGATTTGAGAAAGATTAATGATGAAGTTGTGTTGATTAAGTTTCCAGCAACGGTCAAACTTTTACTTGGTGGTGCTATTGTTCATTAGTTTGAGTAGTATGAAACAATGAACAACTCCATCAGCAATTCATCTCGGATCACCATTTTCACGATGTCAAAGCTCCACATCAACCTCCTAATGCTAAAAATAAATCTAGGTGCATATTATTTACCTTCTAAAGCATTTGCAACAATATTGTGCTGGCCAAGGATGTATTATAATGGTTGAGGATCGTTGGTCTTAGAATAGAAGTAAAATGGTGACAAGAAAAAAAAAAAGTAAAGATGAAGGTTTGAGAGAGACCGATTGAATGAGGCGTGATTTTTGTATGAAATTTCTATGTGTTCATTATGTGAGTGTTGTCGAGGTGAAATAGCAGTGGTTTTCAAGTGGAAGTGAATCAATCACTATAGGGGTAATTCATTTAAAGCGATGATGGGTGGCAGCTGAGAAAAATAAAATATGCATGATTTTTGCAAAGTTCAAGGGCATATCTAGATCATTTCACAAAGTTTAAGGGCAAATTTGAAACCTTTTCTCTTTAAAAATGGGCCGTGTTGGAAAAATTTCACCCTTAGTAAATAAAGACATGTTTGAACCAATCTTGTAACGGGGGCATATTTTACCCAATAATTGATGGATGACATAACTGGTCTTTTCTCAAAGTTCAGTAACATATTTAGACCCTTTTCCTTGTTTAATAACAATAACTAATAAAATGATCTCAACCATTAAAATAACTTGGACACATGGCATAAATTACACTTAGGATTCAAGAATATTGGACATACTAGTACTGGAACATACCCTATGGGTCAAGCCCCCCATTTTTGGAAGTGCAAAAGACTTTGAGCACACTTGCTGCAGGTGAGTTATTCCACACTACACAGTATATGAAGATTGTAGAGACTGTAAGTGAAAAAAGAGTAGGCTCATGATTGATATTTGTCATTTCCAATAAAGTATAATGGCTTTTGCTCTTGGTCTACGTTCCCATTAAAGCAGACCAGATTAAATGCATTACTAGTAGTAGTAGTCATGCTATGTAATGAGTAGTATGAGAAGAGACGAGTTATAGTAACTACCTACCAACTTGTACCCAACATTCTTAATGCATATAACATGAGAAAAGGTTGAAAAATTCAAGTTAAGGACTGGTTGGTATCTCCCTATAACCTATCTCGTTGATTTTTAGGTTGGTATTTCGTTGTTTTTTCTGATGAGATGAATATCACTTTAATATTTTCTTATAGTACATAACTACCAGCACAACCAGCTACTCTAGGCAAAGCTTGAAACTTGGTATTTATGCCTTTCTGTCCCTACAATGTTTATTATTTTTTATATTTGACTTTAAGTTATACATGCTGACGGTATAAATGTTACATTAGTGTAGTTTAAATTATTGTAATAGGTCAGTTACCATTTTTATCAAATTACCGGTGTAACTAATACTTGTTGTAGAAATTTAGATGTAATTACATAATTACTAGTAGTAGTGAATTGTGCAAATGTTTTTTTTTTTTTAATCTATTGAGTACATTAGTGTGCGTAAGCTACTATTGAGTAGTACTCTAGTAAATATATAATCTACAGCTTTTATCTATTTTATGGCGGTTGCTCAAACGATGGCTTAAAATATGGTTGAAATCTAACTGAAATTTCAACAACTCCGGAGGCTATACATTGAAGATTCTATATGTATGAACTGAATGAAGTAATGCCTCTTTGATTTCAGTCAAATTCTTTTTGCCTTCTTATTATAGAAGATTTTGTTTTCAAACTTCAAATCAGTTTTAATGAATTCAAGTTCCCTAAGTCATGACGACCCACCTGGTCAAATGATGCAACTGTTACATGTCGAACGTTATTACTCTACCCAACATATGGTAATGATGCTTATCTAACCCCCTTCTTGGTCTCCAACTCAAGACTTAAAAGATTTACATATTTAAAATCAAGGCCCTTTTTCTATTGGTTACAAATAGAGAGTCATTATTACGTAGAAGTTATAAATTTGATATATGGTAGTATAAATGTAAATTACAAAGCCAAGCCAATTAAAGTGAATTAAATATCAAAGACCTTTAGGTAAGGAAGTACTAGAACTTAAGAATTTTAGGAATTTGAATTCCGAGAATTTTAAGGTTTTGCATTTTATTTTTTATTTCGGAGAAATCTTCTGAACTTTTGGCAGGCTCCAGTTTGGAAGAATAAGGACTCCTCCTATCTTCCCTCCCACTTGAATAACAATATTTATTGTAGTGTTGTGGTTCCCCACTTGAATAACAAAATTTTATTTATGGCAGGGTTTGAATCCATAAAAGCGAGAGTGCATGGTCAAACACACACCTAAGACGGCCCCATTCCGCTTGCAGCCAATACAATGACAACCTATATAGTGCAATTTGCAGGATTGCCCTTCGCTGGGGTGGTCTCTAATTTTTGTCCCTCAAAATGGTGGTCTTTAACTTTTGCTCTTCAGGCAGAATTTCGCTGAATTGGGCCTTAAAAGCAGAATTTGTGTGGATAGATTTGCAAAATTCTGCCTTGCGATTTTTTTATTTTATTTATTGAGCTGGGGTTCAAACCCACAACTTCGGAGTATTAGGCGAAGTTAAAAAATTAAAGACCACCAATTTTAAGGACAAAATTAAAGACCACCACAAATGACCGTCAATCCGCACAAAAAAAAGACCTAACTTGGGTACTGGGCTCGCCTACTATGAAAAGGTCCTTTGTTTTTATGAATGGGTACCTTAGGAACTGAGCCGCTATCCAATGCGTCGAACTTCAGCCCCTTCGAGTTGGCTGCGAGGTAACAAACTCTGACACCCCACACCATTGCGACAAGAGGGGGCTCCCCCTACCTTGCCTGGAAGTGGCAGGAACGCAATGACCTTAGCCCAAACCTGTGGTTAACTCACATCACAAGGATGCGCCCAAATTTCTTACCTCCTTATCGTGCAACTTCTGATTATTGTAGATTCTACCACTAGAATGCATACTAATTGGGCAATTCATGAGGTGTAACTAATGATGATGTATTATCTCATTCTTGACATTAAGGAGACAAATTCTAGACAAATAACCGTGTCCTTTAGGCAGACGGATCTATGCCTGCCCAAAAGGAACTTTTACCAACATCACATTTGTCAAATGATATTGAAGGTCGAAGTTACTGAGAAAGATAGAACACAGGAATAAAAAATGTAAACTATAGCAAAAGGGAATGGTAATTTAGATTATTGCACAATAAACTCTCTCCTTAGTAATGTACCATGAGAACTCAGAAATGATCAAGATTTAAAGATCCAGAATGTATAAATAGATATAAATTACGAATAAAAGTTATTATACAAAACATTATTTCCTTGTGAGCGCACTATGAACAATCACAGAGATGAACTTAAACGATCAAGATCCACAAATCCAGAAAGCACTGCCCTGTTACGTTCCTTAACCTTCACTTGAAATATGACTCTGCGCATGACAAACGCCTTTTAGTCCGCTAAGCACCAAATAGACAGATTGAATTCCGTAATAAAAGACTAATTCAACATACCTCAACCCTTCCAACCACATTTGTGTAATTAAAGTCTCTCCTGGATAGACATGAAGCAGAAATCTACCAGATATGCTCTTTATCATGTTCTGATCACCTTCGCAAATACATTTAATGATAGCCCTAACTGCAAATCCAAGTGAGCACAACCCATGCAGTATTGGACGAGAAAATCTAGGCAAATTACATCGAAAGAAATTAGATGGCAGTTGACATATTGGTAAATGCATGAAAACAGATTTTTAAAAAAAGGGTAACTTGATATAATGAGGTTGGTGCAAATTCAACTTCAGTGTTGCAGAAGCAAGATCGGTCCCTTAATTGATGTCTTTAACGAGATAGTTAATTAAGCTTCAAGAAGCACACAAAACTTTAAATGAAAAAAAAAAACACCTTTCTGGATCAAGGTATGGCTTTAAAGTTATATAAAATATTCCAACCAAGTGCATTTGTACGAGCTCAACTGTTAAAAGGATGAAAATTAGGGGATGGACGGTAAAATATGGTTGTTGAGATTACTAAGCCACATACAATTAGTCTAAGCATCATTTGCCAAGTTCAAGATTTCAAATCTTAAAAAGTTTTAGTTCCTGCAGTTATTTTTCAGGGGTACGACCTAGAAGAAAAACGAACTCTAAAGATGGTGAGGAAGAAGCCAGGAGTGCCTTCTTTTTACTCTCTACAGTTTTTACAAGAAATTGCTGTTCCCAACCTCCCCACCCACCGGGGGGAAGGGGGGGGGGGGGTTTAAGATATTAACATAAGAGTTAAGACATTGGGAGCAACATTATCATGAAGTATGCAGTTGGAAGCTCCTAAATCTTTTCCTTTTTTTCTGCTCACATGGTCCACGTGCTAGGGCCAGTATAAGCATAGAAGGGCAAAGTGGAAGGCCCAAAAAGCTTACCTCTCTTAATGATTTACCAGCTCTAAAACTTAATCAATACTGCCAGTTAACAAAATTCGTTAAGTTTGGTAATATTTCTTTCTAAAAGTGGGGAATATAGGAAAACCAGAAAATTCCCCACATGATACCTTCAAACTCTTTAGTTTAACAAATTATTTTTCTTCCTATTTTGTGCAAACAGCGGGTGATCCATGTCTAACATCACACATCTTTCACAAGCATCAACAACTGGCAACTACTGACTACGAAGTAGCTAAACGATAACAGAACATAAAAGTTACCAGCAAACAGTAGAACAAGTTACTCAAAAAATATAATTACAGCTATATGTAGAGAGTTACATAGAGTTGCTCGATTACCCTGCAATTTCTGCAACCATTGGATCTGAATGCAATGGATTGTAATCACCAGATAGCCTATACAGCAAAGCCTGCATATGCATTAGACAAGTTCATAAATCCAGCGAAATCATGACATACTTTTCAAGCCCTCAAAAGAGGATGTAAGTATGAGTATTAACATGCCTTTGAGATGTATGTTACTATCGTACTTCACAACTCAACTAAATACAAGCATAATTATATTTGTGGTATAACTAACCATAAAAAATAATAGGCAACTCATGCAACCTACCTGTGATGCATGTGTACATTCTTCAAAAACAGCAAAAGGTTGACTTTTGGGAATTTTAGAAAAGGCAGATTGATTACTACGATTGCTGGAGTAAGAGTATGGCTGAGATGACTTTGAGAACCCACCAGCACCCCTCAAGTAAATAGCCAACCTGCAATTAATATGTGGAGTTTACTGTTAGCTTTAGCATAATAGCTCTAGGCATATCAGTGAAACTAAAACTTACCGGTTCATGCATAGCCGGTCACCAGATTCTTTCTCATAACTCACAATTTGTATTTCAAGAATGGTTGCTTTACCTGTTAGAAATAAACAATTCGTCGCTTACATATCTTCTTTTCTCAATGCTTCATCTCAAGTAAGCAATGACAGAATATCATTTTGATTTCTGCTAACCTGTTTCTAAAATGCCTTTAACTAGAAAGAAAAGTAAAGTTTTTGAAGTATATCCACTAAACCATTCCCACCAACTGCCTAATAGTGAAAAGTTACTGCCCAACAATGGGAGTTTTGCTAAAGACCATTTGCCTCAAACTCAAATGCCTTCACACGTAGCTGTCTAAATTTTTCTTCAATTGTCCAATTTGATATCATACGCCTTAATGAAGTTCCTTAAGTTATCTCTGTTTACTATTCAAAATGATACCTTTATCATGCAATCCAGCAATACTCGCTTTATTTAGTATCTGCAACAATAAGATCAAGAAAATAACTTATTCCGCATTAATAAAGATAAGGGGAAAAAGATGATAAAAGAAAATGAAAGTTAATAACAAACACGAAGAGGCCAAATTCTTTCAACACAAAAGTATAGAATAATTTTGGTGTATGTAAAAATATACAAGAAGTGAACCAAATGCCACTATCCAAAAGTTGGGCATGAAAGCAGAGGATATAAGGGATGCATAAGCTCAATAAATATAAAACATATGAACTTAGGGAATGAAAGCTGAGGTTTGTAGATACAATATCAGTATTAGATTTAGAACATCGATGCAAGTACGTCCAACTACACGTTATAACTAGTTGCGCGAGGAAAAACTACTCCCATATTACTGTTGATCTTCATTCATTGTGGAACACCTTCTGCATGTAAAATTAAGAGATAAATTATGTTGTTGCTAGATAATTTACGGCATTTAGCCAGACACTTACGCAGCCATGGGAAGGAAGTGGCTTATAGATTTCAATGTATTGCTGGCCGTGCAGTAGAAGATGTGGATCAAATCTAGCAAAACAAAAGCAGAAACGATGTTCTTAAGCTAATAACTTGCCAGTGTAGAATGATTATATTTCTATTTTACAGTCATAAAAACAAGCAACTTTTCTTTCTTTATCACTTCGTCAAAAACATAGAGAAACAGAAACAAAAGTAGTGCATCTTAAAGGAAAATTGGATACACATAGAAAAGGAACCGAACCCCCCTGGCCCCAACCAAAACTAGAACAGGATGTGTTCTACTCACTGCAAGCCTGGAAGCTGCCCAAGTTGCGAAGTAAGTCCATAGGAGAACAAAGTAGAAAAAGTTGGCAAGACCTACAAAGATAAAAGGCCACAAGCAAAAATATGCAAATCAATTACAGTAGCAAATTACATCTCACCTCAAGCCGTTGCAGTCATAGATAGTATAATTTATTGATTAATTATTAGGCCAGTAAAGTGAGCACGTTCCATTCTTCTTTGTGCACCTACAGTAAGGGGTCGTTTGGTAGGAGGTATTAGAGAAAATATTACTGGTATTAGCTTTGGTATCATTTAATCCCTTATTTGGTAGTGTTTTCAACCTATGTAGTAGTTGTACACCCATCTCAGTACTATTCTTATACATAGCAAATCATAGCATTAACAATATTAGTACTATTCCAGTTCTAATACACTCTATTCAGTACTATTCATATTCTAATACATCCTTTTCATTTAATACAACAATCCAAAGGGAATAAAAAATAATCCCAGCATAACTAATCCCAACATTAGTAATACACCCTATTCAGTAGTATTCTTATACACCCTCACAAACAACCCCTAAGGGCGTTAAGGATGAACAATTACTCAAAGTATGACATTTTGATGTTTACTATACATTGTAATCGTTAGCAACAGACACGTCCCAGTTATAGGTTCACCTTCTCCATCACTCAATCTAACAGGAGAAATACAACGGAAGAAGATAAAGCTGCAGATTGGACTATGGCTCGAAATAAATCAAGTTTAACTAAACCAAAATTCATCACTTCCCGTCATTAACAATACCTGGATGAATTCCTGACCATCTCGATGATAAACATATTTAAGCTCTTTATCATCAATTGCATCTTTTGCACATGCTCCTATGCCAAGAGCATAAAGGGCAGCATCCCTATATCATAATTAACAAGAGCATCATAGAAAAAGTCCAAAATTGAAGAACACAACCTGAATTCAAGCCCACCCATTTGCCCGAAATAATAAATTTAACATGAAAAGATCGAACTTCAGAGGCGGATCTAGAATTTAAACTTGATAAATTCAATTGTTAAGTTCTTATTAAACTCATTACACTCTTAAAATTATCTGTTCAAAATTTAATACTCCCTCTGTCACAATTTATGTGGCACAGCACAACTGGAATTCCAAGATTCAAACTTCTAAACTTTGACCGTGAATCCGGACATAGCAGCTTTACGTTTTGTGAAATAAAATTTATATACTTGGAAACTAAGTCAAAAATATTATAAATCACAATAATTAACAACTTATAATATTTCAAAGAATATAAAAAAAATTCCAGTCAAAGAAAAACTTGGTTGACTCTCGAAATTTTAACTCTACTAATACTTAAAATATTTCAAAGGCATATTACAAATACTTGCGAAACTCTAACCAGCCACCAAACAAGCTCTAAAAATGAATATAAAAGATTCATATAGCTAATCACATAAGATCATCATTAAACAAAAAAGAACACCCAAGAAATAAAAATCCACCTAGCCTAATTTTACCAGTATGTAGTTGTACCTTTCAGTGTAAGTATATAAACTCTGCAAATACCAAATAAACAAAAATTACTAACAGATAAAGCAAAATTGAAACAAATTAAAGAACCCAAAAAAGAAAAAAGAATAAAATACCTCAGAGAATTTGTGTGAAATGACTAATTCAGGATTAAAGTCAGAATTTCCATAGCTTGCCATTAAATCTTTAATGGAAAAAAAAAAGGAGAAGAGAATTCTTTAATTTATATATAACAAGACAAACTTTTAAAGTTGTTTTTTTAGGACAAAAAATTGGTCATGGGTTTGGTACGAATATCGAGGTGGATAGATAATGCTTACAGAATCAGATTATTGAGTACTTTCAAGACTTTGATTTTTCAACTGAATCAGATTATGACGATTCTTGTTTGAGGAAATGACAAAAATGATACTTTATGTTTAAAGGTAGATTCAAAATAGTACCTTTAAGTATGACTTTTCGCTTACAAGTCGCGAGTCATAACTCAATCCAAAATTAGATATTAGAAGTTATAATTTTGATATAGTATAAATGTTAATTATAAAGTCACGCCAGTCAAGTGAATTACTCCTTCCGAATTAAAAAGAGAACATTCACTTACCTATTTAGTACGCTTTAAAAAAAAACTATTTTAGATAAAAATAGATAATTTAATTAACCGCTTTCTAATTATATATGTGTTGAGATTTGATCAAATAACACTTAATAAGGACAAATCCGAAAAAAATGATTAATTCTTTCTTAATTTGATAAGTGGACACTTTTTTTAACCCAAAAAAAGAGGCTAAATGAATATTTTTTTTGATCCGGAGGGAGTAATATCTGAGGTAAGAAAGTACTGGAGCTAGAATTTTACGATTTTTCATTCCAAGAGTTTTAAGGTTTTGCATTTACTTTTTGTTTCGGAGATATCCTCTGGCCTTTTGACAGACTCTAGATGGCACACAAATTAATAACTATTCCCTCCGTTCACTTTTACTTATTCATTTTGAACTTTTTATGTTATTTAAAAAATAATAAATAAAATACATAATTTACCAATATACACATATTAATTGGTGCGTATTCTTATTAGATTTTAAAATGATTTGAAGTGAATAATTAATACTATGAGTAAAACAATAAAAAATAAATTGTCTTATCTTGATATGCTAACAGTAAAAAATAAATTGTCTTATCTTGATATGCTAAAAGTGATAAGTAAAAGTGAAAATTTATTTTTAAAATACTGGACAAGTATAAATGAACGGAGGAAGTAGAAGAATATGTGCTCATCCTTTTATCTTCCCTCCCACTTGAATAATTATAGTATATGATAGTGTTTGAGACTCCCCGCTTGAATAACAAATTCTATTTGGGTTTGAATCCATAAAAGCGGGAGTGTGTGGTCAACACACACCTAAAGGGCCTCCATTCTGCTTGGAGCCAATACAACCACAATCTAACTTGGGTACTAGGCTCGCCTACTATGAAAAGCTCCTTTGTTCTTATGGGTCGCTGCCCTAGGAATTGAGCCACTATCCAATACGTCTAACTTCAGCTCCTTCGAGTTGGACACGGTGCAACAGCCTCCGATGTCCCACCACATTGCGACAGGAGGGGGACTTGCCGATCAGACCACTTTACCAAGAAGTGCCAGGAGCCCAACGACCTCGGCCCAAAACCGCGTTTAACTCGCACATCACAAAGACGCGCCCAAATTTCTTACCTCATTATTGTGCAACTTCTGATTACTGTAGATTCTATCACTAGAATGCATACTAATTGGGCAATTCATGAGGTGTAAATAATGATGAGGTATTATCTCATTCTTGACATTATGGACACAAATTCTAGACAAATAACCGTGTCCCTTAGGCAGACGGATCTATGCCTGCCCAAAGGAGCTTTTACCAACATCACATTTGTCAAATGATATTGAAGGTCAAAATTACTGAGAGAGAAAGAACACAGAAATAAAAAATTTAAACTATAGCAAAAGGGAATGGTAATTTAGATTATTGCACAATAAGCTCTCTCCTTAGTAATGTACCATGAGAATTCATAAATGATCAAGATTTAAAGATCCAGAATGTATAAATAGATATAAAGTACGAATTAATAAAAGTTATTATACAAAACATTATTTCCTTGTGAGCGCACCATGAACAATCACAGAGATGAACTTAAACGATCAAGATCCATAAATCCAGAAAGCACTGCCCTGTTACGTTCCTTAACCTTCACTTGATATATGACTCTGCGCATGACAAATGCCTTTTAGTCCGCTAAACACCAAATAGATAGATTAAATTCCGTAATAAAAGATGTACTAATTCAACATACCTCAACCCTTCCAACCACATTTCTGTAATTAAAGTTTCTCCTGGATAGACATGAAGCAGAAATCTACCAGATATGCTCTTTATTATGTTCTGATCACCTCCGCAAATACATTTAATGATAGCCCTAACTGCAAAGCCAAGTGAGCACAACCCGTGCAGTATTGGACGAGAAAATCTAGACAAAGTACATCGAAAGAAATTAGATTGCTGTGAGATATTGGTAAATGCATGACAACAGATTAATTAAAAAAAAAAGATATTAACATGATATTGCTCCGCTAGAGCTAGGAATATAATGAAGGTAACACAAATTCAACTTCAGCACTGAAGAAGCAAAATCGATCCTTCAGCTGATGCGCTTAACAAAGAGTTAATTGACGCTTCAAGTAAGACACAAAAGTTTAAATAAAAGAAACACCTTTCTGGATCAGGGTATAACCTTAAAGTTACACAGACTATTCCAACCAAGGGCATTGTACAAACTCCACTTGATAAAACGATGAATATTAGGGGATGGACGGTAATATGGTTGTTGAAATTAATAAGCCATGTACAATTATGTATAAGCATCATGTCCAAGTTCAAATTTCAAATTCTTACAAAGTTTTTAGTTTCTGCACTTATTTTCCGACATGCATTTCAGTGATAGGACTCATCTTCCAGGGGTATGTCCCAGAAGAAAAACAAACTCTAAAGATGGTGAGGAGGAAATCAGGAGTACGTTCTTTTACCCTCTACAGTTGTAAGAAGAAATTGTTATTGGGGCAAGGGGCGTTAGGCCTAAGACATTGGGGAACAACATTATCATGAAATATAGCAGTTGGAAACTCCTAAATCTTTCCTTTACATGGGCAAAGTCGAAGGGCCGAAAATCTTACCTGCCTTAACAATTTACCAACTGTAAAACTTAATCAATACTGCCAGTCAAGAAAACTTGTTTAAGTTGATATTTTCTTTCAAAAAGTGTGGGGAAAATAGGAAAACCAGAACATTTCCCACATGATATCTTCACACCCTCTAGTTTGACAAATGATTCTTCCTATTTTGTGCAAACAATGGGTTCTCCATGTCTACATCACACAATTTTCACAAGCATCAACAACTGGCAAACATTGACTACGAAGTAGCCCAAGGATAACAGAACATAAAAGTTAATTGGAAAATAGTAGAACAAGTTACTCATAAGATATAGTTACAACAATATATAGAGAGTTACGTAGAGTTGCTCTTAGTAGATTACCCTGCAATTTCTGCAACCATCGGATCTGAATGCAATGGATTGTAATCACCAGATAGCCTATACAGCAAAGCCTGCATTACCACATTAGAAAAAGTTCAAAAATCCAACAAAAACAAGTATGACAAAATTTTAAGCCCTCAAAAGAGGATGTAAGTAGGAGAAATAACATGCCTTTGAGATGTATGGTATTACACAACTCAAATAAATACAAGCACGCTTATATTTGTGTAATAACTGACCATAAAAAACACTAGAAAACTCATGTGACCTACCTGTGATGCATGCGTACATTCTTCAAATACAGCAAAAGGTTGACTTTTGGGAATTTTAGGAAAGGCAGATTGATTACTACGATTGCTCGAGTAAGAGTAAGGCTGAGATGACTTCGAGAATCCACCAGCACCCCTCAAGTAAACGGCCAACCTGCAATCAATATGTGGTGTTCACTGTTAGCTTCAGCATAATAGCTCTAGGCATATCAGTTAAACTAAAACTTACCGGTTCATGCATAGCCGATCACCAGATTCTTTCTCGTAACTCACAATTTCTATTTCAAGAACAGTTGCTTTACCTGTTACAAATCAAAAATTCATTACTTACATGTCATCTCTTCTCAATGCTGCATCTCAAGCAAGCAATGACAGAACATCATTTTGATTTCTGTTAATCTGTTTCCAACCCTAGCTATCAAAATGAAGTTTTAAAATTATATCCACTCAACTATTCCCACCAACTACCTAACTGAGAAATGTTTCTGCACAACAATGGGAGACTTGCTATAAACCATTTGCCTCAAACTCAGATGCCTTCAAATGTAGCTGTCCAAATTTTTCTTCAATTGTCCAATTTGATATTATACGACTTATTTAAGTTGCTTAACTTATCTCTCATTACTATTTGAAATCATACCTTTATCATGCAATCCAGCAATACTCGCTTTATTTAGTATCTGCAACAATAAGATCAAGGAAATAACTTATACCGCATTCGTAAAGACAAGGGGAAAAGATGATAAGAGTCCATATTCTTTCAACACAAAATTATAAAATGGTTTTGGTGTATGTATAAATATACAAGAAGTGAACTAAACGCCGTCACTGCAAAGTTGGGCATGAAAGCAGAGGATATAAGATATGTATAAGCTCAATAAACATACAAACATGTGAACTTTGGGAATGAAAGCAGAGGTTTGTAGAACGAATTTTGGTATTACATATAGAACATCGATGCAAGAAAAATGGCTATGTCCAACCAGGGGCGAATTTATGTAGAGAAAATGGGTCACGTGAACCCATGGTCACCCGACTAAACTCGGTATATTATGTATATAATTCTTAAAATATATCTAATATTAACTGAATGAACACATAGTCAAACAAGACCGTGTGGAGCACTGGTTAAGTGTTGGGTTTAATACCTTAAGGTCAGGGGATCGAATCCTACTGAATGCACTTTTGTGTCCTTTTTTTCTTTTAAATTTCTAAGCAACTTTTAACGTTTTGCTCGCCAAGTTGATGTCACTATAAAATTTATATCTTATCTTAAAAGCAATGGTGAACCCATCCTCTTGAAATCCTGCACTCGCCTCTCTGTCCAACTACATGTTATAACTAGTTGCGTGAGAAAAAATTACTCCCATATTACTTCATTCATTGCAGAACACCTTCTGCACGTAAATTTAAGAGATAAATAAACGTTGTTGCTAGATAATTTAAGGCACGTAGACAGGCACTTACGCAGCCATGCGAAGGAAGTGGCTTATAGATTTCAATGTATTGTTGGCCGTGCAGTAGAAGACGTGGATCAAATCTAGCAAAACGAAAGCAGAAACAATTTTCTTAAGATAATATTTAGCAGTGTAGATAAATTACATTCTATTCTAGTCATAAGAACAAGCAACTTTTCTTTCTTTATCACTTCATCAAATATATGGAGAAACAAAAGCAACAGTATTGCATCTTTAAGGAAAACTGGATACACATAGAAAAGGAAATGACTCCTGTGCCCCCAACAAAAACTAGTAAAGGATGTGTTCTACTCACTGCAAGCCTGGAAGCTGGTCAATTTGCGGCAAAACTCCAAGAGAGAACAAAGTAGAAAAAGTTGGCAAGACCTACAAAGATAAAAGGCCACAAGCAAAAAAGTGCAAATCAATTACAGTAACGAATTACATCTCAATTCTCATCTCTTAAAACCTTTGCAGTTCTGGAAAGTATAGTCTAGTGATTAATTTTTCACTTTTCCCGGAATAATTTTTCACTTCATTTCAAAATTAGTGTTTGGTTATAAAATTTCCATATCCAAATTGAAGTTAGATTCCAAATTTGAAAAAGTACTCCAAATTTGTTTTCCCACTCCATCTTCACAAAATCCAAATAAAGTGCTCTCTTATCACCTTTGCAACAAGTATAACCAAACACAACTCCAGCTTCATAAATTCCAAACAAAGTGAAAAATATTTGGAATCTATGGCCAAACGCCTTCTAATTATTAGGCCAATAAGATGAGCACGTTCCTTTCTTTTATGTGCAAGTACAGCAAGGGCATTAAGGATGAAGAATTACTCAAAGTATGCCCTTTCGATGTTGACTACACATAGTAAATCGTTTAGCAACAGGCACATTCGAGTTAAATGTACCTAAGCCTTTCCAGAGATTAAAAAAAAAAAAAATTCACCTTTGCCATCACTAAATCTAACACGAGAAAATACAACTGAAGAAGATAAAACTGCAGATAGGACTACGACGTAAATCATATTCTACTAAACGAAAATTCATTACTTCCTGTCATTAACAATACCTGGATGAATTCCTGACCATCTTGATGATAAACATATTTAAGTTCTTTATCATCAATAGCATCTTTTGCACATGCTCCTACGCCAAGAGCATAAAGGGCAGCATCCCTATATCATAATTAACAAGAACATCATAGAAAAAAAAATCCAAAATTGATCAACACAACCTGAATTCAAGCACACCCATTTGCATGAATCAATGAAATTAACACGAATCGAACTAAATTAATATATACTCCCTCTGTTTCAATTTGTTTGTCTGGTTTTGACTTGGCACGGAGAGAGTACTTTTGAATCTTGTGGTATTAAACTAAAGACAGGTAAAATATACCAAAATGTCATTTAGAGCCTGTTTGGATTGGCTTATTTTAGGTGCTTTTAAGCCAAAATAGTTTCAAGCATTTTTGTAGTGTTTGGATAAGACAAAAAAAATGCTTTTAAGCTATGTTACTTGGACTCTCCAAAAGTGCTGCTGCACCCGTGTCCGATTCTCCAAAAAACACTTTTTTTTGGATACGCATCCGACAAACACCCATTGGTATTTTTGAAAAGTCCGAGCAACATAGCTTTTAAACACTTGTTTTTAAGCTGAAATAACAAAAATAAGCCAAAGTCATAAGCCCATCCAAACGAGCTCTTAATCTTGTGGTCTTAAACTAAATATATGTGCAATTTATCAAAATACCCTTTAATCTTATGATCTTAAACGATGTGAAAAGTTGAAAATAAAGAGTTTCAAAAACAAAAGCAAATAGACATTCTTTTTCAAACAGACTAAAAAGGAAAGTAAGACAAACTTACAAATTTAAACAGAGGGAGTATAAAAGATTCATACAGCCTATCCCAATTAGTTTATTATTGAATTATAGCTGATTGATGATATAAAAGATTCATATAGCTAATCCCATAAGTTAATCATTAAACAAAAAAGAACACCCAAGAAATAAAAATCCACCTAGCCTAATTTTACCAGTATGTAGTTGTACCTTTCAGTGTAAGTATATAAACTCTGCAAATAAACAAAAAATACTAACAGATTAAGCAAAATTGAAACAAATTAAAGAACCCAAAAAGAAAAAAGAATAAAATACCTCAGGGAATTTGTGTGAAATGACTAATTCAAGATTAAAGTCAGAATTTCCATAGCTTGCCATTAAATCTTTTATGGGAAAAAAAAAAGGAGAAGAGAATTCTTTAATTTATATATAACAAGACAAACTTTTAAAGTTGTTTTTTTAGGACAAAAAATTGGTCATGGGTTTGGTACGAATATCGAGGTGGATAGATAATGCATACAGAATCAGATTATTGAGTACTTTCAAGACTTTGATTTTTCAACTGAATCAGATTATGACGATTCTTGTTTGAGGAAATGACAAAAATGATACTTTATGTTTAAATGTAGATTCAAAATAGTACCTTTAAGTATGTATTGAATAAGTTTTGGTCCTTTAAGTTTGTTAGAAGTTGACACTTTAGTCTTTATTAAATATTTATTGAACTTTTTGGGTTAGATTTGAGGGAAACTATGAAGAAAAAAGAAATAAGCGAGAACTCATATTTAGAGGTATAATTTTATAGTTTTTGCTATTTTTAACTCACTTTTAGAATTCGATGCAGTTTTTTTAGGTGTAATTACTATTTTTTGTTATATATTTTTAGCGTCTAGTACAACTTTTTAATATTGCAGTCGAAAAGAAAAGCCTACATTTTTATTTTATTAATAAGGTATAGATTGGTTGGGAAAAACTCCAAAATTGTGGTTCCAAAAAGCTTACTTCATGTCATTGAAAAGTTTGAGAATGTCATAAAGGAGCTTTTTGACAACCTTACTACTCCACCCATCTCAAATTATTTATCGCTTTTTTATTTTACACGCCCTTTACGAAATACTCTTTCCATTCCAAATTAAGTATCACCTTAGCAAAAATCACGTCCATTAAGAAATCAATAAATATAATATAGAGTTTACTAAACTACTCTTATTTATTAGATGATTTTTAGAATTGCATAATATTAAAGAGGATTACTTCTTTAATGCTAAGGGCATAATTGGAATCACATGTCAATTTTTGTCTTGAATTCCTAAGATGATACTTATTTTGTGACAATTTTTTTCGCTACGGTAACACTTATTTTGGGACGGAGGGAGTACTAATTTTGAGAAGAATTAGTACTCCCTCTGTCCCAAAATAAGTGTTACCTTAGGATGGGGGGAGTACTAATTAGGATGGATATTTAACCTACTTCACCCTTATTTATGTCTAAGTTATAATCTCCCGTCATTAAATGTATACTCTATTTATTTGTCATCTCCATTAATGACAAAACTTTACTAAGGGTAAAATGAAGAAAAATAATAATTAATTGTGTCTTGAACTTCTAAATCGATAAATAATTTGAGATAACTATTTCTAGTAATCACGACAAATAATTTAAGATAACTATTTTTAGTAACCACGACAAATAGTTTGAGACGGAAGGAGTAATAGAAAGGGATGTGAAGAAAGCTCAAAGCTTAAAAATAACCTTAGAACATGAATTCAAGGGGTTCAGAAGGAAATTTGCTTTGCATTTTAAGCATTGCTTGGGATGAGTCAAGTAAGGGTATCTAATGATTTACAAGCACCCTTACTGCACACTTTCTATTTCTACTATTATAGAAGAGTAGGTTGGGCATGAGATCGTCGTCCACCCACTCTTCTATAATAGTTAATAAATAAAAAATAAAATAAGGTGGGGTCCAGGGGAAGAAGTAGGAGACAATTGCAAAAAAAAAAAAATGAAAAGAATATTTAAATAATGATAATAAGTCCAGAAAATGGTAAAGGTACGCTTAAAGAAAATTCAAAGAAGAGAAATTCGAGAAAAAAGAAATAACGATTTAAATTGAACACAAAAACCGCTAAAGAAGTTATAAAACCAAAAGATTTAAAACTTATACCTTTGGGTAAGGATAAAAATGTACTAATTTTAGACACATACATCTCACACAAATAATGAGGAATAATATCAAGAAGACGAAATATAAACGGTCAAGAAACGTATATACATATTTTCTTAAAATGATTAAGTTGGTCTATACTTAAAAATTTAAGACTACAACAGGTGCTAACGCATGAAAGCACCTTTTCAGTGTTGTTGAGCAGAAAGAGATGATGGCATGAAACTCGATAGGGGAAGGTGTATTACAAATCTTTCAATTGGATAACCAAACCAGGAAAGTCATATATGAAAGAAGCGAACTACATATATAAAAGAAGCAGACTAAGTAAAATAATTTATTGATATTTTCAATTAATCAATTAATTGAATTATATTACTTTCTATAAAAAGAAAAAAGAAAAAAAAGGACAGTCAAAGTAATGATAATAAGTTCAAAAAATGGTAAAGGTGTGCTTAGAGAAAATTTAAAGAAGAGAAATTCAGGAAAAAAAATAACGATTTAAATTGAACACAAAAACCGCTAAAGAAGTCATAAAACCAAAAGATTTAAAACTTATACCTTTGGGTAAGGATAAAAATGCACTAATTTTAGACACATACGTCTCACACAAATGAGGAATAACATCAAGAAGACGAAATATAAACGGTCAAGAAACGTATACATATATTTTCCTAAAATGATAAAGTTGGTCTATACTTAAAAATATAAGACTACAACAAATGCTAACGCATGAAAGCGTTTTTCAGTGTTGTTGAGTAGAAAGAGATGATGACATGAAACTCGGTAGAAGAAGGTGTATTTCAAATCTTTCAATTGGAGAACCAAACCAGGAAAGTCATCTATAGAAAAAGCGGACTACGTAAAATAATTTATTGATATTTTCAATTAATTGAATTATAATACTTTCTATAATAAAAATTCCATTATTATATTACTAAAAGGTATTCTCTCTATCCAAATTTATGTGACATAGTTTGACTAGGCACGAAGTTTAAAAAAGAAAGGAAAGATCTTTGAAACTTGTAGTCTAAAACAAGTCATAGATATTTGTGTGGATTTAAATCATTTCAACAAAGGTAAAAGGGAAAGTTTCAAGTTAAATGATTTCTAAACATAAAAATATATCATTCTTTTTTAGATAGACTAAAAAAAAAAAAGTGTGATACTATTTTTTGTGTTGGGCCCGTGCTAGCACAGGCTTTCATCATTTAGTATATATAGAAAAACCGGTTCGACAATAACGAAACAATGGACTATGCTCCATGGTTTTTTCCCGTGGTTGCTATCATAAGACAAGCCAAGGGACTTAAAACTACAATACAAAGTTACAAACACCCTGCATTTGGTTTCAAAACAAAAATGTTATAGAGTCGTGTGATTCGTTGCCGCCATTTGAGTTCGCTGAAGTTCTGCAATTTGCATTGCTGTTATCGCAAAATAGTTTTCCAATATATCCTGGGAGGAATTAATCCATTAACCTTGGCAACTGTGAGGGGATTAGATCTTAAGGACATACAAGAAACTTGTGGGCTCGGAAATTTCTGTTCCATCTACTTTTTGTCCTTAACATTTTTCCTGTCTTTTAGATTCTTAAAATAGAAACTGATTTCGTTAAAATACTGCTTTGAACACAGAAAGATAACATATATGAAGTTAGATGTGGACATGTCTCATATTTTCATTCTTTTTATGACTACATTTTATCAGTTTCCAATCTAGGACTTATAGGAAGTGAAAATTAATTTGTGATGTAAAAAAGCATAAATTTTCTGTTCATATATATCTCTTAGTATGTTTTATTACGTACCCTCAATTTTCTGACTCGAATAACTCTGTGAACGATATGTTAGCATAACTTCTGGTCATAAAAATAAAGGTGGTAAATGTAAAAAAGAATGCAGGGTGCAGGGAAACAAAGAACATAAGAAAGCATGAATTTGTGCTCATAGATATGATCATTGATGTGAAAACATCAATGCAATTATCGTTATTTAAGACAATTAAAACAATGAAGATAGAACCGAATACAATGTTTTGTGAAACGAAGAAAAAATTAATGGGACCTTGAGTTAAGGTCATTCAAACTAGCTTGTGGTAAACTAATAGTAGCAGTAATAAGCTATTACTTCAATCCTAATAACTTTGCTCTTTGAGGCTGCGTATGTAAGTCAAACTCTTCTCGTAATTTTCACTTTGGCCTATGATTTTCATGAGTATTGCAGCTTAGCTTAGAGCGGTCTTTTATGCCTACCAGCCACTTTGCCACATAAAAGAGCATTAATTGGAATGGGATATTCGTCGCGCCAAGAGGTCGATGTCGTGAATACCCTCATGTATAACTGCTGTCCGAGATACTGTCGTGCCCAAAACTCGGTCCTTAGGTTCCACATTCCCACATTGTCCAATGCAATGTATATTGCTGTCCATGACTTGGGATACACCTGCATTTTCCAACATTTTTCTCGTGTTAATTTTTGTTTTCATTAGTGTTGGAACAAAGTAACATCAAAATTTGTTCCTCCGTTCTTTCAATCTAACCTGAGTTGTGATTCTTGCAACTGCATCGCGGAGATTGTATTGGTCCCTACTAGCCGGAGTCCATTTTCCTCCATCCATGCTGCATTAACAATATCAATAGAAGTGAATTAAGAATGAATACATACAACTGCATAGCATTAGGAACGACTTGTGTAATTTTTTTTAACGAGCGCTAGCCAAAATATACAAAATCTATACATTGATTGTGTATATTATATGTATATTTATACTTAAGATATAAACCATATGCATTTGCGGGCTAGTATGATTCCGAAAATGAAAAAGCCCTTTTTCTTCATAGACTTACCCTACTACCCAGAAGGCATAGCCGTTAAGATGCCAACTTTGCATGATTCCCTCCTTGTTCTCGAATACAATCTCAATGAATGTCCTGTAATCAGTTTGCAAAACAGACGTGTCGAGGTGAATTCCTCCGCCGGGTGGGGCATCAGGAATGTTTCCGGGGGTGAATCCACCAATCTTGAAGTAGTCAGCAAGCTTGAGGGGAGTATCAGTGGGCACAAAGGACACACTATTGATAGCATATCTCTGTTTGCCATTGACTTGTCCAGCGGAGTTTGCGAGCCTGATGGTTCTAGTCATGTTGATCATACCATAATGGTATGATCCTTGTGGGTTTGGCCTTGGTCCACTTGCGGACAAGTTGGTCCTAAAAATGAGTACCGAGTTAGAAGCATATACAATATGATCGACTTACTAAAAAATGATTGTTTTGATATAAAAAACGATCAAATATCAAGTGCAACTGTCTTACCTGATAGAACGGGCCTGGTTAAGAGACCAACCAATTTCAGTGGTTGGACCACCAGGGGGCGGGCCAGTGAATTCCTGGTTAGAGTTGCTGTAGTGAAGTACACCGGTAGTAGTAAGGAGAATAGACGAGAAACGATTCGAAACAACAATGTAGTAATCCTTAGGAGCTTGGTCAGCTGTGATGAGGACAGAGTAGGTTTGTCCAACATGAACATCAAGAGAGGAATATGTCTCTTGCATTGTGTGTGTCCCTTCTACTTCCACCAATGTCATTTTGTGTCCTTCAATACGGAAGTTGAGTGAATGTTCCAATCCAACATTGGATATCCTCAGTCTATAAGTTTTTCCTGTACTCATACATAAAGATACTCATTGTTAGATTATCAGAATGAGCTACTTGTCAAGAGTAAAATGTGTCTTTTCAGATTTGTTATAATAATAAAAAATGCTGTTGTTTTTACCTTGATCAACTGTGAAAGAAGCACGATTAGGGCCTTGAGGCCCATGACCATTGATATGAATGGCATCAACAAAAGGCAACTTGTGGTTTCTGTCAAGAATTGATTTCAGGTACTGCATAGATGGAAGTTTAAATCTAGTAAGTATTAGAACAAATCATCAACAAATATAAATCTCATGGTGTTTATAGGTTCTATTTCATATTATTGATGACCTATTAGATTTTCCACAATTAAGCATCTAGTTTTCTTGTTAGTCAATCTCAAAATAACAACTCTTTAATCTGAAGTATATAAGCTCATTTAACATGAGACCTATTTTCACCTTTGTCCTAAAAAATATTTGGTAAAGTAGTTTAGTTAATGTTTTTCCAAATATTCAAAGATTTTCTCCACAAACGATTTTCTCTAAAATGTGCAAAAATATTTGTACTAAAACTTTTCCCCGGTAGTCCAGTATTATAAAAGTGTATGGACACAGGGTCAGGAGGCTGGAATACATACAAGGGGATTCAAATAAATACTAGAACGTCACACGTAGAATTTGAACCTACTAACCTGAAACGATTTGGAACCTTTTACAACTACACTAGAATTTTACCTTATATCGAGAAGATTCAACAGTTTATATATAACAAAAAAAGTTAAGTAATAGTACCGTGTGATTGCTCTTGTACCAATCTCCAATAAGGACGGTATGATCGCCAGCAGGTTCATCGAAAGGAACAGGAATGCCGGGCCTGCTGAGGATCCTGAAGCCTCCAAAACCACCAGCAGCTTTGTGGAAAGCAGTAGAAGGGAAATAGTAGAAGCTCCCTATTTGATCCTTCACTTGCAAAATGTATGTGAAATTCTTCCCCGGTGGTATCGGGCATGTCGTTCCCCAAACTCCGTCTTCGAATGAGTTTCTCCTATTTTGTATTCCATTCCTATATACATATTTTACAACATATTAAGTAAGGTTATGTTTGACTAATCAATTTGAAAAACACTTTTGTCAATACTATAACAACAAACTGTTCAATCCTGAATTTTACCATCGTAAATGTCATCATGAGAGAATAGGTATTTGGGGTAGAAAGAGAAAATAACTAGCATAGGATAAGAAATCCTTGCAAATCATTCTGTCCCTTGCCCGACGAACCAACTTCAAGCATTGATTCATTCTCCGAAAGGAAGGAATGAGTTAATTCCCGATTTGTGTTTGATCAAGGTTTCTAAAAGTGCTTTTGGTAGAAGCTACTAGTTTTACCTTTAAAAAAACAGCTTCGGCTACTTCTTGAAATACACTTATTTTTTTCCTAAAAGCTTGGTCAAACACCTCAATTCTCTAAAATAAGTATTTTTTGAAAAAGTATTTTTGACTTCTCAAAAGTTTGGTCAACCACGCCATAAGCATCAAACGTATTCTCCAAAAATATGAGCGAAACAAGAAAAAAAAAAAAAAAAAAAAAAGAAAGAAATTAAATGAAGGGAAAATGCCTAAATTTATGTTTTGATTATTCGAAATTGCTTATTTTTACTCTGCGTTGTACTTTTAATTTGTTTATGTACGTGTTGTTAGCAAATTATTTCATATTTGTCCTTATCATTAATAGATCTAGAATGAAATGAGTGACATCTATATATCCGAATTCTTCGATAAATAAGATTTATATTTACTCTTCTACTTTGCTTTTATTTAATAATATATTAACTATCATTGAGGAAAAATATGTCGAGGGACATTGATAGTGCTATCATCTAAATTTAAAACTAAATATTGTGGACTAAAAAGGGCATACTGAAAATGTCGACACATTTTGCCTTCGGCTCTTCTACTTATGTTGTTCACATGCCCTTCACATGATTACCTACTCTTGTCTAGTTTTTCACATTTAAACATTCGTACAACAGACTAAGAGGAACCATGTGACTTGCACAAATTAGAAATGATTCAAGTATTGTTCAACTTTTCCTATCATGTGATCCGAGGCGGATGTAGTTAATATTCTACGGGTTTAAGTGAACTATTTTCGACATAGAATATGTTTAAAAGTTACTAGAATTTCAACAAATATTAAATTTGAACCTATAATTCAAAGTAAAATGTGTTTAATACAACAAAACTTAAAAATTGAAATCATCAAGTTCAAATCCTGAACCCTTTATATGTGGAATCAAAAGAATACTCTTGATTAAATGTTATCTATGCAAGTAATTGGAAAATAAGTTGATTGATAGGCTCAAAACTAGTCAAAAAAATAAATAGATAAGCAAGCTTAAGTTAACTAACTTGACGTAAAAAGTCTCTTAACTTGTGTGTAGCGCATAAAGTTAATGTCACTTTTTGACATCAATGTCTCACGGAGCCCAACTGAAACATAGCAATTCATGTTCATGTTTTTGCCAGGCATCGTGACATTAGTGATGTCACGGCCAAGTGAGGAACAGAGAAAGGAAAGAAAAAGAAAGTTGAAGAGGCAAATTACCAGGAAAGAAGAAAAGGCTCATCCAAATTGTTGAAGACATTGATAATAACATTGTCATTGGTGACAGATACAATGTCAGGACCAGGGAATTGCCCATTGATAAGAATTCCCTATACATACAAAAACGCTGAGTACTATAAGATCATCACAAATACAAAAACCCAACAAAGCAAAATCTCAAAATAATTACAAGGACATTTTTTTCCACATATTACTTGAAATAACATGTAATCAAAGAAACCAACCTCTTGAGGAAGACCTAGAGGCCAAATGGTGCCATAAGTAACATTCCATTCAAAGAATCTGTAAGGACTCTCTGCAACTACGTTCACAACTAGTAGTGCCACTAAAAACACTACTACCGCTTGTTTTAGCGGCATTTTTTCCTGTTTTAGTTCTACAGGAAAAATTCCTCGATTTTTGAAAGGAAATGATATTGCTAGTGGGTTAAGAGTAGGAGGGAATTAAAGTGAACATGAAGATGAAGGCACATGTGTATTTATAAGTGGTGCACAAACTAGTAAAAGTTAAGTGGGTAACTAGTGAGCAAGTGGCCCTCAATTACAGTTAGTCATTTAGCTGTAAAAAAAATCAAGGGTGGGAAAGATTTTTGAGAGGTGTTAAATTTTAAAATGGAGAAGTAGAAGTGGCAAAGAGAATAAAGAAAAAGCAGTTGGCCCTTGGGACTTGTCGGTGAGTATATAGCGGATCTAGTCTAGAAAGAAAACAAAGATTATTTTGTGTTCATACCAAATTAAATTAACCTAACCCTAAGAAGAAAACATCAATTAGAAAATGAGACATTACTAAGTAGTCTAAATCATATGGTAAAAACAATTATTTGTACTTTTTTTCTCAAAAAAGTATTTTTTTTATGTTTGTCAATTAATTTGCAAAATCTTTTAAAGAATTAAATTAGTGTTTGCCAAGCCTTTTAAAAAAGCTTATATGTGTATTTTTCTCAAAAGTACTTTTCAAAAAAGTACTTTTAGGTAAAAGCTATTTTTTTTTTTGAAAACAACGTCGCTATTCCTCAAAAGACTTATTTTTTAAATTTCGTGCAAACACATACTTTTTTAAAATAAGTACTTATTGATAAAATGAAGGACTTTAAAAATTCCCTATAAAAAAAATCTTTTTTCTCTCGTTTAACTCAAAACATTTGATCAAGGATAAAAGAACTTTTAAATCCCTATCAAAAAAAAAAAAAAAATCCATTCTCTCGAACTCAAAACATTTGATCAAGGATAAAGAAATAATTACCATTCCGCCACACCCGTTGATGATAATAACTTCATATGTTAACATTGATATTTAACTAAGGTTAGTTATATTTCAGAATTCATAGTTTCAACTTAATACACAAACGTCTAAATCTTGACTTCGTTCACTAATCATGTGGCTTCCTCACATGCCTGTTGTTTTCTTCTGCTTGATTTGTATCTTTGGCGCATTACCTAAAAGAAAACACAGGAGAAGTGGCGCTAATATTGCAAATTAATCATCTCTCTCAACCAATTTATGTGACGGTATTTGATTTTGGAGTGAAATTTAAGAAAAAATAATACTTGAAATTTATGGTCTAAGCAAGATATAAATATTTATGTGGGGATAAATCATTTATTAAGAATAAAATAAAAAAATCTAAAATTAAAGTATTGAAATAGACTTAAAAAAAAAAGGTGTATCAACATAAATATTGGAACATATATAGGGAATACAGATTATGTGATGGCCATGGGATTGGAGAGTGCATGTGATTAAACCCCTAATAACATTTTCCTTGATGGTGATTGGTAATTCCCAAAGCTCAAAGCTTAGAGTTGAGTCAACAATTATATATCAAATCCAAACCAACTTGAATGGCAACTAGGATTTTAAAATTCGTATTTTCTTGAAAAGTCTTCCCTGTGTAGATCTGATTTGCATTCTCATTGTGATGTGTGTTACTGTGTATTATTCAATAATATTTTCTTTCACTAAATAATATTTCTATTTTTTTCCATATAATATATTATTATCACACTTCCCTGATAAAACTTAATTAATATTTATTTGATAAATAATTTATTAACCAAATAAAAGATACAAACTTTAGTACTAATACAAGAATGGCCCCCGAATTTATGATAAATCTCTCTTTCGAATTCCTATAGTGGGATTAGGGTGTTTTATGCGGAGTATATGCTTCCCTTTCAAAGTTAATTGCATATGATGTTGGTAGAATATGTTAATATATAGTAGTACTATTAAGAGTCAGAGCCTGAAAGAGGAATTTGATAATTCCATTCACGTGCTGGATGTATCTGAAGATCACATGAAAATGGGTTTATCTTTATATACATTCAGCCAAATCACATGACACACACAGGTACGTACCCCTCCCACTCCAAAGTACCCCTAAATAAGATATTAAAAAAGTCATAGTCTAAACTTGAATTGCAGCTTAAGAAAAGTTTTAAATTATCTACATATTAAATCATCTTTACTTGTTGCACTTGTAACAGACAATATGTCTTATTTCAAGATTATAAATCTCATACCATTTTAAAGAGACTTACCTATGAATATCTTGCGAGTGACTAATGGTATAGAAAAAAATTTATACTGACAATGTATATAACTTAAACTCTTAAAATAAAATACTTAAAAGTGCACGTCTTATTGCTCGTTCGTTGCACAACTACTTTACTTTAGCCAAGTTTTAGTACCATAATAGGACAAGTGGACTAAAAGTTCAAGTCTTACAAATAGAAAGGGAATCGAGGAGTGGGGGGAGAATTTTTTACATAAAAAGAAAAAATCATTTAATTTAAGATAAACTCTAACCAACAAAAACACCTAAAGAGATGCGGGGATCATAATCCACATCATTTGTCACTAATTTTAGCATACAAAGTGGAAAATTAGTTTATGATTTGAATTTAAATTAAAGGAGGCACTTTGTTTCTTTTAGTGGTGGGGACGATGAGAGTTAAAAGAACATTGTGGCATATTGATCATGATCAGATTGTCTCCTTGGGTACAAGCACTCCATTTGAGACTGGGAAATTAGGAAGTTTGTGATAGAAATACATGCATCAAATACTTAATATTATGGAGAAGGCATAAGTGGCATTCTCTTCTTGATGATTCGAAGCACAAAGACATGCAAGTGAAAAGAATGTCTAAGTTTCTTTAATTGCAAGAGGAAGAACATGACATGTTTGGGAAATCAATTTTATGGCTCTTTACAAAATATTAATTTAGTTATACGTCTTTGTCATGTGAGATCGATAAAAAGTAGTAGCAGAGGAGATAGGTAAAACACATAAGATATTTATAAGTTCATTTCTTCTATTCATCTGTGACTGATCATAAGATCATTTCTTTGAACGTTCTATTTTTTAAGTAACGTTCGAGGTTCGGAAGCATCCTAGATAGATCTCAAGCCTACGTAAAGTAGTGTCCCTTCATAAATTGTACAATAGCCTCCCAATTGCATGTGCCATAATTGTAGACACAATCATATGATATATTTTTTTATTGATTTTTTAGCTATCCCATCTGGAACGTGGACTTTGATGCATTTACATCGATGATCCAGAAATAACTTCAACAACACTGCAAAACAATTCCAAAATGAGTTTTAAAAAAGCATGGTTTTAACGCGGTTCAAGCTAATACCATGAGAGCTACCAGAATAACTAAAGAATAAATTAAAGGGTTATAACATGTTCACTTTGCGGTTACGCCAACAAGTAGGACATAGAAATTGTAACACATTAAAGCCACAGCTATCAAGTCCAATCCAACATGGCGCAATCAGTGGCAATTTAATGGCATTTGCGTATAAAAATGAACTGGAAAGTGATATACTATTCTGTTATCTGCAAATTAATGATTTGCAGTATTAAGTCAAATATCAAAATTTACATTATGGAAACTACATCAGAAAAGTACAATATATTACTCTCTCAGTATATTTTCACTTGTCTATGTTTGACTTGACGCACCCTTAAAAAATCATTATAATTAAATGATAAGTTCATTATATAACCCTTTGAATATAAATTCAATTTGTTGGTGGGACACCATATTAGATATATGAAGTCAAGGAGTTATCAGTCTTTTCTGACTATGTTGAAAAATGCATTAGGAAATAATTATAGTTAATAATAAGGGTATATTAGAAACTAAGGGATAAATTTTGTTTTGGTTTTCCAAACTGGACAAGTAAAGTGAACATGTATTTTTAGTATAGTGAATAAGTAAAGATGGACGGAGAGAGTATTAGATTTCAGGGTAAAAGAAATTGAGAGTTGCTAAATGGCCACACCAATTTGACCCAAATTTGGCCACACTTATGTAAAAATCACCATAACCTCTATTGTCATTTCGAAAGTGTGGCCAAAAGACCTTTTCGATTGAGAGTTGCTAAATGACCACACCAATTTGACCCAAATTTAGCCACACTTAAGTAAAAATCACCATAACCTCTACTGTACAATTTTAAATTAAGATAAACTTTGAGAAAAAAAGATAGAAATGACATTAAGTAAGCATAAATTATTAAATTTGTCCTAGATAATCATATGAATTTACCTCATTTGAGTCATTGTGGCCAAAAGACCTTTTCGAAAGAAATTAACTGATCAAATAGTTATTCTGCCATATGATTGGTATCCAAATTCACATGCTGGCATTGGCATTTGATCTAGAAAGAGAAAGAGAACAAAATAGTTCTTGGAATTGACTTTTTCTCGTTAACTGCTCCAAAGCCAAGATCTAAACCATCTGACAGTAAACTAAAAGAATTCTGCAGGGAGTAATCAGTAAAGGACAAGTGACGCAAAGTTATATTCATCCCTGTACTTTATTCCACTTAAATACCTAACTTTTATCTACAGAAAAATCCGGACCTGTGACACGTACCTAACTCAAGCTCTTTACCACCAGATCAAGAGCGTAAATGACAGTTGTTATTCTGTTCCTGCATCGAAGTTGTTCTATATCCTTCGAATCTCGAAATCCTTTTTTCTGATTTTGATCTTTCCAAATATGAATGTGCAACCATAACTTCGCTTAACAATTAGACCAAACAAAAGTAGGGGAAGGGGGGTGGCGTTCACAAAATTACGAAATATTATCAGACTCAATGAAAACAGGAAAGTGGCAGGTTATTGTCAAGTAGATGAAGTACATGTCAAGATCTCGTGATTGGGAATTGATGGTCAATTCTGCCTGTGATAAAGATAGAACGTGCATCCAGACAGGAATTCAACCAAGTTCGAGTTCAAATTAGTTATAATTAATACAGCTGTAATGAGTTCATATAGTAAAAAAAGGCAACTTAAAAAGGATTGTACAATAACAATTTCATAGTAAAAAACAACAGAGAAGTGGAATATAGAGGACAGCACCGAGTGAAAGAAACTTGTAACATAACAAAATATAAATTTGAATTGTTATTCACCTATCAGTGTAGAGATCTGTCATGTTATATATGCAATACATCATCTGGAGAAGCGAATATTTCAGCATAGTCAGCTATATGTAAATTGTTTCAACTTTTTAGCAAAGCATTGTCTGCATCCTCTCTATCCAGGTACCCCCTTTAAATGTTTAGTTCATTTGACAAAAAGAAACACAATGTTCTTTTAATGTCCTTCAAGAGACTTGCAACATAAATGGAGCATACCAAATTGCAAATATCATGGACCCCTATCACTCATTCACTGGTCCTTTACTAAGAACACCTCCAAAGAATATCCCAGATCATTTTTCAAGACAATTTCCTGCATATCGAGCTTCAACTGGGTTTTCAGGCAAAACTACTTCTGAACTCCCAATACGCTGTGCAGTGCTATCAAAAGCAATAAGCGCAACATAACTCAAGGTTAGTTGGGGCTTTAAGCGCAAATCTTCTTCAATGAAGAAAGGCGCAAATGGAGAAAGAATACAAATATATGTGCAGTCCAAGATAAATAATTATAAGTACGAATAACACATGTATGGACGAAGAAATTGAAAACAATTACGATAAAGTGAAATATAAATATCAATTGTTTAATGACGCATCTTTATGATTACGCTCATTGGCAAGTGACATCAAAGCGCCAAGTAAGCGAGGAGAAATGCTCAACATGTTTAGCACCTCGCTTCAGGGCTTAAGCACAATTCAAGCACGCCTTTGACAATACCAACTCTGAGACACATACATCCTCTACCCACTCAAAGTAACTGGTAAAAAGTATATTGAAATGGTTCTTCTAGACATTAGGCAAAGTGGCATAAATCCAGCAAGCTTAAGCGGCCGCTTGTGCCTTCAAACTACTGATGTTTCATTATCCAGCCACTGAGTATGTAAAAGCCCAGCTCTTTTCAAAACAAACTTAGGCCCATCTATGTTTCAAATCCAGATATGGGCATCATAGGCTGCAAGTAATTAAGTATATACAGTACTGAACAGACCATAGTAACTCCAAGTCCAAAAATATCATAGTTTACTTTGTGGTACCTATTTCATTTGTGCAGAAAATAACCAATTCCACGCATACAAGATAACCTAAAAGGCAACATCATGTACATTCAATTATTGTATGGAACGAGACAGTACATCAGGATGATCTAAGCTAACGGTACTTCATCCAAGAAAGTAAAAAACAGCTATGCATAGATTACAATGTCTCAATCTTCTGTAAGCTGCTAATGAACTCAATCACTTTTTCAACATTGAATGCATCAGTCAAATTACACCAGAATGCTAAATTACATAAACTTCTATGTTTTAAAACACTACAAAGCATGACTATTTTTTCACATCAGGGTGTTGGGACCAGTTACAGTGACGTAACTTTAATATAATTATGGCAGATATATAACATAAGCTTTTTGATCAGAACTATAAATTGTTAAGTAAGCTTGATGTCTTAGAACTTATAAGTTGCACCGCAGAAGTGCTCTGAAACTTCTTCAAACATTCTAAAAGTGGAAATTTGCCACACACATTAGGATGCAGGTGAAAATATTCTTTCCTTTTATAAGAAGTTCCAAAAAATGGGAAAGCTTCATATTATGATAATACTAGTAGGAAATTTGTTACATAGAAATGGAGGGGTGGAAATAGAAATGGGAAGCATTAAGAGATTTGGAAAAGAAACTTTGGAACAAAAAAGAACTGGATATGAACAACAAGCAGGACAGTACATTAAATAATTGGAAACAGGAGTGACTAAAACTAAAAAGATTCAATGCAACTTTATTCAAATTATACCAAACTATTACTACACTTCAAGACACCCCTAAACTTGGCAAAATGGGTTTTAATTCATCCTAGAGCTGCCACGTGGCACAGCAAGTGTAGTCATTTGACGGAGCGTGACAAAAGTGCCACGTCAGCTTTTTTAAAAAAAAAAGAAAAATCAATTTTGGAAAATTCATAAAAAAAGTATAAATTTTTAAAATCAGAAAAAACTAATTTTTTTTAAAATGTGGAAAACCCATTTTTTTAAAAAATAAATCTGGACTGAATTTTTTATTAAAAAATCTGGAACTTCTTAAATCTTGAAAACTGAGAGACCCGTTATTTTAAAAAAAAAAAAAAAAGGGAAAATTTATTTTTTTTAATTTAAAAACTTGGACTTTTTAACAATGAGGAAAACTAAATAAACTCATTTTTCTAAAAAATAATCAGAAAAATTGAATTTTTGGTTAAAAACACGAACTTTTTTAAAAAATGGGATATTGATTTTTTTAAGAATAAAGTGGAATCTCGATAATTTTTTTCTAGATTTAAAAACTAATCTAATTTTCAGGGATTATTTTTAAAAAAAAAATGGGTTTTCTACATTTTTAAAAAAAATCAGTTTTTCCAGTTCTTTTTTAAAGAAGTGTCTTAAAAGAATCATGAAAATCTGGATTTTTTAGGACACTTTTAAAAAAATATCAAGTTTTCATTTTTTATAAAAAAAAAAAAAAAAAAAAATCCATTTTTTTACGTATATTTTAATTAAACTGTAGTTTTTTTTTTTTTTTAAATCAAATATTCTAGATTTAAAATAAATATTTCATTGTTTCTATTTTTTAAAAAAAAATCAGTTTTAAATTTTTTTCAAAATAATTTTCTGTGGAGGACACATAGGATGAAAATGTATGTGGCATTAATATTTTACACATGGAGGCCACATAAGCCTTATTTTTACGGTGGACTTGAGTGACTACTCACTCGGGTCCAGATAGGCGTAATAAAACCCATTTAGATAGTTTAGGTGTCTTGATGTCCATCAATAGTTTGGGAAGAGAGTTGTAAAACGTCAGAACTAATTAAGCTAACGATTTTAAATCTTAGCTTTAAATAATTTGATCTGAATTACCGATTGTTAACGGAAAGAAAAAGCTTATTTTTAAAGACATTTCTTCCTAAATGTTACGCTCCCAGGAATTGCAACACTTCTACAGTTTTATCTCGGCAACAGATTAGACAGGGTAAAGCAAGCCTCTAATTACGTCATTACCGAATTCAGATCAAGTCTAACAATTAGTGCCCTACAGAAAATATCACTGTGTGCAGTCAACATAAAGTAAATGGAGCCTCATAACAATGTCTCGAAAGAATATTTTACACAAACATCTTACTATATGTTTCACGCTAATCTGAAAATTTGATGTTGGACTGAAGCCAAATATAATCAAAAGCATCAGCATTTCTAAGCAAAACAGAGCGATAAGCGGTGTGCATACTGCTCTTAGCCAAGTGTACACACTTTCTTTATCGTTAACACATAAATAGGCAATTTGTAAATTAAAATCGATATAAGCTAACAAAAGATGTTGATCTTCCAGAAAACTTAATCGGCAGTTTTAAGGAGCTAGTATCTGATGTTAGACATCGAATACTAAAAACAACTAAGGCAGTATTTTCTAGAACCACCAAAAGTAATGTGGACCATAAGAGTATCATCGAAGAGACATCTATGATTGAAATATGAGCAGCTGGGAAAGGATGCCCAGATGAATTATAATAAAGGATAGCTAACTTACTTATCCTTTCAGAAGTGTTGGAATCAGGACGGAGCCACCCTTTAGGGTGGGGTGGCATGGGACCCCCTCGATTAATAAATTTTGTATATACTTATGTTGTAATTTGCTTAAATTAGGTTAAAATTTTTGATCAAACTATGGGTCGTAAATTAGACAAAGGTCTTTATTAACACAAGTTTAAATATCAACATTTTCCAAGGGTGCTGGTTTTAACAGTTCTTTTTACTTCCTTTGTACCATTAATTTCTTTTCGGCCCTCCCAATTTTCTATTTATGTTTTTATTATTTATATCATTTTTCCTCTATTCTATTATTTTATCTGTGATCTCTAACGAGAACACACAAATAGAAATTTCAAAATCCCTTAAATTAAGAATTTCTCTTAATCTCAAATCTGTGAGTATTTAAATCGAAAAATTTAGGTCTCAATGAGAATTTTGGATTGAGATCAATTTTTTTTTTTAATAATTTCTTTTGTTTATTAGTCCCTCCGTCTATGTTTACTTGTCTATATTTGACTTTAGACACTCTTAATAAGCAATAAATAAAATGAGAAATGAATTGGAGTACTTAATAATAAGGGTAAAAAAAGGTATAAAATGGTAAATTATGCCTCGGTTTTTCAAACTATATAACTTACAAGTAAAAGTGAACATATATTTTTAGTATAATGGACAAATAAAAATAGAAGGAGGGAGTGTATTATAAAAAATTATGCTATTCTATAATTGTTAAGTTCAATTTAAATCACTTTACTACTTAAATTGTGATGGAAATTTTGTAAGAATATTTTTTTTCTGAAAATTTGATGTTGGACTGAAGCCTTAGAAAAAACATGAAATTTATAATTTATTTTTGAGAACTTGTAGTTTATCTAATTCTACATTTATTTATGGGGGAGTTTTTTTTATTATTTTTCTTATTTTGATTGGTGTAATTCCCTTATTGAAGATGTTATTTTACTTGTGCAAATTCATTTTTTAATATACATAAGAGATGCAAGTCCCTTGGTGAAAATGTTGATTTTACTTATGTTGTTAATGAGTGTTAATGAGTGTGATACCTTGTTTAAGATGCTAATTATATTCGTTTCTTGATTTTTGAGATGTCATTTTCATATTTGCAAATAAAATAAAAAAGCCTATTAAGTTGATCCGAATAAAAGAAAAGAAGGATGCCCAGATGAATTATAACAAGATGGATGAAGAAAATTACTTATCCTTTCAGAAGTGTTGTATTCGCCTCTGGTTGGAATTGTACAAATACTCCGCCTAATCAAGTCTTTACTTTTTATTTCATCCTTTTAGTTACTTTGCTCTACACACTTGTAAACTCCCAATCAAAACATTGAAGCAACGAAGTCCCGTACAATTTAGCATCAGATCTCACTTGTCTCTGTAAAAGTCTGAAAAGATAGTCCTGATTTACAATGCATGGTACTATTTATATAGTCCTGATTTATGATGCATGGTACTATTTATATTGCAAAACATCCAAAGAATTCATCTTTATACAAACGAGAGAGTCTAACAAAGCTGGTAAACATAAGCACCTGTATCTAATAATATACAAACTAAATCACACTAAAATTAATGCTTTGCATGGAAAGTCACAGACTAAACAACAAAAACAGTATTGAAACACCTGGCTTTCTTTTCTTTTCCATTGGTGAAGGAATATTCAATAAGTTGCCATTGCAGATGTTATTAGTCATTCTTCCATTCCCTTGACCTTTGCGGGCAGTTTTCCATCACTAACAATAACAAACCAAATTGAAAACATACATCAGGAACTAAAGTTTCTGAAGACAGAATATTTCATTTCAATGCCCTAGGTCAAGATCAAACCTATTAATCAATAGTAAATCAACTTCATCTCAGTTCTAAAATAAGTGGGCTGGATTTATGAATCTTCTATATTTGGCACAAGAGATGGCCTAGTGGTTGAGGCAAGGGTGTAAAACTACCTGCAGATCCTAGGTTCAAATGCTAACTACAAAACTTGGTGTGAGCTCATCAGCTCCAAGCATAATTTTTAGCTTGTTTAGCCAAACTTTCAAAATCAGCTTATTTTAAAAAGTGTTTTACGTGAGAAGTGCTTTTTAAAAACGCATTTTTTGAGTGTAGCAGTTTGTACTTGGCTAATCAATTTGAAAAACACTTTTGCCAATATTAGAACAGTATTTTGTGTTTGGCCAATGTTTAAAAAGTACTTATGAAGAAAAACTACTCCCTCTATCCCAATTTATGTGAGGGTGTTTGGCTGGGCACGGAGTTTAGGAAGAAAAGGAAAACTTTTGAAACTTGTGGTCCAAAATAAGTCATAGATGCTTGTGTGGCTATAAATCATTTCATTAAGGATAAAATGGTAAATTTAAAGTTAAATTATTACTAAATATAGAAATGTATCTTTTTGAGACTGACTAAAAAAGAAAAGAGTGTCACATAAATTATAGATAGGAGGGAGTACTTTTTTTAGCTTCTGAAAAACTTCTACTGCTGCTCAAAAGCACTTATAGCTTCTGCAACCGCTCAAAAACACTTATTGTTTTCCAAAAAGCTAGGCCAAACACCTTAATTTTCTAAAATAAGCTCATTTGGCTTCTCATAAGCTTGGGCAAACATGCTATTTGTCCATGAACCAAACGACCCCCTAAGTTCCTAACAACTTGTTTGGATGGTTGTTACGTATTGTATTGTATCATATCGTTAAATCCATCGTATGTAACGACGAAAAATCTCATTTTATGTAACGATCGATTTGGTGTGATCGCGTCGTCACCTTAATTTTTTTTTTTGTCATCTTCTCTTTGCTTATTATTTAGTAATCCTATTTTATCCTTTATCTTACCTTTTTATAATAGCTCTATCCGTACCCTACTTTCTTGTAGGTTTATCCTTCAAGTTGTCGACTTGTGACATAAGATTTATGATATTATGTCACAACACGGAAAAAAAAATTCTTGTTAGGTTTATCCTAACAACTTGTTTGGATGGTTGTTACGTACTGTATTGTATCATATCGTTAAATCCATCGTATGTAACAACGAAAAATCTCATTTTATGTAATGACCGATTTGGTGTGATCGCGTCGTCACCTTAATTTTTTTTTTCTCATCTTCTCTTTGCTTATTATTTAGTAATCCTATTTTATCCTTTATCTTACCTTTTTATAATAGGTCTATCCGTACCCTACTTTTCTTGTAGGTTTATCCTTCAAGTTGTTGATTTGTGACATAAGATATATGACATTATGTCACAACACGAAACAATACAATCTATCCAAACCTTGTATTATCAAAACAATACAATACAATAAAATACAATATAATATGATATATTATGAAACGATATGTAACAAGCCTCAAAACAAGGTGTAAATCACTAAATTCATTAACACTGAATAGAAAATGCGGGGAAATAACTCACAGAGAGCAACACATATCGAACTTTGTCTTCACTGTATGGATTCCGACCGGGTCTAAGTGGTTAATGATCAGTGCTTATGGGGAGAAAATTGGAATTTTAGGTTCTTAAATTTTGGATTTTGGCACCGCATCAATAGCTTATTTGGTCCCAAGAGTGACGCTTTGTGTCACTTTAGTCCCAATGTAAAATATCTATATTACTCCGGATCCTACTTTTATTTATGATTTATGATGATTTGGAAAACATAAAATTAAAAAAATGTCCCTAACTTATTGAAAATGACTTAAATTTTTTATTTTTTTATTTATTGGACCGCAATATAGAATTGTGTTTAATGTTAACATTTGGATTAAAATCGGGATAAGGCGTAAACACACACTTAAACTAGTCAACTACACACTTAAACTATGTGAGAGTCATATAATCCCTTGAACTTATTTTTCATACTCCCTCCGTCCCAAGTTATGTGGCACTTTTCGCTTTTCAAAAGTCAATTGACTAAACTTTGAAGCTAAATTGGATTATACAACAACAACAACATACCCAGTGAAATCCCACACTGTGGGGTCTGGAGAGGGTAAACTGTACGCAGACCTTACCCCTATTGTCACACCTTGAGAATTTCCACGTCGATTACGTCGTAAGCAAACTAATGTAAGTCCAAAGAGGCTATGATACCCCTATCAGGTTAAAGAAAGACTTTTGACAATCATTAAGCATGTACCCTAAAGGTTCCGAGGCTAAGATAATCGAAGAAAGTACTTTTCGTGAAAGTTTGTTGACTGGGCGAGAGAGATACTACCAACATACGGACCGTAAAAGTGACATACGGACCGTACGTAATTATGCCGAGAGGCGTAAACAACATCGAGAGTTGTGCGTAATTTTGGCCAACATACGGTCGACATACGGACCGTAAGTATGACATACGAACCGTATGTCCATGTGAGTTGGTGTGGTGGAAAAGTTCCAAGTCACATATATATTTGGCCCACTTCGTTTTTTCCCATTTTTCATCACCAACAGACCCTAAATACTCCCAAAAACCCTCTCCACACCTCTAGAACCTTCTCCACACTCCATTTACATAAATCCAAGGCAAATCAAAGATCAACATCATTAATCCAAGGAAATCAAGTGCAAGGAAGCTCTTTAGGATTGCTAGAAGTTAAGAATTTCTTTGGAAATGGAGCTAGGGTTTTCTTCAAGTGAAACATTTCCATCCAAAACCCATTTCTACACAATCAAATGTGAGTTTTATGATCATTTCATGTTATTTAAAATATTGAAGGGTTGAAAGACTTGGATTATGGAAGAAAGTAAAAAATGAGTTACAAATATAAGAATAGTGGTATTCTTGAATAGCAGTTTGACATGGATCATGATTCTTGAGGTTATGAGTGAAATCTTGTTGTAAATGATACAAATGATGTTAAAGAGGTATTATATGAGAACGAATACGATGTTATACCCTATGGTCATGAATCATTTTGGTAAGGAATTGTGGGAATTGAATAATGTCGAACTTGACAAAGTTATTGATTATGATATTATGAATGTTGTTATTGATGTTGGGAGTTGTTATAGCATATGGAGGAAGTTGTAGAAACAAAGAGATGCACCAATTTTCGTTAGATTTAGCTTAAGCCTAAGTATGTTCCAATTATCTAATCTTAGTACTAATTCTCTTGAAGGTAGAATCGTGAACCTTGGAGAAAAGAGTTTAATTGATAAAGTTGGAGAGACGTAAAGGTATGTAAGGCTAGGCCCTTCTTTTTCTAAGGCATGATTTCTATAATATGACTTCCTTTATCTTTTCATGACTTTCTTATATTCCGAAAACTATGAGTCTATGATTATTAAGGGCTTTTCATGAAACAAAGATAAGAGATACGTTGTGAATATGAAAATGATTATGATGAGTCTAAGTCTAGAGATTCTAAAGCTTATGATACGATAGTCTTACGAAGCCAATGATCCTTATATGATTCCTTGATGTTGCTCATTGTTGTTGTACTCACCTTATAATGCTAGTTCCTCCAAGGTGAGGCATGATGATCATGACTACTCCATAATGGAAATCGGGGGTTCTCGACCTTATGTCACCCCGGTAGAGTTATAGCGTTTAATTGATTTTAATGCATGCTTTATGATAAGCATATAATGATGAGATTACACCATGCCTAGATAGTCGGGCATGACACCGTTAAGTAGGGCGACTTATGATTACACCGCGCCTAGATGGCCGGGCATGACACCGCTAAGGCGGGCGGCTTAAGATAACACCGTGCCTGGATCAATGGCTGGACATGACACCACTAGTGGGTGGCGTATGATAGTTACCCGGACGCGGGTTAACGGTGATGGTATAGTTGATATGAATAACATGTGTTTTCCTTTAAAAGCTAAGCAGGTTATGTCTCCGCCTCATGTTTCATCATTTCTTTATTATGTTAGTATTATTCATGCCTTACATACTCAGTACACTTTTCATCGATGTCCTTTTCTTTTGGACACCGTGTTCATGCCCATGTGGTAGACAAGAGACGGTGCGGCACCGTAGGAGCTCACCTTATCGGCCAGTTCACGGGGAGCACTCCACTACTGGTGAGGTGCTACTTATGGTCATATTATTTTATGTATATATTTGGGTATGACGGGGGTCTGTCCGTCCTTATGTCACAAGATACTCTCATAGTAGGCTCGTAGATACGGATGCGTGGGTAGTTGATGTCTTATGGATACATCAATGTATATTTTTGTATATCCTTTTTGCAGCCATGAGGGCTTATGTATATTTATGTATTACCTTGGAGATTATTTGTGTCTAGAATGAGCATGATGGTTAGTGTAATGAGTGGTGCTTGGTAGTCAGCTCCGGGTACCCGGCATGGCCCCTAGTCGGGTCGTGACACCTATCTCGGAAGATATGGAGGCTGTTTCTGAAAGAGCTTCTGCTCAAGAGAAAACATGGCGAAAAAAGGTCAGATAAGCACAAGCAGTTCAAAGCAAAATGAGAATGAAACTAACGAAAGTGAAAAAGTCATGATAAAACAGTTTGAGAAAAAGAAGCAGTAGCTATCACAGATAAATAAGATAATCAAAGTACAAGAAACAACATATAGTGGCAAGACTCAAAGGACAATGGACTATGGATCAAAACTGTGACTACTTGTATGAAGGGATACGTGGGACGACCTACTAGCCTTCTACCCTAATCTGAGTCCTCCATAACCTCCTATCTAAGGTCATGTCCTCGGTAAGCTGGAACTGTGCCATGTCCTGTCTAAGCACCTCTCCCCAATACTTCTTCGTCCTACCTCTACCTTTTCTGAAACCGTTCATAGCTAACCTCTCACCCCTCCGCACTGGGGTATCTGTGTCTCTCCTCCTTACATGCCCAAACCATCTCAGCCTCGCTTCCCGCATCTTATCCTCCACTGATGCCACTCCCACCTTATCCGGATATCTTCATTCCTAATCTTATCTCTCCTGGTGTGCCCACACATCCATCGCAACATTCTCATTTCCACAACTTTCATCTTTTGGACGTGAGAGTTCTTGACTGCCCAACACTCTGCCCCATACAACAAAGTCGGTCTCACAACCACTTTGTAGAACCTGCCTTTAAGTATTGGTGGCACCTTCTTATCACACAGCACTCTTGAAGCGAGCCTCCATTTCATCCACCCTGCAATAATACGATATAAGACATCATCGTCAATATCCCAATTTCCTTGTATAATAGACCCAAGATATTTGAAACTTCCTTTCTTTTGGATGGCCTGGGTTATATCATCACTAAATTGGATTATATTAACTTAATATTTTAAGATTAAAATTTATATATTAGAAAACTACATGAAAAATGCTACTATAATTTGCAACTTTTCTCATATCAATTTGGTGAAAATATACATCTTAAAATGTTGGTCAAAGTTCATGCAGCTTGAATCTCGAGAAATGAAAAGTGTCACATAAATTGGGACAGAGGGAGTATTATTTACCCTCTAAAATTTATTTTTTCGTATTTACCCCTTCACTAATTACCTAACAAAAAAAGAAGTTAAAATAAAGTATGTGCAAAAACCCTCTTATTCAAAATGGAAAAGGGCCAAAATTACCCCTGAACTTTGGGAAATAGTTCATCCATACCCTTCGTTATACTATTGGGCCAATTATACCCTTACCGTTATACTATGGGGTCAATTATACCCTTATGGTTAAACGGCTGCCACGTGGCATCATCCTAGACGTCCAGCCCATTTTTCCCCCAAATAATTTTTTACCCACCAATTTAACCCAACCCGACCCGGATATAATATTTTCCCCCAAAATTATACGGACCCAACCCGTATACTTCTAGCTAACAAACTAGCTTACGGACCGAGATATCATATTTTCCTAGAGTACTTTTGGTCTCGTCTCATTGACTCCCAAATCGATCAACTACTCAAATTCTCTCCGTTGTTGCATGAACTTGCAAAAGTAGAATGTCAACTGTGCTATACTTCAAAGTCTCCAGGCAAATTAATGCAAATGGTAATTCTTTAGATAGGTGTTTTCTCAATTTCACCAACTCTGTGCACTACTGTTTTGAAGTGTCAATAACTTATATGGTCTTCAAGTATAGCAAATTACTCACTAAAGTGACTCAAGATACCTGTGGGCGTTTATCATCGTTAAAGCTCTTGCTCCTAATCTTGAATTCCCCTCTTCTGGTTGTAAGCTAGTTTGTAAGCTAGGAGTATACGGGTTGGGTCAGTATAATTTTGGGGGAAAATATTATATCCGGGTCGGGTCGGGTTGGGTTAAATTGGTGGGTAAAAAATTATTTGGGGGAAAAATGGGCTGAACGTCTAGGATGATGCCACGTGGCAGCCATTTAACCATAAGGGTATAATTGACCCTATAGTATAATGGTAACGGTATAATTGGCCCTATAGTATAGCGAAGGATATGGATGAACTATTTCCCAAAGTTCAAGGGTAATTTTGGCCCTTTTCCGTATTCAAAATTAAAAAAGGGGGTCATGATGTTTTGATTTTTGCAGACCCAAACGACTCGACCCTCATCCTCTCTCATACCCATCATCCTTCTTTCATTGTTACGAGTAAAGAATAATTGGGGTCCAATAGGTGAAAAAATAAGATCAAGGGGGTCATAGGACTCTCGCATAGTTTAGTTATGTAGTTGACAATTTCGCCGTGTTCAGGTGTGTTTCTATGGCTTATCCCTTGATATCGCCCATCCTTTCACCTATTGGACCTCAATTGTCCTTTACTCTTAAAAATTTCCCTCCTTTTAATGAAATTATGAAATGACACATATGGAGCTTTATTGGTCCATGGAGATAGTCCATGGAGATATAATTAGACATAATTCATAAATAACCCGACACATTCCAATTTGTTTGTTCGGTAATTATTAGGGTTGGTTTCTAAGAATCCACCATTTATTAAAGGATGAAGAATTTGAGTTGAGCCTAGATTTGATACCGATCTTAAACAAACAACTTTTGGTGAACAGAGTTACCCAGTATCTAACAGTGCAGGGGGGTGAACTGAACTCTTTTTGTTTTTTCTAGTTGACTGACTATGTTTAGTAGTCGACTGTTAAAATAAGCAGTAATGAAAACTTAAGTAATACATAAAGTAATTGCTGAAAGTAAAGTGACACCAGATGCTTTTATACTGGTTGGGATCCAATGTGGATCTTAGTCTAGTCCCCTTGGGTTGTAAGGGTTCTCTGTAAGCTCTTTGTAAGTTGTTTTTTCGTGCAGTGGTGATTAAGTCTAACTCCTACGTCTAGACTCAATCTCTCTTCTTTTTTACTTTTGATACAATGTATCACCATTATCAAAGGATGAAGAAGCTAAACTGAATGATCATCAGAACTTATTGAGTTGAGTTTTAAACTCAAAAGTTTACTGCGAGATCAATTGGTGTTCTCGAATCTGGGATCTTGATGTATTTCTAATTTCGGGAACTTCATTTCTATAAAGAACTCAACAAGAAATTCGAATTATAGCCATCGAGTTTTCCTAAATTCTTAAGTTATTATATAGACTACTTATAACTCTTGAGTTATTTTCATTTAAAGTCTGTTAATTGCTGAACTAGATGGTGTTTAGCTTACTATGTTGACTCTACCATTGGTGAACTCAAATTGGTACTAGTTGTTTTGGGATAACCCTCAATCTAAGACCCACTAAGATTATTACTCAGAAAGTTTTCCTCATACAAGAAAACATTTTTCAAAAGCTAAATGAGTCGGGTTACTTATGATTGGGCCATGTGGATGAATAAATGAGGCGAGAATATCAAAATGGTCGTTAATGTATGAAGGTTGGAATATTTTAGTCCTTCATATATATCATGTTATAGAAATAGTCCTTAATGTCTGGAAAAAAGTGATCATTTTAGTCCTTTATATATACTATTTAACAGAAGTAGTCCTTAATGTATGAAAAAATATTACTTTAGTCCCTCATATGTACCATGTAATAGAAATAGTCCTTAATCACATATGAAAACATTCTCATTTTTGTAGGAGGGAAAGGTTAATTTTTGCTTCCTTCACGCGAGTTGCAGGTTAAATTTAACAGATTTTTAACTTGCACCGTTACTTTTAAGATTTAGGATTAAACTTATAGCTTTTTTCAAACATTAAGGACTATTTCTGTTACGTGCTACGTGTTATATATGAAAGATTAAAATGATCACTTGTTCTTAACATTAAGGACTATTTCATTTACGTAGTATATATGAAAGACTGAAATGATCACTTTTCATAAATTATGTAATACTTGTATTACGTGGTATATATGAGAGTAAATTTCTCAAAAGGTTACTCAAGTATGTATAAATTTCTCAAAAGGTTACTCAAGTATGTCGAATTATCTAGTAAGGTCACTTAAGTTAGTTTTGTATCAATAAAATCACTCAACTTATGGATTTTCTCTGACAAAGTCGCTTAACTTAGTTTTCTATCAATAAAATCACTCAATTTATGATTTTTTCTCTTACAAAGTCACATAAGTTAGATTGGTTTTCCCACAAAGTCATTATAACAAAAAGATAAAAGAGATTTACATAAACATCCCCTCAATTTTGGTCATGTAATACTTACTTCCTTTGTGGTTTATAGTATTATGGTTTCCTCTCTTATTTTAATTTTCTCAACTAATTTGTTTGTTATCATATATTATTTTGCTTAATAAATTTTGTAAACATTCTTTCTTAAGGTCATCAAAAAAATTTGACTTGACAAACTCGACTAAGTTTTTATGCCAAGTAGACATGAATTGTATACTAAATAATAATATCATATTAAAGAACGCATATCAATATCTAAATAAATTTATTCAAATTGTGAGGATGATAGCAAAGGCCTCTAATTTTTTTAATTTTCACAGTTTCAACATCATCTTATTATTTATCTCATTGTGTTTATTTAAAACATGAAAGCAGGAAAAAAAAAAAAAAAAAACTCTATATAATAGTATGTTGAAAGAAATTTCTGAAGAGCACTTTTCTATCACATTTTTAAAGATAAAGTATGCTTTAGGTAAATATAGATCCGTGTAACATTAACTGTGATGTGTTTGAGAAAAATTTAAGTCGACCCTTTTAGTTCTTAAAGTTCAAAATGTGAGAAAAAAGGAGTTTATTTCCAACCATTTTATCAATTGAACAATGCACGTAGTTTTATTAGTAGCATAAAAAAACTATGTTACAAAATATAATACTTACAGTTAATGACACAAAGATTAATTCTGCAACATTATGTAAATTTTACCACTTTAATTAGTTATGTTACGAGAAAATAAAAATATTGTAGGTAAACCACAAGGGAGGGATGTGTGATAGAGACAAACCTAGGGGTGTTCAAATAAGACCGAAAAATCGATCTGAACAAGTAAACCGAGTCAAACCGACGTAATGAACCGAAAACCGACTCGGTTTGCTTTGATTTGGTTTTAAATTTTGAAAAACCGATTAGCATTTGGTTTGGTTTGGTGTTACACAAAAAAAAAAAAAAAAAAAAAAAAAAAAGAACCGAATCAAACCGATAAATACATACATATTAAAAATATTGTGTTATATATATATATATATATATATATATATATATATATATATTTAAAATATTGTCTAGCCCATTTTCTTGGGTGGTGTTCTTATTCCGTTTCTCCCACTTTCTTAGGGGAATGAAGCTAAGAGTTTTTTTTTTTTTTTTTGTCTTACAAAGAGATGATGAGACAAATTTGTGTAGTATTTGCTTGTATTTTCGGTTATGTCTCTGCTGCTGGGAGAGGGAATAAAACAAAATGGATAAGTGTAGGAGTAGGTTTAAATATTTGATCCAATCTGGAATTTGTAGTCCCTCAAGCCTGGGGTCATATCTAGTTCATGACTATCTAGTAATTCAAGGTTAACAACAAAACCTTTGTGCGTAACTTGAAGTCTTTAAACAAAAAAAGAAGTCCTTAAAGAAAAATGATAGGGAATGTGATATTGTTTTCACCATAGTTGTTGTATCTCATTTTCACTTTTTGCACCTTGTATCAATTTCTTTGCATTATAAAATACTTCCTTAAAAATCGCAAAATCCTAACCAACCCGACAAAACCGAAACCGATTGAATTTATACTATAATGGTTTGGTTTGGTTTGAATATCAAAAAACCCGATTTAATTGGTTTGTTTGGTTTTAACCAAAACGCACTACAAGAAAGTATAGAAATGGCAACAACTTAGTTTTATTGTTGGCAAATGAACTTTTTTGTTGCCAAAGAATTTAATTTTGTTGCCATAGTATTGATTATTGTTGCAAAAAGTACTTTTGGCAACAACAAAAAAAGTTGTTGCAATAACAGCCGTTGGGAAAAGTCTATGCAATAATTTTTTTTTTGTTCCCAAAAGTACTTTTTGCAACAATAATCAATCAATGACAACAAAAAAAAAATTGTTGCCAAATATATTTTTTCTTGTAGTGACCGAGTCAAACCGGACCATGAACACCCCTGGACAAACCTGATGAGAGGTCTTTGAAATTGCCCCAAAGAATTATTACAAAAATATTAAAATAAGAGAGATAAGCATAATATTATAAATCATGAAGGAAGCAAATATCACATAACCAAACTTGAGGGGAGGTTTATGTAATTATCTCTTTTAGTTTTTGGTTATAATGACTTTATGGAAAACCAATTTAGCTTGAGTGACTTTGTTAGAGAAAATCTATAGAGGACTACAATAGTCCAACCCCCATACATTAAGGACCATTTTGATCATTTCTCAATAAATTAGCGTCATTTATTTTAATAAAGCCCTACACGTTCCATTTCATAATTCATTAAAAGGATGTGTATTTTTAATCCGAAAATAAATACTAAGGTAATTGAAGACCAAATGGTGGAAGGACGGACATTTTTAATCCGAAAATTAACGTTAAGGGCAATTATGATCCAATTGGTGGAACGATGACAAACTTAAATCATTTTCATTATGTTAGAGACATTTTTTTACCATTTTCCATTAAAAAAATAATACTAATAAATCCACTTATTTCTCGAAAATTAATGTTAAGGGCAATTATGAGCCAATTGGTGGAAGGAAGACAAACAAACTTAAATCATTTTCATTACGATAGGGACTTTATTATTATTTTTTTTTTTTTACCATTTTGCGTTAAAAAAATAATACTAACAACTCCACCTATTTCTTAGGAGAATATTTTACTGTGGAAAATATTTTTGTTCGTACCCAACGGCCAACACACCCCATTTTGCTCTAGTTTTCTGACAAGGAATGTAAATTGTGTGGACAATGATTATCACACGGGTTAGGTGTTTTTTAATTCTCATATCACTTGGGCGATTTTGTGATTAAGGTAAATCATGAAGTAGTTGATTTTATTAAATCTCAAACTCTCCCCCTTCCCCAAAAACGCTTGCCTCCATCCCAATACCTTTTTTTTTTAGGTTTAGATTTTTTTTATTATTATAAGGGTTTAGGCTTTATGATTAACTTGAACTTAGTCCAGTTGACTTTCTATTGCATTAAAACAACTTATTTTATTAATTATTACTCCCTCCGGATCACAAAAAGTGTCCACTTAGCCCTTTTTTTTGTCAAAAAGAATATTCACTTATCAAATCAAGAAATAATTTTTTTTCAGAGTTGCTCTTATTAAGTGTTCAATTATTAGGGGCAGTTTTGTCAATATATTTTTTTTTTTAGAAATTAGTATTTTTTTAAGGATATACAAAAGTATAAGTCAACTTGTCTGCTAATTAACACATGGTGTAAACAATTTATTTGTGCAACAACTCAGCATGACGTGCACTTCAAGTCTTAAACTCTTAATTGCTCCCAGTTTTATGCCACATAAAAAGAGTACTTCCAAAGATCTATTTTCATAGATTTGCTCACCCAGTAGGCAGTAGACCTGGATCTGATAGTAATTGATAAGTCAAAATTGAGCTTTGAACTGTGTATATATCCAGATCTACTTTATCTATATAGTTGGTAAATTACTGAGCACATTCTTAGTATCGTCTGAGTCAAACCTAACCGAACCTAGTTCAATGCTCATGTCAACTCACTTTATCATGAAGCAGTTTCTTAACGGCATAAAAACTCATTTTATTTAAAATTAAATAGGGTAAATTTAGAAGAAAACAATTAATATCTTCTTAATTATGTTAATAAAACACTTATTTTGGACTAAAATTAAAAGGCAACACGATACTTATTATGGACCGGAGAGAGTAATGTGCAACAATTATAGAAGGTTCGTTCCTACTCGTATACTTAATTCATGAGTAATTTAATTTAATTTGAACTGACTCTTTGCTAAACTATGTTGCACAAACTCTTTAAAAATGTCGATGGATGTGTGTCGGATCTTTCAAAAGTAGTACATGTTTGGAGGATCCGACACGGGTGCAACAACGTTTTTAAAGAGTCCGAACAACAAAGAGCCTAAATATTAAACAATCTATAATAGAATAGATATACTAGATTTTAAGTTAAGGGATAATTCCAAAAACCTTCCTCCAAATTTAACCTCATAACATCGATTGGTTTACGATATTAGCTTATGTTCCTTAATTTTGTAACAATTAGTTTAAACTATTTATCATTAATATGAATTAGTTATAAATTGGCCAATTTGTCCTTGGTAATATTTTAATGTATTAATTAATTGCAGCGAAAAAAATATCTACTTGGTTATCGTTCTTCCAAATCCATGGGCAAATCTATAGCAATATTTCCTTAACTGTGGCCAGATAGTATGTATCAATTAATTTCTATTCCTCCCCAGACCACGTGAAATTTGACTTTTACAAATGAAATCATGACAATAGCTTATATAGAAAAAATACCCCACAAATAAAAACTTTCATTTAAGAGCTTTGGTGTCACAATTCCATTCAAACAAAACTTCGGCTACAAAACTACTCGATTAATTATTAGTACTAGTTTTTGCTTCTTATCGAATCTCTAACTGAAGAATTCAGGGAATTAGTTGCGGTTTAAACCCCAACTTTTTTATTTAATTTAAAAAGTATAATACTGTTAAAAAGGGCAAATTGTTCATATTGTAATTATTTTTACTTAATAATAATTAAGTTAAATGAATGTTACAAAGAAGTCATAACAAGGGAGGGAAGCGTAATATAGCTAACCACAAAGATGTTGATATTATGAAGCCAAACCTGAAGGGTGATATCTGATATAAAAATATAAAAATTAAGTTCATACACCGTATTATATTTATTGATTAAGAAAAAGTTATAAGGATTATGTGAATTATTAAATACAAAATATTTATTGTATATCCAAAAGAATAAATCAAAAATAAAATAAAAGTTGTACTAAATTTAACCTCATTAATAATTTGAACTCTCAATTTTTTTAAAAAATTTTAGTCACACACAAAGTAAGCTTAAACTACACGATGATAAAAGTTGAATTCTCTTTCTATATTTGTTAACTCTCCAATTCTAACGTTCTACATGGACCATTTAAACTTTAAAGCCACTTTAAAAGGGTATTGTGGTACATCGTACATAAAATGAAATGGAGAGAGTAAAAAATTTATGTAACTTAATACAATAACTAAATTAATATAATATATTAAAGATAAGGAATGAATTTATTTTTTAACGATTAGTGGCAATCTAGCTGAGAGTCCACAGCTTTTAGGAATCTGTACACACCTTAAATATCCTATGCTGTGTTCACAGTATCACTCTCCTTAAAACGTGAAATTCAAGAACTTTAAAGAACAAGTCAACAGGAAAAAAAGATGCAGCTAAAAAAAGCCATAGCATTTTTAGTTTCCCTACTAGTTGTGAACGCAGTAGCAGAGAGTCCTTACAGATTCTTTGAATGGAATGTTACATATGGAACCATTTCTCCTCTAGGTGTTCCCCAACAGGTTGGTTTCTTTAATTTCCCTGTTATTTCCGGTAATATATGCAGCCCAGTGCACAAAGCAAAGCATCATGCGTTCATGCAAGGTTTGGGAAGGGCCACAACCCAAGGGGTGAAAGCATGAGTTGACTGATTTTACCGTTCGAACTCGTGACCTATAGGTTCCGGGGGACAAATTTACTAATATGTGAATATATTGTCCTTTAACAATTTTGGGATTTGGTGTTCGTGGGGTTTATATTTGTGTGATGATCTTATAATACTCCGTGTTTTTGTCTGTATAGGGAATTCTGATCAATGGCCAATTCCCTGGTCCTGACATTATCTCTGTCACCAATGACAATGTTATTGTCAATGTCTTCAACAGCTTGGATGAGCCTTTTCTAATTTCCTGGTAAATTTGCCTCAGTTATCCCATTCATTTATTTTCGACATACTTAAATCAATAAAAGTGTACCCTTGCAAAGCGCTTAAATTTGTTAGATGAGATGGTTACACACTTCAACATGTTTCATACTGTTCTCAGTTAATCTCAACAAGATCACACGTAAATAAGAAAAATAACCTTTTGGAATGACAATGTCATCATACGAGAGTGGTACAAGTTGGACCTTGATATGGTTTTATTATGTTTGTCATATCGAGATTACGTATTTTTTTTAATCTTTCGGTCTTCGTCTCATTCTCCTTTGGCTAGGAAAGAAGTCCAAGTTTACTTTTTGCGAAAGGGAAAATGGCTTTTTGTTAGAGAGATTGAGAGAAATTTTCAGTTGGGAGCCATTCTTTTGAAGCTAGGAGACATTGTTATTATTTACTCAAAATTTTTCCATATAAAAAAAAAAAAAGAGACATTTTTGTTATGTTTTCTAGTTACGAGCCATCAGTGTGCGGTGTCTTTCGAGCGGTTCCTTCTTTTATTTTTCCGGTGATTTAAAGGTGATAGCTTTTTTCACCAAGGAATTGGGGCTTAGAGCTATGAGATATAACGGTGGAGGTAGAGACAAATCTAAGATTTTAAGTCAGTAAATGCAACGTACTCACTTTGTGACTGTGGGACTTAGAAACTCATTAATATAGTAGTATATTTTTTTTTTCAAAATTCAGCTTTCGCTTACTTTCGTCCGAGTCTTCAAGGAAGTACTGGCATTAGGAAAAAATGTCTTTCCCCTGCCATTGCAACTTCTCGAGTTGTTACTCTGTGCACAAAGTCATCGTTAATCATGTACGCTTTGCATAGTTCACGACGTAGCTGCGAACAATGAGCATTTTGGTCCTCCATTTGTCCTGGTATAATGATAAAGATAAATGCTTTAGTGCAACAAAACTTACTGCTAGTAGTTATTGTTTGGTTAAAAGGTTGAAAAGTTTCTAGGCTTCTTGTATCATAGGTATTGATGTATCAACCTTGTATATACAGTATAATCATAATCATGTAGACAGAAAAATTATTTGTAGCCAACTTTGTTGTGCAACTGATTTATTTTCCTCTTCTGCACCGTATAAATAGAAGGGATCTCAAGTATTGCACTGAAAATCACTCTGTCACCTTTGCCTCCCAAATTATATATAGTCAGATGAATTGAAAGTGTAGTTATACCTCCTGCAATTTAGATGACGGAGTTCTATTTCGAGGTGTGCCAAAAATATACTTCAATGCCTCACTTCTTTCAAGAATTAAAATTTATTTAAATAGTTATAATTTAATATGAAGTGCTCTTCTCCTGATCACTCTGAAGTTATCAACTCATGCTTGATATGTTTTTCTACTCTTATCAATGTATTACACATGTTAAATTATCTGATTAAGCTTTGCCTTCTTAAAATGCATCACATTTAATGAGACAGAGGAAGTCCTATTTTTAGTTTAATTGCCAATACTAGTATTCGTTTATTCAAACACTAACTAGGGATACAAATACTATACATATTCCAAGCAACTCAAATAACTCCTTGTGGACTATATCCTTCGTTATAACTTAGATCAGCATATGGTTTATACATTATCTTTTTTGGGTATTAAGTGGTATTCTAGTTGCCATTGTTATTACTGGTTTAGTTTCAACTCTTTTCTCTTCTGTTTTCTCAGTTTATTGGAAATATGTTTCATAATGTTTTGTGAAATATATGCAGGAATGGAGTGCAAAATAGGAGAAACTCATACGAAGACGGGGTATGGGGAACGACGTGCCCAATACCACCAGGGAAGAATTTCACGTACACTTTACAAATGAAGGATCAAATAGGGAGCTTTTACTACTTCCCTTCTCTTGGATTCCACAAAGCTGCAGGTGGTTTTGGTAGCATCAGGATCTTCAGCGGGCCTTTTGTCCCTGTTCCTCTCCCTGCTTATTCTGGCGATTTCGCCGTCCTTATTGGTGATTGGTACAAGAGGAATCACACGGTACTGTTACTTTCACTACTAATTTAAGTTTTATCCATCTAACAATATAAATGAATTTTATGCGCTCAGTGTCCTTGATTAAATCTTGCAAGTCGTTAAAGTGAGAGCGACATGAATATACTCTTATTCATCTCAAGGTAAACATCCTCATCATATTATATTAAAAGTGGGAACACCCAAGTGTGAAAATTGAAATACTAAAATGCCCTTATAATGTTTAATGACATTATTGCCCTTCTATTAGACACAATTGTCATACTCTAATACTTTTGGACAAAGATGTAATACACATTATAATAAATATATACTACCCTTTATAGAAAAAGCCTTTATTTATAACATAGCTTTAACAACTATGAAATGTATCAGCCAACATGAAATGGCTATAACATAAAATGCCTACTTATTGCAGTTAAATCCTCAATATAATCACACATTAATGAAAGAATAATTACCAAAGGTTACAAGAATGTCTGTTGGTATTCTAACCTAAAAATGTTCATTTTTTTCTTTTGGAGTATTCTCTTTCACTTTGAGAAATGGTGACAAGAATAGGAAAGAACATAAAAGAAGAGAAACAACACCAAAACCTGTAGTTGTGATCCAATAAAATTAGTTAGAGAAACAGAAGTTGTCACAAAGGTTCCTTCTTTTTCTGGTAAGCATTCTTTGTTTATTTGTATTTATGAGAAGGGACGTATTCAAAATTACAATTTTGTAATCCATTTCATTTATAGGTTAAAGAGTCCATTACTTGAAAGATGATGAAACAAATAAGAGAAATAACATGCACACACAGAGTGGAAGCACATAACACTCTCTTATAGATTTCTATTGCTTTTGAGAATTAAATACGAAAAGAAAAAGAGTGCATAAAGTATTGAGTTACATTATTTACTCAAAAGGAACTCCAAAATTGAGTTCTTGTAGCCATAGATAGAAGAAAAAGAAGAAATTCGATATCATAAGTCCTCAAAGTTTCTGCTTCGTGAAGTTCAATTTGTATTTTTTGCTTCTACTCTTTTTATCGTTTCTCGAATTTAAACTGATTCAAAATGATCTGAGTTGTATTATTGTAAATGATATTAATTGAATTTCTAATTTAGATTTTGTTTATCTTAAGAGATTTTGATGTGCTTGTTCCATTGCTGTAAATGTATGGTTATTTCTTGCTTTCCATGCCTTAAACTATTTGATGCACACAGTTTAATGTAGCATAGTGCTATGAAATTTTTCATTCTCAATGTTTAGTATAATAATATCAGATATGCATAACGAAAAGGAGAAACAATAGAGGAAAGCATTAAAATTAGAGATTTAGCAAATAAGTTCGTTTTCTCTTTTCTTACTTTCCAATTTCCATGAGTATCTACTACTATATTATTGTTTCAGCAAATTTTTATTAACAATCACCATCTACTGTTTTTTGGTATAAAATAGTGTCCAATTTATTTTTTCCCTTCATAATAATATACACTTAGCATTGCAGTTCTCTTCCTCCAACTTTCATTTTCTCTTTGAATTTTCTATTCATTTATACCGATTAGCATGGAATACACAGGCAACGCCCGTGTTCTTGAACTTGTGTTTGGATAGTGGAAGACTGTGCAGTGTTTCGTGAGTGTTTTAATGAAAAAAAAAATGTTCTTATTCGAGAATTGCAACAGTGTGTTTCTCCACACGAAACATTATTAGGATTTTTTTAGAACATTAACCAACAACTTTACCAAGTGAAAAATCTAAACACCATGGCATTTATATTTGTCAATAATTTGCTCTGACGCTTACCAGTTACTATTTAAATGTCCATTTTTACAGAACCTTAGAGCTATTCTTGACAGAGGCCACAAGTTGCCTTTTCCGGATGGCATTCTTATCAATGGTCATGGCCCTAATGGTGCTTCCTTCACAGTTGATCAAGGTAAATACAATTTTTCTTGAAAAAAAAAAAAAAAACATCATAGGAAATATTTTTGACGAAGAGTGTTTTCTGTTAATCTAACAATGATTATTTCTATGTATGAATACAGGGAAAACTTACAGACTGAGGATATCTAATGTTGGATTGGAAAACTCACTCAATTTCCGAATCCAAGGACACAACATGACGTTGGTTGAAGTAGAGGGTACACACACAATGCAAGAGACTTATTCCTCACTTGATGTTCATGTTGGACAATCCTACTCTGTCCTAATCACGGCTGATAAAGCTCCCAAGGACTACTACATTGTGGTTTCATCCCGTTTCACGTCTAAGATTCTTACTACGACTAGTGTACTTCACTATAGTAACTCTAACAGCCTGGTCTCTGACCCGCTCCCCAGTGGTCCAACCATCGAAGTTGGTTGGTCCCTTTACCAGGCCCGTTCTATCAGGTGTGTACTTGCTTTCACCTCTTTACTAGTTATATTTCTCTTTTTGTCAAGATCATCTTAACTTGGTGCTCATTTTTCGTGTCTTAATTAGGACCAACTTGACCGCTAATGGACCAAGGCCTAACCCACAAGGTGCGTACCATTATGGTATGATTAATACAACTAGAACTATCAGACTTGCTACTTCTGCTGGTCTGGTGAATGGCGAGCAGAGATATGCTGTCAACAGTGTGTCCTTTGTGCCCACTGATACTCCGCTCAAGCTTGCTGACTACTTCATGATTGGAGGGTTCCACCCCGGAAACATACCTGATGCCCCACCCGGTGGAGGAATTCACCTCGACACATCTGTTTTGCAAACTGACTACAGGACATTCATTGAGATTATATTCGAGAATAAGGAGAGGATTGTCCAAAGCTGGCATACTGCCGGCTACTCCTTCTGGGTAGTAGGGTAAGTTTATGAAGAGAACACAAATCACTCCCAGTTTCTAGCTATTACTATGCACTTATGTTCGACTTCGAATGTTAATTACTCTTGATGTTAAATGCAGCATGGACGGAGGACGATGGAGTCCTGCAAAAAGGAATCAATACAATCTTCGCGATGCAGTTTCACGTTGCACAACTCAGGTGATCAGATGAATTCATGCTTCCTCCGTCTCAATTTATATATGAAGGTGTTTTGGAGATTGAGAAAGAAAGGATGACTATTGAAACTCGTGATCTAAAATAAGCCATAAATATTAGTTTGGCCATAAATTATCTCATTACGGGTATGGGAAGTCTGAAGTTAAATTGTTACCAAATATAGAAATTTTTATTCTTTTTGGGACTGACTAAAAGGGAAAAAGTGTCACATAAATTGGGACGGACGGAGTACAATTTGAAATTATTTTACCCAACATTAAAGAGAACGAAAAATTAACACGAGAAAATGTGGGAAAATGCAGGTGTATCCCAGGTCATGGACAGCAATATACATTGCATTGGACAATGTGGGAATGTGGAACATAAGATCTGAGTTTTGGGCTCGACGATATCTCGGACAACAGTTATACATGAGGGTCTACACAACATCAACCTCTTACCGAGATGAATTACCGATTCCAGTTAATGCTCTTTTATGTGGCAAGGTGGCTGACCGCAACACAAGCCGTTTTTAAGCTAAGCTGCAACTGAAATAGAGAAAAAACTTGATTTACGTATGATTGTTGGGTGCTGTTATACAGACAACCTCAGATAGGAAGGTTAGGATTAAGTAATAGCTCATTAGTGCTAGAATTAGTTTACCACTTCTAGTTTGATTGGCCTTAACATAAGGTCCATTCTCTGTTTACACTAAAAATTGCATTCAGTTCTATTCTCGTTGTTTTAGTTGTCTTGATTTTTAGAATAAAAAGAATATTTGTTTTCCTATCTATGAACAGGAATTCGTTCTTTTTTATGTTTACTTACGTTGGACTAAAACAACTCAAAGACTCTCTAATATTGCTTCTGTAAGTTCGAGACTGGTCACACATAAAAGAGAGTGGAAATATGAAAAGTCCCTCCAACGGCTATGATCCTCCGTTTAAGCCCAATTTACCACTGCCAAAAGCGCTATAAGAACTAAATCTGAACTACTAGTAGGTGTCTAATTTTATCGGATGTCCCGAAGAGAGAACTACAACTACAAGACGCTTCTACTTAAGCAGTGGACTCAAAGATACTGTTAACAAAATAGTTCATCTGTGAAAGAAGATTATAGAAATGCACCTAGTATTTTCATGTTGTTATTGATAACACTACAAGATATGAGGTTTGGTGGCAACTCCACTGATCGCTGCAAAAGTTAGAGATTTCATGCAAAAAGTTATCGCTTTTGTGGCTACCATCATCGGCACAGCTGGGGGACAATCCGAACCCCCCTTCATAGGAAAATTACATTGTATGTATAGAAGGTCAAAATTATTTTCTATATATATATGGTAGATGTTGAATAGTCTTACTCCTTCATGTGTTTACTTTTTTATATTTTAAATCCCCTTACAGAAAATCCTGGCGGCTCCGCCACTGGCTACCGTGAGAGCTGCCACCATAAATTTTTTGATCCATCGACTTTGTGAAGCATATATTTGACCATAACTTCTGGTCATGAAAAGAATTGAAGTAGACATAAAACAAAATAAAAAAGCATAAATTTCGCGCATAGATAGGAAAACAGCAATTCATTTGTTATAGATTCAAGATAATGCAATGGTCTGTGGGAACAGAGAATGAATAGGACCTTGAGCAAAGTGATTTGAGCTAGAAGGTTGTAAACTAATAGGAGCATTAATAAGCAAGTACTATTACTTAATCCTAACATTGCTCTCTGAGGCTGTATATATATAACAGCACACCAGAACCTTATTATAAATCAAATCTAATCCATAACTTTTTTCACTTTGCCTGATCTACGATGGCCAAAACCGATAACAACAACAACTTACTACGAAACGTTTTGATTTTCCATTTATGTTAAAACAGGACGTGTGCGCCTGCCAGCCACCTTGCCACATAGAAGAGCGTTCCTCGGAATGGGATATTCATCTCGTAAAGAGGTCGATGTGGTGTAAACTCTCATGTATAACTGTTGTCCCAGGTACTGTCGAGCCCAAAACTCAGACCTTAGATTCCACATTCCCACATTGTCAAGTGCCACATAAACTGCGGTCCATGACATAGGATACACCTGCATTTTTCAAAATTTTCTCATGTTAATTTTCCCTTCTCATAAATGTTGGAGGAGAGTAAGATCAAATATTCTTCCTCTTATTTTTTCTTTGCTTAGAATCTTACCTGAGTTGTGCAACGTGAAACCGCATCACGAAGATTGTATTGGTCCCTACTAGCAGGACTCCATTCTCCTTTGTCCATACTGCATCACGATAAATAATTTATTCAAAACCCAGTAAACTACATTTACTAGAATCCAGAACTCATAAACATCAAATTCTGGATCAGCCTCTGAATTTAATAACAACTTGGTTTTTTACTTCATAAACATACCCTACTACCCAGAAAGCATAGCCATCAAGGTGCCAACTCTGAATGATTCTCTCATGGTTCTTGAATACAATCTCAATGAATGCCCTATAGTCGGTGCCCAACACAGATGAGCCGAGGTAAATTCCTCCACCGGTGGGGGCATCGACTATGTTTCCCACACTGAATCCACCAACTTTGAAGTAGTCAGCGAGTTTCAATGGAGTATCATCAGTGGGCACAAAGGACACGCTATTGACAACATATCTCTGCTTGCCGTTTACCTGACCAACAGAGTTTGCAAGCCTTATAGTTCTAGTTATTTTGATCATACCATAGTGGTATACACCTTGTAGGTTTGGCCTTGGTCCATTAGTTGACAAGTTGGTCCTACTGAAAAAAAATGAGTACCATGTTAGAAACACACAATATGATCAAACCATAAAAATTTAGGGGCGGATGCAGCCTTTGAGCTAAGGGTTCAACCGAACCCTGATATCACTAAAATTTCAACAAACGTTAAATTTGAACCTTTAATTTCAAAAGTACAACGAGTTCAGTGCTAAAAACCTTCAACAACGAACTCATCAAACTTAAATTATGGATTCGTCTCCGTAAGAAATGATTCATTCTTTAACAAAAGCAAATATAAATTGTTAAGAGGTGAAATCAATTAAGTCACACCTGATAGAACGGGCCTGGTTAAGTGACCAATCGTTTTCGATGGTTGGACCACGGGGGGGGGGGGGCGGAGACCATGCTGTTAGAGTTGTTGTAGTGAAGACCACGTAGATGTGAAACGGGATGAAACAACTACAGCGGAGACCATGCTGTTAGAGTTGTTGTAGTGAAGTACACCGGTGGTAGTAAGAACTGTAGATGTGAAACGGGATGAAACAACAATGTAGTAGTCCTTAGGAGCTTGATCAGCTGTAATGAGGAAAGAGTAGGATTGTCCAACATGAACATCAAGGGAGGAATATGTGGCTTGCATGGTGTGAATCCCTTCTACTTCACCAATGTCATATTGTGTCCTTCGATCCGAAAGTTGAGTGAACTTTCCAATCCAACATTTGATATCCTCATTCTGTAAGTTTTCCCTAATACATAGATACTCGATCATTATTAGATTATTGTAGAGAGCTCTCGGTCAAGAATATTTATATGATGCTCTTTTTAAACTTTGTTACTCAGAAAAAATACAATGGCTTGTACCTTGCTCAACCGTGAAGGAAGCACCATTAGGGCCACGACCATTGATAAGAACGCCATCAGGAAAAGGTAACTCATAGCCTCTGTCAAGAATTGCTCTCAAATCCTGTATAATTGGACGTTTAATTAGTACTTAGTAGCTATCAGAGCAAATCATGAACTAGAACATATAAGACTTAAAAGTGGCTATCAGAGCAAATCATGAACTAGTACATATAAGACTTAAAAGTTTATTCTTGTCACCCTCACTCAACCAGTTTTCGTGATTTGTACTAAAGCATTCTAGCTCCTATAGCTCACTATGATAAAAGGTAAAGTAAGATATATGCGAGTTCAGAATTTAGAGTTCATAAAAAGTCTTTATTTTTTTTGCGTATGTACGTCTAGTTGAGCTTAAACAATAGTTCAGTTGAACCCGCAAAAACCCCTTCTAAATGTTGTTAGTATCGACATTCTACTCACTTGTCTATTAGTAAACTCAAGTCCATCAAATGCATTAGAATAGTTAAAAGTTTTATTCACTTTGTATTCAATTGCAGGAAAATGTATGTTTACGTTAAACATGTCTTCGTAACGTGAAAAAAAAAAAAAAGGAACTGGTAACTTATTAGTATCAAACGACACTGAATGTGTAAAATTCTTTTATATTGTCGGTGAATAAAACTTAAATTGTCAGTGAGAGTAACAGTACCGTGTGATTCTTCTTATACCAATCTCCAATAAGGACGGTGAAATCGACGGCAGGTTCAGGGAAAGGAACAGGAATTTGGGGCCTGGTGAGGATCCTAATGCCACCAAAACCACCACCAGCTTTGTGGAATGCAAGAGAAGGGAAGTAGTAAAAGCTCCCTATTTGATCCTTCATTTGGAGAATGAATGTGAAATTCTTCCCTGGTGGTATTGGGCATGTCGTTCCCCATACCCCATCTTCGTATGAGTTTCCCCTATTTATCCATTCCTGTACATATTTCACAACATTTACATAATTCATGAAAACTGAGTACGTTGCATTTATTCTAAAGGGCATATAAACATATAATACCATATCCAGATCCTAAATTTTACAACTTTGGTACGATGAGATTGTCATTCCAAAAGGAATTTTTTTTTTAATCAATTTATGCGTGATCTAGTTGAGATTAATCGAGAACAGTGTGAAGCATGTTGAAGTGTGTGATCATCTTAACCAATAAAGCCTAAACTCTTAGAAACAGTACACTTTTATTCATTTAATTAATCAAAGTTGCGAGAGGCAAATTACCAGGAAAGTAGAAAAGGCTCATCCAAGCCATTGAAGACGTTGATAATAACATTGTCGTTGGTGAGAGAGTAAATGTCAGGACCAGGAAATTGGCCATTGGTCAGAATTCCCTATATTTACAGGAAAACAGACTACTTTAAGATCATCACAAAAAAGGACAATCTTTTCAAATTACTGAAAATAACAAAGAAAAGAAACCAACCTATTGAGGAACTCCAAGAGGATAAATGGTGCCATAAGTAACATTCCATTCAAAGAATTTGTAAGGATCCTCTGCTACTGTGTTCACAACTAGTAGTGCCACTAAAAACATAGCTAATCCTAGTTTTAGCCTCATTTTTTCTTGTTCAGATTGCTATATCAAGAAGCACAAGAGAAATATGGTAGGACTGCAACTAGCTTGGGAGTTGGAAGGAACTGCAGTGAACATGAAGAGGAAGCCATGCATATTTAAACTGTTTTGGTATCCCTCCACCTTGCCACAAGTAGTGTCGCGTGATATTGTTTCATCAATTTTTTTTTTTTTTTGCTAGATATGTATATAGACAATAAGTATAAATGAAAATATTGAGTATATATAAATATTATAAGAAATGACACCGCTTCTCGTTGTAGTGATTTATTTATTTTTCACCTTTTCAACTGTTGACACCGCCTTAGTAAGTCTAGCCGATACAAATCCGAATTAATTGAGCTGCGGCCTAGTAAAATTTATTGGGTAACTAGTGAGCAAGCGGCCCTCAGTAACTCGTAGCCGTAAAAGTAGAGAGGGAGATATCTTGCAGTTAAAAATTTACGCGCAGCGGCCGGTGCTTATACTAATTAAACAAATAGATGCATGATATCATGTGTTTGCACATAGAGTTCTCTCACTTAACCATGGTTAATTAAAATACATTTTCTCTTCCAAAAGAGGATGCAACATTGGAGCATTGGGTCATTTGAACCCAATGCTCCAACCATTTGTAGCATTACCATGGTAAATTTCTCAAATGACTACCTTATTGTAGCTTCCTACCATTTGTAGCTACCCTTTAATATTACCATTCATAGCTAAAAATCAAATTTGATTTGTGTATGTTTTCGCATGTATTTGTTGCCAGCAAATACATGAGCATTAAAAAAAAGGAACATGCTCCTTTATTTTAGTAAATGGTGGTGGTATTAAATGAGTAATTAAGATATTTTTTTTATCTTCTTTCCGCAAAAATAGGTAATATTCCCTTTCCTTACACGTTTCTCTTCTTCCATGCATTCTTCAACATTCAAACGTAAAAATTCAAATTTCAAATTAAATACAGAAAATACTTTGACAAAACAAACACGATCAATCACCAATGTATTTGAAAAATTGATTCGTTTTTTAATTACCCATGTATTTGATAGCATAACTAATGTATTTGACGTTTCCAATCAAACTCATGTATTTTATATTAAATATCATGTATTTGTGTGAGTAACAATTTGCATCACCCATGTATTTAGTGGTAATGTTTTGAAGTTTTCAATATTGATTTCGTTTTTTATTTACCCATGTATTTGATAGCATAACTAATGTATTTGAAGTTTCCAATCAAACCCCATGTATTTTAAATTAAATCTCATGTATTTGTGTGAGTAACAATTTGCATCACCCATGTATTTGATGGGATTAATTTGAACAAAATACATAAATATATTACCATGTATTTGCGTCACGTGTATTTAAAACTAGAATGGAATTAATTTGAACAAAATACACAAATATATTTACAAAAAATACACCACCAACCACAACAATTGGTAGTTATATCATAGAACATACACAAATACATATATTTTTCGTCTTCTCAAAACCCTAAAAAACTTTCTCTCTCCCCTTCTCTCGTGTGTGCCACCATACCACCACCATTTGCAAAAACAATCACTTCTACCAAGTTGATTTTGTGGAAGAATAATAAAAATAAGAAAATTTCACGAAACAAAGGAGATGGGATAACACGTGAGTACTTTAAGGCTTCTTTTTCCTTTTTTTTGAAAAAAAAGAAGAAGAAAGAATACGACGAATTTTCTTGATTGGTGAGAATGGAAGTGAAATTTTTGCAGAAGGGTGAAGAGATTGATCATAAAAGGTAAGAAGTTATGAAAAAGGAGAGAATAATGTATATTAAGTGATTAATATTGTTACCATTAAAAAGGGATATGGGATTGGGGGTGCTAATTTTTAGGTGTATTTGTGAAATGGTAATTCAAAAATTACTGTGTAGCTAAAATAGTTAAATTAGAAAAGTATTTAGTTATTATTAGTAATTAAAATAAAAGGTAGTTATTATCACTAATTATGTATTAGAAGTAGCTATAACACGTAAAAATTCCATACTTTTAACATAGAGCAGAAATTTATGACTTAAACATTTACTAAAATTGTAATTAATAATAGGTCTGAACTCATAATCTTAAAAATACAAATGAGTTCAATGTTAAAAATATTTGTTGAACCCAGAAAAGCTTAATTCTTGAATTCGCTTCTACTAGCTTAATAGAATCATTTAACCATGATAATTAAGTTGATATAGAGCCAGTTTGGATTGACTTATTTTAGGTACTTCTAAGCCAAAATAACTTTTAAGCACTTTTGTAGTGTTTGAATAAAATAAAAAAGTGTTTTTGAGCCAAAATAATAAAAATAAGTTACTCCCTCCGTTTACTTTTACTTGTCCGGTATTCTAAAAATAGATTTTCACTTTTACTTGTCACTTTTAGCATATCAAGAAAAGACAATTTCTTTTTTCCTGTTTTACCTATAGTATTAATTACTCACTTCAAATCATTTTTCAAATCCCAATAAAAATATGCACCAATTAATATGAGTACATTGATAAATTATGCCCTTTATTTATTATTTCTAAAGGGGTGTGCAAAGTCAAAAGTGCACATATAAAAGTGAACGGAGAAAGTAAAAGCCATAAATTAGGATTTCTAACTTATGGCTTTTGGCTTATAAGCCGTAAGTCATAAGCCCATCCAAACAGGCTCATAATTTGATAGAAGTAACCGATGTGGATAATTTTATACTTTCATGAAATTATGGGAATATGAGATGGGATGGAAGAGAACGTGTGATTAGTGAACACCTGAACTTGTTTTTCCTTATTTGATGATCGGTGATAGGTGATATATAAGTAGGTAATAGTGACAGTTCAAAGTTCAAAGCTCAGAGTTGAGAGTTGACTTATCAGATCTGACTAGTTCTGGTGAATGTATCTCCAAACTAAGATCTTGGAACTCTTTCTTATGTATGTCCCAACTGTTTTTGCATCCTCAATTTTACTGTGCTAGTCTGCTGTGATTACTAAGTTTAGCTGAAATTTGTTGCAATTAAGACTTAACAGCTTGTTTGCATGATTGTTACCTATTTTATTGTAATGTGTTATATTAATACTTTAAATATAATGTTTGTTTTGCTTATTATTTAAATTTAATTGTAGCGTATTTTCAATTTCGTTGTAATTACATAACGATGAAAATTGTCGTCATTTTATGTAACGACCAATTTGGTGTACAATCGCATCGTTACCCTTTTTTTTTTTTTTTTTTTTTTCTCATTTTGCCTTTACTTATTATTTTATAATCTTATTTTATGCTTTGCCTTACATTTTTTGCATGATAACTCTAGCTTCTACCTTACTTTTTTCTTTGTAATATTGTATTGTTATTCTTCGAATTGTTGGTGCATGGCGTTGTGAAATAGCAGAAAAAGATATAGGATGCTGCTATTTGACACAACCCAAAATAGCACAACTTGACACAACCCTATTAAAAAGTCCTAATTACCCTTAATGAAGATTTTGGCTCCAATAAGTGGTATTTTCCTCCAAGGCAAAGCAATTATTACACATAACATGCTTAAGCTTTTCATTCTTCCAATACCTAGAACCTATAAATTTATCTCCCTCTAATATTTTTATATAATTTATACATACATAGCATGGACCTAGAAAGCTTTTTTGGTAGGCTTCTTAGCTGACATTTGTTTTTGTTTGTTGTTTTAAGACTCTTTTGTTTTACGTTTCTCTTTGTTTGGTTTCTAATAAAATATCCACTTATTCTACTTAGTGGTTTGTTTAAAAAAATAAAAAATAATTTGTACATACACCTAATTTAGTTATTTGGTCAACCTATATATACGGTCTATCAATACAAACTACAGGTTAATGTACCCTATAAATATCGTTTAAACAATATATATAAAAAAAAGTCCTAAATTACATACAAAAATTGTCTAATTTTTTGACGAAATTGCATTTATTTTATATAAAAAATGATTGAATTGAATCAAAATTTAGTAAAAATATTTACTCAATCCTATTTAATATTTAGCTAAATTGAAGTAATTCAACATTTCAATTACAGTCAATCATAGTGTTGATTGCTTGTTTCATCCAGTTTTTGTCATTTTTTTAAAAATTGATTGAATTAAATTAAAACTTGCTAATTGTTCCTCAAGTATATCTAATACTTATCTAAATTCTTGCTAGAATAAATCTTTAATTTAAAGTCAACAATAGTGTGATTACTTGTTAAACCCGCTATTTTTTTTTTTAAAAAAAAAAAATTGATTGAAGTAAACGAAATTTGCTAATTGTTATTCAATTCTATCTAATACTTAGCTAAATTGATATAATTCAATGTTTCCATTAAAGTCAACTCGGTGTTGACTAATTGTTACATTCACTATTTTTTTATTTTCTTAAATTAATTTAATTAAATCAGCACTTACAAAATATTTATTCGATCCAATCCTATCTAATGCTCAACAAATTGAGATAATTCAATGTTTTAATTAAAGTCAACCACAATGTCAACTACTTGTCACATTCATTATTTTTTGTTTAAAAAGTTGATCGAATTAAATTAAAAGCCGATTACTATTACTCAGTCATATCTAACACTTAGCTAATTTGATATAATTTAATATTTCAATTAGAGTCAACTATAGTGTTGACTGCTTGTTACATCATTTTAAAAAAAATAATGATGGAATTAAATCAAAACTTGCTAATTGGTACTCAAATTTCTCTAACTCTCAGAAAAACTAAGATAATTCAACATTTCAATTAAAGTCAATCATAGTGTTTGACTACTTGTTATATCCGCTTATTTTATAAAAAAAATATGATTGAATTGAATCAACACTTAGGAAAGCTTTACTTAATAATGGTTGATGCTTAGCTAAATTGAGAAAATTCAACTTCAATCAAAGTCAACCATAGTGTTGACTACTTGTTACGTCTCTTTGTATCGTTTCAGTTTTATCGAATGTCTACGAAGAGACACCACTTGTTACATCGTCAATTTAAAAAAAAAATGAATTAAATCAAAACTTGCTAATTGTTATTCAATCCTATCTAATGCTTAACTAAACTGAGATAATTTAATATTGCAATTAAAGTCAACCATAATATTGACTACTTGTTACATCCATATTTAAAAAAAATAATTGACTTAAATCAAAAGTTGTTAATTGTTACTCAATCATATCTAATACTTTCCTAAATTGAGATAATTAAATATTCCAATCAAAGTCAACCATTATCATAGTGTTAACTTTCGTAACATCCACCATTTTTGTTTAAATTGAATGAATTAGATATGAACTTGCTAATTGTCACTCAATTCTATTTAATAATTAACTAATTGAGATAATTCATATTTCAATTAAAGTCAACGATAGTATTTACTACTTGTTACATCTACTTTTTTTTAATTGATTGAATTAAATCAAAAGTTGATAATTGTTACTCAATCCTATACTTAGCTAAATTGAAGCAATTCAATGTTTCAATTAAAGTCAACCATAGTGTTGACTACTTGTTACATCCACTATTTTATTGATTGAATTAGATCTAAACTTACTAATTGCTACTCAGTTCTATCGAACTTAGTTAAATTGAGATAAAGTTTATGTTTTAATTAAAGTTAATCATAGTGTTGACGACTTGTTACATTCATTATTGTTTTAGAGTGATTAAATTAGATCAAAACTTGTCAATTGTTACTCAATTTTATTTAATACTTGACTAATTGAGATAATTCAATTTTTCAATTAAAGTCAACCATATATTGACTACTTGTTGCGTCTACTTTTTTATTAAAAAAATTGATTGAATTAAACCAAGAGTTGCTAATTGTTACTCAATCCTATATCTTTGCTTAGCTAAATTAAAGCAATTCAATATTTCAATTAAAATCAACCATAGTGTTGACTACTTGCTACATCTACATTTTTTTTTAAAATTGATTGAATTAGATCTAAACTTGGTCATTGTTACTCAATTCTATTTTATACTATCTAATTGAGATAATTTAATGTTCCAATTAAAGTCAACTAGTATTGACTATTTGTTACATCTACTTTTTAAAAAAAATTGATTGAATTAAATTAGAAGTTGCAAATTGTTATTCAACCCTATATAATACTTAGCTAAATTGAAGGAATTCAATGTTTCAATGAAAGTGGACCATAGTGTTAACTACTTGTTACATCCTTTATTTTTGTTTAAATTGATTGATATAGATCTAAACTTGTTAATTGCTACTCAGTTCTATTTAATACTTAACTAATTGAGATAATTCTATGTTTCAATTAAAGTCAGTCATAGTATTGACTACTTGCTACATCTACTTTTAAAAAATGATTGAATTAAATCAAAAGTTGCTAATTGTTATTCAATCTTATATAATACTTAGCTAAATTGAAGCAATTCAATATTTCAATTAAGGTTAATCATAATATTGACTACTTGTTACATCCACTATTTTATTGATTAAATTAGATATAAACTTACTAATTGCTACTCAATTATATCTAATACTCAGCTAAATTAAGATAATTCATTGTTTCAATTAAAGTCAACCGTAGTGTTGACTACTTTTTACATCCACTTTTTAAAAAAAAATTAAAAAAAATTGATTGAATTAGATCTAAAGTTGTTCATTGTTACTTTTTTCCATTTAATACATAACTAATCGAGATAATTCAATGTTTCGGTTAAAGTCAACCATAGTACTGACTACTAATTACATTTTCTTTTTTCTTTTAAAATTGATAGAATTAAATAAAAAACTGCTAATTGTTACTCAATCTTATATAATATTTAGGTGAATTGAAGCAATTCAATGTTTCAATCAAAGTCAATCATAGTGTTGAGTACTTGTTACATCCACTGTTTTATTGATTAAATTAGATCTAAATTTACTAATTGCTACTTAATTATATCTAATACTCAGCTAAGTTGAGATAATTTAATGTTTCAATTAAAGTCAACCATAATTTTGACAAACTCTTACATCCACTTTTTTTTTTATATATATTTTTTTTTAAAAAAACTGATGAAATTGAATCAATAGTTATCAACTTGTTTTACGTAATCTTATATAATACTTAGCTAACTTGAATCAATCTTATATTTTAATTAAAGTCAACCATAATATTGAACACTACGTTCATTTTTTTTTTTTTTTAAAAAGTTATTGAATTAAATCAAAACTTGCTAATTATTACTCAATTATAGCTAATCTTAGCTAAATTGCGATAATTTCATGTTTCAGTTAAAGTCAACTAGCTTTGGCAGCAATGGCTACACCCTCAGGCCTCCGTGTATAGAGAGAAGAGAACGTTAGGTTTTAGATTAGATTATGTTTTAGTTGATTCATTTTTTCGTCCCAACCATAGTGTTGACTACTTGTTACATACATTTTTTTTAAAATTGACGAAATTAAATAAACTCTTAGCAATTTTTTTTTTACTCAATCCTAATCTAATCTTAGTTAATTTTCACTAATTCAATTTTGAATCGGCCCATAAAACAAAACAGGCAAAAACATCAATTTCCAAAAAAAAATAAAAAAATAACAAAGAATTTTAATCAGAATAAAAAAAAGAAAAGAAATGCATACCCTTCTATTATATTGAAAACCATCAGTCTTATTAGCCGGTACAAAGTTAGTGAGAAGCATCTGATCACCGCCACAATTATTATAAGAAGGAAGAAAAAATTCCTTAGCCATTGGATTGAGCTTGAATTTTTTCAACATGTCAACAATATGTTGCATATGATAATTATCTGATTTATCCAATGAAGATATGGAGTCGTATTTAAAAAAAAAGATAGGCATGTAAATATGTATTTTTTTTTTTATTCCTCTTACTTTTTATTACTATAATTATACCATCCATAAGAAATATGAAAAATAAAAAACTACTCCACTGTTGCGGGCTTCAATAGTTTATTGTTTTAATTTGCTTCACAATGAAGCAATACAATAGGTAAATGAATGTACTTGGAATAGGTGTATTGCATGTTTTTTCTTGTTGAGGCGTTATTGGAAAGAAAAAATAATTATGGTCTTGAAGAAAAAGAGAGTAAAATTTGAATTATTTTGACTTTTCCCTCTAACTTTTCAGGAAGGGTATCAATGAAATAGAAAAAAGAGGAATTTCTTTGGTACACCCTCAAATGTCATGTGGAATTACATTAATACCCCTAAAAAGGTGGAATTATGCCAAGTTGTGCTATTTGTGGTTGTGCCAAATATATTTACCCAAAGATATAACCTAACCAAACGTTGCATTCGTCAAAATAATACACTACGATACAACACTTTATGAAACGATATGTAGCAATCATCATAAAGTAACTTAGTAAAAATGACAAAGTTGTATGCACTAATAATGTATACAATGAGATCATTTATAAGATAATTAGAAAATAATTTTATATGGTAAACAACATAGTGTAACTTAGTAAAAATGACAATTAATTACTACTACTTAGTAAGAATGACAATTAATTACTACTACTTGCTACTATTATAGGTAAAATTACACTTTAGCTAGCGTAGAAATCTCACACCATTAATATATTATAACTTAAATCCTAACTTAATAGTACATTGCATGACTATAAATATATCTAAATGAGCAAATGCACAATGGATATACTCCGTAACATTCTAATGACCATAGACTTTTTCCCCTTTAGTGGTATTATTATCTTGCTTTATGTTCTCATCTCAAGTTCATGACATACAATGTTGTTACAATTTGTTACTTTCTTCTATCTCAAAATAAGTGTTACCTTAAGAAAAAATATTGTCCCAAAATAAGTGTCATTTTAGGAATTCAAGAAAAAAATTAGCAAGTATTTCCAGCTCTGCCTTAGCATTAAAGAATTAGTCCTCTTTAATATTGCTCAATTCTCAAAAAATTTAATAAATAGGATAGTTTAGTAAACTCCACATGGTATTTATTGATTTCTTAATAAGCGTGATTTTTACTAAGATGACACTTATTTTGAGACGGAGGTATTAGCTAGCAATTAATATTGTAAGAAAATACTGTCACAGCTTCAGGAGATTCGAACGATTGATCTAATTAATTTCATCTGCATATGGCAGGCAAAGTTTATGACAAAACGAGGCATCGTACGTAGTGAGTTCACACTTTGGACTGAAAGTGAAAGTGATGCTTCGTTTTGTTGGACAAACACTTCATTTATACCAAGTGTTAATACAAAAATAATTAAGATAAGTTGTGTTAATATAGGGATTAGGAAGGTTATCCCATTTTCCCATGTGTATAAGGAGCATAGATTTTGATGTGTTCACATTAGTGGCAGTGATCCAGAAATTACACAGCAACTTCTCACTCCTTTTCTCAAGAATTAATCTCATCAAATGCTCTCCTCTCTTAGTCTCTCTCATCTTATTCTTCTCTAACACAATCCTGGATCGAGAATCAATATGATTAATCTTAGGACCTATATGTATTAGATTAATAAAATATTCTTTAAGAAAATTTAGATATTCAAAAAATCCTACACCCTCCGTTTCAAATTATTTATTGTTTTCTTTTTTACACGTCTCTTAAGAAATATTAATTAGGAGGGATATTTGACTAATTTTACTCTTATTTATGTCTAAGTTATAATCTATCCATTAAATGTTTACTCTATTTATGTGTCATCTCCACTAATGGCAAAATTCTACTAAGGGTAAAATTTGAAAAAATAATTAATTGTGAAATTCTAAAACGACAATCATCGAGATAACTATTTTTAGTAACCACAACATATACCGAGGGAGTATAAGTTGCAATTCTTTTTATATCAATACAACAACATCAACATACCCAGTGTAATCTCACAAGTGGGTTTGGGGACGTATAGAGTGCATATACGCATACCTTACCCCAACCTTTGTGGGAACTAGGGGTAGAGAGCCTGTTTCCGATAGATCATCGGCTTAAAAGAGGTGTAATTCTTCTCATATCAATATGGTGATAAAATACCACTTGAAATAATAGTCAAAATTTATGCACAGTTTGAATCTCGAGATATAAAAAATGAAAAATATTCTGGGACAAAAGAGTATAACGTTAATACTCTTCAAGCAATAACAATTAGGACTGTCCATAACATGTTAGCATTGCTATAACGCCTACAAGTAGGATATTATAGAGATAGGAGAAATTCTAAATCCACATTAAAGCCATAACTATTAGATTCATGAATATAGACGAAAGTAGTTGAATCCGAGGTGCCGCCAATAAAAGGGGGATCTAATGTCATGTGATAATTTAGGAAAATGAAAGTGTGTTGTTGTTGTGTTGTAACGGTAGATACTTACATGAATTGTACCAAAAGAAAAAAAAGGATAACATTTACCTGCACCTCATATTTACGTCAAATCAATTTAAATTATCATGATTAAGATATTTAATGAAGCGAAAACATATATTAATTAGTTACGTTAAATGGTAATTGTGTTATGTGTATATTCAAACGCATATCATGTATCTATTGCTTTGATATAAACACTTAAGGCCTCATTTTTTTTCTATTAAGATTAAGACGTCTGAATCTGAATACACATCTGAATATTAAGATGTGCATTAAGATCTAAATTTCTAAATTTGAATGCACATCTAAAAATTAAGATGTGGTCTTTGAATCTGAACACTGAATGATTAAGACTATTTGTTTTCAATATCTAAATGTGCATGTAGAATTCACTATTCAATAAAATATTATAAGAATCTCATTTCAACAAAATAATATTTTGAATATTTATATTTGATAAAAAAAATTAAACTATCTGAAATGCAAATAAAATTTATAAATCAATATAAAAAATTGTTGTAACAAGGTAAGATAGTATTTTTTTCAAGAATTGAAGATAAGTTAATATTTAATAAGAAAATTTATCAGAAAGTGAAACCACCCACAAACATTCATCTTCCACGTAGCCCCAAACTCATAAATTTCTATCACGGTACTAATCTCAACAATGCCTCAAACCTAGAAAATAAGTTTCTTATCACCCGTAAATTGAACAAAGAGTTAGTAATATTTTTATAACAGAATTGAGCAAAAAGTTACCCAGTAGCAAAATTGAAAATTTTCTTACGGCTAAAATAAGATTGGACATGTTTCCATCACAGCACGGAAGTTTAATTACACTCACAGTGGATTTATATATATAAAAAACAATTTCTACTTTTATTGCACATGAATAATCATATTTGATTTTTCATGGTGCAAAATGGATTATGAACTGGGAAGACACGGGATTTTGCCGAGAAGAGAGAAAAAATGATTTTGATTGAAAAAGAAGTGTGATAGCATGAAAATTTTGCTGAGAAGAAAAGGCACAGAGGCATGATTGGAGGTTTTGGGAATAACACGCAATATTTTAATGAGTCTGAATGGTGTTAAGACTCTGTTATAGATCTGATTCATTCAGATCAATTAAGACCTATTAAGAGGTTTTATAAGGAGATAAAACAAATGCACTTAATGGGCTGAATCTGAATAATTATGATCCAGATCTTAAAAAAAAATGCACTTAATGGGCTGAATCTGAATAATTAAGATTCAGACCTTCATTAAGTGCAAACAAATGAGGCATTAATATGAATAAATATTTACCTGTTGTAACGGACATCCAGCAAAATGATTATGGAGTATTTTAGTACTTACACCGTTCTTTTAACCAGTTTCAAATTAAACGTATTTAATTAATTTTCAATATAACTTGGATAATGAAGTTTACATCCTGAGGAACAACATTTAAATTAAACTACAATAAATTACAACCTTTATAGTTAAACTAAATATATTTAAAAGTAATTGAAAAAGTAATGGTTAACAAATTAACTGTTAACACTATGTTTGCGCAGAAACAATCCACGACTCAAATTTGTTCCAATGATCTTAAATGTGAAAAAAAGTCTCCAAACACCAACACAAACAATCCTTGACCACCAAATGAGCCAAATAACACCAAATCAAGAAAACTCACTTTGTCTTCGATAACACTTTCTTTAGGACCAACAATGAAGTTTTGAATTACTTCAAGCAAATCAAGAGATCAATGTTTGAATTAAAGATTTAAGTAAACAATCAATACTCAAACGATTTTAGCAACGATCAACCATCATCTTAATAGAACTTCCACCACCGAACAAGTTCAAGCTTCCAAAATTGAAGAACTATGACTTTCTTCAACTTTTTTTTCTTTTAAAATTGAAGAACTATGTCAGATCATCATGATTCAAAAGCTACAAACATAGATGGAAAAATAGCATTTCAAAATTGTAGCATGCAAATCATGACATCCCTATATGATTTCATGTTATATTCAACCTAGTTATACTATTGGATTACTTAACAAATTGTTGGGCTAAACGGTCCGAAGATAGTCTTAACATGATGTGATATTGTCCACTTTGGGCCAAGCGCGCACGGATTTCCCGCAAAGGCCTCACATCATTAAGAGTATCCAACTTCTTATAAATAGCTCCCTTTTCTTTTCAGCTATCAATGTGGTACTTTGTTCGCACACCCAACAATCTCCCCCTCGAACTAAGTTTCACGTGGATCGTTATCATACCACGGGTCAGAGATTCAACATGTCTATGTGCCACTCACATTATCAGAGTATTTACGGTCACCAAAGCCCAAAGGCTGTGAATATGTCTTCAAAGCTACGGGTAAAGGTTGTAAACAGGCCTATAGACAGGCAAAGGTACTAAGCCGGTCCCCACGCCACACTCCGCCACCTTCATACTCGTCCCGCCAAACCATTGGCTCTGATACCAGTTGCTAGGCTAAACGGTCCAAAGATAGTCTTAACATGATGTGACATTGTCCGCTTTGGGCCAAGCCCGCACGGTTTTCCCCAAAAGGCCTCACATCATTAAGAGTATCCAACTCCTTAAAAATAGCTCCCTTTTCTTTTCAGTTATTAATGTGGTACTTTGTTCGTACACCCAACACAAATGAGTCCTTCATGATTTCAAAGCTACAAAAACAAAAAAACAAAAAAATACATTTCAGAATTGTGGTATGCAAGTCATGACAGACCGATATGACTTCATGTTATATTCAACCTAGATGTCTTAATTAGTTACTCATGAATCTTGCCGGATTGTCGTGATTTCAAAACTACAAATATAGGGTGGACATGTATATTCAGAACTGTTAGAGGTTGTGCGCTCACCAAATAATGAATGAGGGACCTGGTTGTGTACCAGTTCCTTTATGAAGTGCAGTACGAGAATCAACACAGGATTTTTACGTGGAAAACTCCTTGCTCAAGGGATTAAAAATCAGGATCTACGCGAGTAGGATTTCAACTCCACTACATGAGCAACTTCAGGTTACAACTCTATCGTAAGTTAGGAACTAACTCCCATAATCCCTCACTCTTACAATAACGCTTATGTAACCTTAGAAATAACTCTCAACCTTGGAACTAACTCTTATAGTCCCTCAACCCTTGCAATACTCTGATTGCAAGAAACTCCAATTAGCTAACTCTAGCTAAGGACCACTAATACACTTAGACTAATCCTAGCCTAATGCACCACTCAACAGCTTGAGGAAATACACTTCCAAGAAGTACACTTTGAGAATTTAAGATACCTACAAACAACTTCTAAACAAGAAGAGTAGGTTTTCAGTTTGAGCACAAATAAACAAATATTTACAACAACCTAAAGAACATAGACTAAACATATATCAGGATCTGGTTCTTTAGCTTGAAAGTAACTTTGTTCTTCAGAGATCTTGAAAACTTGTGTCGGCAGCCTTTGCACGATTTAGATTAGGTTTTCAAGTCTACTCAATATGTTGCCATCATATTGTATATATAGTGGGAGCATGTGAGATAGATAGAGACCACTGTTCAATTTTGACCTAAAGCATGGGCCAACTCACAGCAGTACTTGTGTGCGGCAAGTGGCTCAGCTTTACAACCTGTCTCTCGCCGGGCAAGTGCAAGCAGAGAGTAGATTACAGACCAGGTCTCTATCTGATAGATTACAGACCAGGTCTCTATCTGATTCTAAAACAGTTTGACAATCATCAAAACATGAATACACTTGGGACTATCAAGAACTGAGATATGCAAGTCATGGCAGCCCATTATAACTTCATTTTATATTCAATCTAGTTGTCTTGTTAATTACTCGCATATAATGTCGCATCATCCAAAAAAATTCAAGCTAAAAACAAAGAAGAGGGAAAAAAAATACATCTCAAAACTGTGGTGGGCAAATCATGAGACCAATACGACTTTATGCTATATTCAATGTAGTTTTCCTGTTGAATTACTCACAAATCATATCGGATTGTTGTGATTTCAAGTATGCAAATAAAAAGAGGAAGAAAATGCATTTTAAAACTGTAACAAGCAGACAGCTACTCAATTGGAACCAAAAAAGTCTTGAAAGAAGCCACTCCGTTTAAGACAAACAATATAAGTATCAACTGAAAGATCATCATAAATCCAAATTAAATGTAAGAAGCTTGAAGGAAAAAGGGAAAATATTATTTTAATTAACAAAAAATACAACAATATGTTCTTGATCCACAGATCTAATTCAGAATTCTCCGCTATTCAAAGAACCATCTGATACCCACATGAAGAAATCTATTTACTCCATTGCAAAAGCACCCCAATTGCTCAAAGAAAGAAGTGATGCCCTGTGAATTTCGGCACATTTTATGTCTTTTTCACTAGAAGTGTTGCTTGTTTTTAAGTGTTTTTACATCGTTTCTTATTTTATTTTGGTGTTTTGTAGGGTTGGTTGACTAAGGAACAGAAATGATAAGAAATGCTGAAAAACGGACAACTTGGAGCAAAAGGATGGAGTTACGGACTGTAATGTGATCCGTACCCTGTGAGGAAGTTCCAGATACGTGCCGCTCAAAAGGATGGTTCGTAACTCATGTTACGGGCCGTAACGTGTACTGTAATCTGAAGGAAATTTCGAGAAGAACCGAGTAATGTCATATATTACGCCCTGAAGGACGGTCCGTAACTCAGGTTACGGGGCGTAACGCCATAGCGTAACGCATTGGCCACTGAGCACTGAAGCCATGATCCACTGGAAGGTACGGACCATAACCTGTGTTACAGTCCGTCGCAAGAAGCCATAATGGTTGACCTAATATCAAGTTGACAAAGGACGGACCGTAACTTGTGTTACGGTCCGTAACGATGCCGTGAAGGGTGTTTTTTTCCAGAACTTTGGCGCGATTTTTAGCCCTATAAATACTTAAAGTTAGGTTTTTAACAATTATTCAGATCTTTTGGGAGCATTAACTTTAAGCCTTGGATATTTGTGAAGTTGTTGGAGCATTTAAAGCATCAACTTCACCCTCATTCCACATTGTATTAGTATTGTAAGTATATTATGTTAACTTTTAAGCTTTCTTTGTTAACCAAAATGATGAGTAGCTAATTTTAGTTCTAAGGTTGTGGACCCCATGATGGGTATTATGTGAATGGGTTTCTACTACTGATATATGCATAATGGTTGTTGGTATTTATTATATCTTTGTGCTTTAGCGTTGGGTAATGATTGCAAGCATTAGCCTAAGCCATTATACTAACTTTTCTTGGGAAAGAGAGTTAGCATTGGTAAGACTGAATAACAATGACTCGGGGCATTAACCCTCGTTTAATAGACTAACTTAGGAATAAGAATAAGTCTAATTGGCATTATTGATCGCTCTTCGAGTTCAACTCTTTTGCATTTGGAAAAATCATAAAGAGTAAATACGGCCTAACTCGTTAGGAAACATTAGGAAGTCCTTAAGAGATCGAGTGCATACTCTTAGAACAACCATTAGAAGTATATCACATTGAAACCTGAAGCATAATATCTAATCAAAGCTGGGAACATAACTTTAGTCTCTCTCTCGCATTAATTACAATTCAAGTCAAAGTATTCGTTTACATTATACAACAAATATTTCAAACTATTCGGAATAGGATTAAAGCCTTTAAAGACTAGTATCGCATACAATTAGTACCCTTTTCTCTCCATATTCCCTGTGAGATTCGACCCCAACCTTGTTTGGGTTATTATATTTGACAACGACCGCTTTACGCCACTCATAAGCATAATTTGAGCGTATCGTAATGTTACACCTTGAAAAAATTCCCCGTTGATGAACAGTGAATAGACTAACGAAGAGCAAAAAGTATACGGTGTTGCAATAAGTAAGGAATGAAATTTGATGACCCTAAGTAAGATCTCAAAGGCATTCGAGGTTAGATGAGAAAGTTTCCCAAGAGAAGGCAAGGCATATGATATGTATCGGAAAGGATTTACGAGTAACAAGTTAATGATAACTGAATTATGCTTTGGATAAGAGTTATAACGTCTCTTAGATTGTTAATGAGGCGATAAACAAGTGACAAGAAGGTTCCATAAGGATTGGAGATCAAACGAGTCGACGAGAACGAGTTCGGAATGACTGGGCATTATACGGCCAAACATACTGGCCGTATAAAACATACGGACCGTATGTTCAGCCGTATAATCAGCCCAGGTTAGCACCCCTCTCTGGAACAAATCTACGGCCAGACATACGGTCAGTATAATTTACACGGACCGTATGTTGGTCCGTAGAAACTGGTCGGGACAGATTTGGTGTATTTAATAAGGGACCAAGTTTCATTTCATATCATTTCCCTTTCACACCCCTTCTCTCTAGAACATCTCTCTACATTTCTCCCACAAGATTTCAAGAGATATTAGTGTTCAACTTCATCAAACCAAGTGAATCAAGTGTAAGAAACCCATTAAAGTTAATCCAAGACAAGGAATCCAAGTGAAGGTGAAACTAGGGTTTTGCTCAAGTGAAGTGTTTGCACCCAAGGTTCATTCATACACCATATAAGGTAAGTTTTATGCTAATTCCATGTTGTTTAAGGTATTTTAAAGTTAAAACACTTGGATTATAGAAGAAAATAGAAAATGGGTCATGAATGTGGGAATAGTGTCACTTTTGAGTAATAGATGGATTGAGTCATGATTCTTGATGTATTGTGATTATAATCATGTTATAAATGATATTGAGAACATGGGATAGACGTTGTATATGAATGAACGTAATCGTGTGTTATGACCATGAATGTGGATGATTGGAAGTGAATTGAGAAGTAAGGATAATGTAGGTGAATAAAGGCTATTGTTATGATGTTGTGAATGTTATTATAGATGTTTGGGGAGTTGATATATGATATGGAGGAAGTCGTATAAATAAAGGAGATGCTATCCAGTTTTCTCTAGCTTTAGTCAAGTATACTAAGCTATCGATTTTCTAATGTTAGTATGTACTCTAATGAAGGTATAACCGTGAGCATTAAAGAAGAACGTGCAAATGATAGAATAGTTGAACGAAAATGTATGTAAGGCTATCCCTTCTTTCATAAGGCATGGTTCTTTGGACAAATAGCTATTCTTCTATGAGCCTATGATATTCTCCAATGATTCTATCTCTAAAAAAGCTACTAAGCTCATGATCCTCGATATGTTACGATTGTACTAAATTCCTTATATGACGAGTAACCCTCAGGGATAGATGTAATGAATGACGATGGTAATGATGATAAAGACGCTTATGAGCTTTTATGTATATGTGCCTATGTATGGCTATTATGAAACCCGAGCTTATATGGCCGGGTAGAATATAGAAATATATATATATATATATACACACGCGCATATATATAGAGAATGCGCGCGCGCCTGCATTTGGGTACGGACAACCACAGGCCTTGGTAGGGCCAGGGTATGTATGACCGAGCCTTGGTAGGGCCGAGGTATGTGAAACACCGAACCTTCATGGTCGGGTATGCTATGTAAATACTATGTATATGATATCAATATGAGTACGAATATGCTATGTATATGATATGAATATGAGTATGAATGGAAATATGACTACGAATACGAAAATGGATACGAAATGTAAACGAGTACGAATACGTATACGGATATGGATGTATGTACACGGATACGCAATAGAACTGGAATGTCCCTATGAAAAGCAAGTAAGTGTTATGACAATGATACTATTATCTCCCGTCTATGCTATTTCACGTATTTGTCTATTACGTTTTCATATTGATGTTGATCATGCTTTACATACTTAGTACATTCTTCGTACTGACGTCCTTTTGTTTGTGGACGCTGCGTCATGCCCGCAGGTGGCCAGGGAGACAGACTTGATCCATAGCTTTATCATCTAGGGACTACATAGTGGAGCTCCATTTCATTCGGAGCTACAGCTATTGGTATTGATTCTTTTGTGTACATATTTATGGGCACGACGGGGTCCTGTCCCGCCTATATGATATGACATATTCTTCTTAGAGACTCGTAGACATGTGTATCTGGTTAGATGTATTTGGCCTCGCCGGCCTATATTTTGGATATCATTTTGTTAGCCTCGTCGGCTTATGTACATTGATATGGGCATAGATGCTAATGATGATATAGATGTATTGTGGCCCAATAGGATTAGTATGATTGATGAATGAAAAGTATGATTTAGCTATGTGGCTCACCTAGATGTAAATGAGAAAGTATGATAAGAGATGCCCGGGTGGGTTAGCACCGGGTGCCCGTCGCGGCCCTCCGGTTAGGTCGTGACACATAATTCAACAACCAAGGTGGGATAAACGATGATGATTGATCCATAATATAATCGGAGGCTACCGACCTTACGTCACTCTGATATAGTTGTGGCTTATGATTGGGCTCTTATGCATACTTTATATATATGGATGTATCTTCTCACACCGCGCCGCGCTATAGTCGGCCGAGCATGGCACGTAGATGTGCACACCACTGCAGTGGGCATATTATGATATTGCCCCAGATGCGGGACGCCCAAAAGCGGGCTAATGATGATAACACCGAGCCTTAATGGTCGGGCATGATATATATATATATGACACCAAGCTTTAATGGCAGGGCATGATACTATATATATATATGACACCGAGCCTTAATAGCCGGGCATGGTATTATATATATGTATAAGATATATTTTTTAAAAGGCTAAG
>NC_081353.1:40030648-40036592 GCF_029784015.1 Lycium ferocissimum | reverse complement strand
GCTTTCTTACCTCCCGGACGTTCTTTATCCCGGGGTTCGTTTTCACGAGCGGTACGGATTTACGGGACGACGCCCCCCTCCGGGGGATCCGCACGCCCCGGCCCTTTTTGGGACCCCCAAAATCTCATTCGGGGTTTAGACATTGTCATTCTTTAATTAGTTTTTGCAACTAAGGTATCTTTGGGGCACTTGTCCCGACAAGTATGTTTTCCGATCGGGATTCGCGATTAGAGGTTTCATAGAGTAGTCGGTTTAGTTATGTTAGACATACGAGTGTTTGCTTAAATACTTTTGGCTCGACTTATGTTGACTCGCCGGTCATGATTTAAACAAGTATTTCATTAAATTATTATGACATCTCATGTTTTATAAAAGCTCATCACGTTCATGCTATATTTCGGCTCATGTATGCCTCATGATGATTCAGCAAGCCATGTGGTTCGCTCGGTCACATGCAGTATGGCACTGAGTGCCGTGTTTCGCCCAGGCCATGGTTCGGGGCGTGACAGTTGGGCTCCAGATTCTTCTGTTAGGTCATGTTTTACTAAAATTGCCAGACGCTTACGTGCTATGTCTGCGACATGCCCAACAAGACCACAAGCTCATGCACCTCAAAACCAACAATCCAAGTAATGACGTGGGCAATTTTTCTGCATTCTTGCCTTCATATTCTATGAGCGGTTTCTATAAGGTTACTGGATATATCTGTATATCATATTTAGTGGGGAATCCCTCCTTTAGGGTGTGAAATAACATCGTCGAAAAACTAATGAGCGACAGAGTATATATATATTATTCTCGAGAAACATGAAAAAAAAATCATGATATATTGCAACTTGTAAAGCATCATTTGTATCTAAAAATGGAACCTTTGGCCTTTGAAAGAGACTGATGTTGGTTCATGAGATAAAAGAGTTTTCCTTTTTGCACAAAAAAAAAAAAAAAAAAGGTCACCAACCTTTAAATGGTATCAAAATGTAAACTTATTTATTCTAATAATTTCAAGAGTATTTCAAGTATTAATGTAAGTTTAATTCATGCCCTGTAACGACCTTGAGACGATGATAATTTATCCAAACATTTATAGAAATTGTACCTAAAAAGCCAATATTCTAACACTCTAGCCTTTTAGGTAAGGCAATTATTCTAATCGTCATAAAAAAAATACTTAGAACCTTGCAAATAATCCAATTTGTTGGAAGGTTTCTGTGTGCTCCGCTTCTCAAATTGAATCTTGTATTTAATTATTAATTAAAAGCAGTGTTTTAAAAGGCGGGGGCATAAGACAGAGCGTTTTACATTTGTCTCGGCAAGGCATAAGCCTCAAGGCACAGGCGTAAGCCCCATTTTATTTTTTATTTTTTTGTATCCGTAAAATATTATAATTACAATAAATATTTTTAAATGGGTAAAGTTACATAAAAAAAAGAAGCTGTAAATAAATGATAAGGGTAACATTAGTATTTATATTAGTGAGGATCAAGTCAAGTCAATCAGATATTAGCCATGTGTTTAAAAGACATTACCTGGGATGTTATTGTAAAAAATTTATTTAATAATATGAAGATTTGAGTAGTTTAGTTCAAAATTTTAAAACGTAGATAGTATTTTTTTCTTTCTTTTGTTATATATATTTTGTACTTCTTTTACAATATTCAATATTATTTAAGAGAAACTTAAACCATAAAATCATCGGTAAAATTTTTTGGGGCCTCAAAAGTTTGAGGGTCTAAAACAAAAGCTTTACTAGCCTCACCCTTGAGCCACCCCTGCTTACAGCTTGTAATTATATATAACATAATTTTACAAGTATAAACAATACAATGAAATAAAAGCTATAATGGAATACAAATCAACTTTAACATCTTAACTTTTCAATCAATGAAAAAATCATAAAACAATATTATTATCATACTAGTATTGTAATTAAAACGTAATACCTTCATGAATAAAATGAAAATTACTTTCAAATAGCAAAATAATAAAATATGATAATTTTGATATATAAGACAAAAGACCCAAGACAAGTGAAAATGTACAAATTGGCTATGTATTTTTAAAAGAAATATTAAGTGATATTCACCCTCACGATGTTCTCAAATAGTAAATATGCAATACTACAACTGGTTATTTGAGTTACACTCGATCTTCTCATTTCTATAGATGAAAAACTATTAAGTATCATTCATTTGTTAAAGCATTATGAGGGTCTATGATTTTAATTAAGTAATTTAACATATAATTTGTGTAAGAACTGTTAGGCGCGCCCCGAGCGTTGGGCTTTAGGCGTGTTCAGGGCGTACAGTCGGGCACTTAGGACGTAAGCCTCACAGGAACTAAGCCCTGCACGTGAGTCCGGGGACGTTTTGCCAGTGCCTCGCCCCCGAGGCGAGTCTTGAAACTCGCCTTTAATCGGGGCGTTATGCGTGTTTAGGGCGTACAATCAGGCGCTTAGGACGTAAGCCTAACAAGAACTAAGCCCCGCACGTAAGCCCTCGAGTGTTTTGCCAGTGCCTCGCCCCGAGGCCAGTCTTTAAACTGCCTTTCAAAACTCTGATTAAAAGTCAGTTTTCACTTTAGAAACCCCAACCAACAAGTGCAATGGTTGAAAACCAAATTGAAAGTGGAAAACCGTTAGTCATCTTTGTAACTAAATTAATTATGATTACACCCCTTCAAACGCGTTTGGTATTTTTTTTATAAGTAAGATATTTAAGTTAATAAGAAGAGTATTTTTGTAATACAAATTTTAAGCTAGAGGTTTCCTGCTTTTCATAGTGTAATGAGAAATACTTTTATGTATAATTAGAAAAAGTTTTACTCCTTGTATTTCAAACTTAATGAAGTAGAAGCCAATTTTATTTTTACTTTTATATAGTTTATAATTAGGAAAAGTTTTACTCCTTGTATTTAGCAGTGTAATTTTTTATTATATTAGTGGATTTTTAACATGTAATAGTAGGTTAATTATATTTTAACTAGGTTATCAATTAATTTTTATTCGGAAATTTACTTTTAAATATAATTATTTAATAAATGACTTGATTGTGTAATAATTTTTACATGGTGATGGGGCCAGTACGTATAATTTAAACTATTGGTCAAAATAAAATGTTCTTGTTATTATCGGCATGAAGGACGAACATGAATTCCATACCTCGATTTATTTTTGTTTATATTTGTCTTCTTGTATTTGGCTTGTCACTAGTGGTGCTAAATTGTTCTCGTGGATTTATATATCTTGCTTTTATACGTCTGTGGCGTGTATATCATGTCGTGTAGTACGTGTTATTGTAAAAGCAAGTATCAATAATGTTGAGATAAAATTTTGAGTAAACAATTATACATCAAAAGAATAAAGTACAAGTTTCTATGAATGATTAATGTGGATTGTCGTACGCTACTGAGATTAAGATGATTGGATATCGTTTGAACCTACAAAGATATTGGAATCAAAGTTAAATTAGATATAAGTCACTTTCTTGATTATTTCGATTATATGAAGTACAAACATGTAATTAAGTACATATCCACCTAGTACCTTCTTATGGATTTTATATTGGTTGTACATGTTTCTTTCGATTGTTCGATTGTCTGTCATAACCAAATGTCTTATTGTAGACATTAATATCCCTCTTAAGAATGCAATGTAAAGTTCTTCATTTAGAAGAAAGATAACAAAATGAAAATGGGGGAACGGTGTACTAATATCTTGGCTTTCTTGAACTTTTCCATCTGTTTAAAACCTACCAATTCTCTTTTTTTGTATCATCAACTTGTTGTGATTCCTTTGAGCATTCATCCAATTTCCTCTTCAATACTTTGTTAATATGTTTGATCTGTAAATTACAACTCAACACAAGATCCAATGTGTTAAGTGCCAACAATACATCTGCACTTAAAATAGTAGAGTAGTATTAATTTAATACATAATATCAAACCAGACACGTCTACACCTTTTTATGAACGTGCACATTATTTTATTCAGGTGTACTACAAACAATTTCTTGCCTAACTGGAAAAACATCACAGAAATTAAAAGTAGCGCAATACATAACTATTAGCCTGAAAAGAATACCATTATATGGAAATAGTGCATTGTTAAAGATTAAAGTGAAAGAACGCATACCTTCACCAAGACACAGAATCTTTTGTCCAATTTAGCAGCCATGCATGTGGAGAGCCTTAGAATGGAAATGAGGACGACCCAAAAACATGAGGATTCTGCGTTGTAGTTTTTCAAGTCTTTTGTGATACCAGATCTCCTGTTCATTTGCAAAACCAAGCTTAGAGAGGTATAATTTTGTGACTATTCGAAGCAACACATTGTTATCTATATTTTATGTACTGGGAATCACTTTTCCTACCCTATCAACAGCTTGCAGAAACCATAAAATATTTATGATCTGCCTCTAATCTAACAATTGAAAAGATAAAGAAAAAACACCATGTACAATAATTATAAAAAAACAAGATCTGCAAAGCAATAATCTAAATTAATAAAAAAGACGAATCAAATTGACTAACTTCACAAACTAATCCCAGAGGATATGCAATTGCTATTCTGCATGCTAGCTGTATCTGGTTCTGGATTTTTTGCAGTCCCACAAGCCCCCTGATCAGTTGGAAAAAGCAATTGAAATGAGAAAACGAAAATAAATAGAAGAACACAACATGTAACTTGCTGAAGTGCATATTTACATTTGCATCAAAGTTACATTGCACAGTTGTTGAAAATTACATTTGCTAGACAGTATATCTATAAGCATCATCTTGTTAAATGGCAACAAGCTGCTTCTTTCATGCACCTCTAGAAATTATTAATGATTATCAACACAAATATTACCCCTTTTCACCTTAAGGAACTCAATTTTAAAAAACTAAAACTTTTTTTCAAAAACTTTTTTCCTTAAAACCCAAAAGCCATCTGGATAATGACACAACTAATCATTCGATTTTTATGATATGGTAATCAAACCTTTTAAAATTTTTTTAAAAAAGACTACATCATCAAATGGCTTTAAATCCAAAAAGTGTCTCAATATTACATTGCAGAAAATGTATAAAAAATAGTCGAATACCTAAACAACCTAAATTGGGGGAGTTTTATTCAATTTCTATGTTTGGTCCTAAGGCCCCCTTGTCTTGATTTTTTTTATAAGCGTTATTCCTCAAACAAAAAACGTCGAATTAGCCCCTATTTGGCTTTCCTACAATCCAAGTAATTTGAAATGACAATTAGCGTGGAGAGTGTAAAATAAGACCACTCTATTAATCAATTATTAAAAAAAAAAAAACTAAAATACCATTTCCTTTTTTATTTAGTCATTCCAAGCTTTTTTTTATCTCCTTCCATATATCTTCTCTTTTTTCCTCCCTTAAAAAAGGTACTAATTTTCTTTTTTTACCATTTTTCTTTTGAGGGGGGAAAAAATTTTAGAAAAATAATCATACAAAACCAAGTATAGTTTAAGGTGGACGAAAAAAACGCGTCAAATTTAGGGGGGGCTTTAAGTATTTTTCCTCCAAAATATGTGATCCGGAAAAAAAATCTTCCTCCATTTCCCCCTCTAAAACAAGACTAGCAAGGTTCTGCGAATCCTGTGGTTGGCAGTCCCAACTTTCCCCTCGAAAAGAATTACTTTGGTCTTCGAATAAAATAGTATTTGTATTTGTGATAAACGATGGAAGCCAACACTAGTAGAAGGGTTTCTTTAAATGGCGTAAATTATGCCATTTTGGGAAAGGGGGAAAAAGGAAGATTTGCTCATTCAAAAATTTTCATCCTTTTTCTTTGCAAATAAAAAGCGATAATAAACGGGGAAGAGTGGGAAATTTTTTGCATCCAGGTTTGCGGCTTTTTTTTTGACGTGGGGTTTACGATAATGTGTTGAACCTATTTCGGGGGGACAGTCTGGGCCCCCTGGGAAACTCTTAAAGTTTG
>NC_081353.1:39990832-40030548 GCF_029784015.1 Lycium ferocissimum | reverse complement strand
GGGGAAATAATATTTAAACTCCCTAGACACGATAAATAGGGTGACTTGGCATTTGTAATAAACCCATAAAAACTCAATTCTAAGGCATTCAAGTCAATTCAAGAAAATCTTCTTCAACCAAATTCTCCTTTTCATAGCTTCCTCTTCTTTAGTTGAATCTTCCGATCTTAGTTAACGATCTTGGGCTAGCGAAGGTCTCACGATTTGCACTGTACCTGCTATATTTCTCTACGGTGCTATTATATTAAGCTCCGAAACCTTCTCGGCCATCACCGGTTTCTCTGACTACTTCCAAAGTTCATCACCACTCTCAATCAAACCTCATGACTGACCACAAACAAGAGGCACACGTATGAAATTTAAGGTTTTTGGCATCCAGACCGCCTCTTTTTTTATCTATCATTTTGCCACTTTACAAGGTGAAATTTCTATTCTCAGAGTTCCCTTCCCAAAGAAACTGGTTTATCAAGGAATTAAGCTTCTTCTCTAGCCTTCTAGGAATGGGAACCAAACACATCAAGTACGTCGGAATGTCATCCAACACCTTTATTGATTAAGGCGAGCCCCAACCAAATATTGTTTTTTTTATAGGAAAAGCTTCATTGCACACTTATCAAGAATACATTGTCAAATGTCTTAGAGTTATTGCGCCCAAAGGCAGGCCTAAATAAACTGATGGAATTTTCTCAGTCTTGTACCCTAGTAAATCAGCCAGTTTAGCAATACAATTATCCGCATTTACCTTTGTACAAGTTACTTTTTGCCAAGTTCACCTTTGACCCTAAGTTGCCTCAAAAGCAAGCAGCATATTTTAAAGATACAAAAATTGTTCCTTGCTTCACATAGAAGAAGTGTGTCATCTGCATACCAAATGTGGGAGATGTCCACCTTCTTGTCATCTTTCCCTTCAATCTGAAAACCTTTAATCTGTCCTAATTAATCAGCTTTTATGATCATCAAGCTTAAGATCTTCGTTACTATCACAAACATATAGGGTGAAAAGGGATCACTTTTAGAGTCGTCAAAATGGGTTTGGCCAGTGAGCCAATAACCCGACCACCAAACCTCATGAGATTGATTAGGTGAATGAGCGCATCGAGGCCAAAAATTAAACAAAGTAATTAATTAATTTTAACCACTTTTGTCATATAAAGGGAAAGGGAAAATATTATAGATTTTCATCAGGTGATTGTCCGTCAATTTTAAGAATCGGTGTTAACAGGAGACAGAAATTGCTTAGTTTTGATAAATTTAAAAGATTTAGTATGCACAAAGGTATATTTATAGGACAACTTTAACCTACTCTCAAACTTAAGGTACTAGTTATGTCATTTTCTAGTGATTTCATGTAGGAGTTATTTTGTGGTATAAAGGGTAAAACATGAGTGATTCTATTGGTATAAAACAAACAATAGTGACTTTAATGAGTCGTTTCTATAACTTGGGTGACGATCTGATTAATTAACTCTTAGGGCTCATTGGTATGATGGATAGAAAAATAAAGTCCTGGGATAAAAATTAGTACCGCCTTATCCCACGTTTGGTTGGAAAAAAAAAAACTCGAGATAACTAATTCCGGGATTAGTTATCCCTGGATTAGAGTGTTTTTTTATCCCACCTTGAGGGTGGAATAACTAATCCCGTGATAAGTTATCCCGGGATTAGTTATCACGGGATAAGCTGTTTCCAACCAAACGAGCCCTTAATGCTTCGCATGGGAATCACAGACCAAACTACTATGCAGTATTGAACGTTCAATTAGTTTCCATTGTAGATATTATCAGCCAACTTCTCCATTCCTTCGATCTTGACAGGCTTTTTCTGGAGACAAGCATTTCGTTTTAACACCCTATGTCAAGATCAAGTCTATCAGTCAAACAATAAATCAACTTAGTCTCAATTCAAAACTAAGCGGACTGGTTTTATGATGAATCATCTATAAATGACCCCAAGGGATGGCCTAGTCTTGTTAAAGGCTCAAAAAACAATCTTCTATTTCCATTCTGCAGCATTCGGCCCCATTTCATTTCAAAGATCATGTCTACAAAAAAATACTAAATTCCCAAATTACCACACCTCTATTGAAGGCATTTGATTGGGCCATCACGGATTTTAAGATTAAAAAGAAGACTTTTAAAGCTTATGGTTCAAAATAAGTGAGATATATTTGTGTGGCTATAAATCATCTCAAAGTGTAAAATGAGAAAGTTTGAAGTTATATTGTTACTCCATCCGTCTGACATTATATGATACTTTTTGCTTTTCGAGAATCAATTTGACTAAACTTTGAAGCTAAATTAGATCAGATTATTCAATATTTTAAGATTAAAATTTATATTTTTGAAATCTACATAAAAAGTACTATAAGTTGCAACTTTTCTCACACCAATTTGGTGAAAATATGCATCTTAAAATGTTGGTCAAAGTTCATGCAGTTTGAATATCGGAAAGTGAAAAGTATCACATAAATTGTGACAGACGGAATACTAAATATAAAAATGTGTCATTTTTTTTAGACCACTAAAAGGGAGAGTGTGTCACATAAATTGTGACGGAATGAGTAAATTCATTAACACTGAATAGAAAATGCGAGAATAACTCACATTTTTCAACTGTCTCACCTAAAAGGCGGCGAAGGCGTGAAACAAAGCGACCAGTGAGCTCCACATCAGCTTCAGCAAGCAAGCTTTGCTTAATATGATTCATTCGCTGAACAGGTCCTTGTTGTTCTTCCTTTGCTTGATATGATTCATTTTTCCTGTTATCTGCAACTTAGCCAGAAATAAACAATGTTCAGGCACCCACCCAAGGTTATGGTGAAGTGGGTTGAGCACAATGAGGTTTCAGGTTCAAATCTCAGCCCAAACAAAACACTAGGTGTTTTCTTCCCATCTGTCCTAGCCTTGGTGGACAGAGTTACCTGGTACCTGTTGCTAATGGGAGGAGATATTCTGTGGAATTAGTCGAGGTGCGAGCAACTTGCCCTGGACGCCATGGTTATAAAAAAGAGAAAACATTAACCAAACAACTTTACCAAGTAAAGAACCTATAAATACCATGGCATTTATATTAGATGATGACTGCTATGATACCTACTAATATTAGCATATGCTTGACCATAATTTCTGGTCTTGAAAAGAATAGAATTAAACATAAATAAAGAACATGAATTTTGCGCTTGTATAGGAAAACAGCAATTTATTTGTTTTAATTCCAGAGAATGCAATGTTCTGTGGAAACAGAAACTAAATAGGACCTTGAGCAAAGTGATTTGAACTTGAAGTTGTGTAAACTAAATAGGAGGTAGCACTAATAAGTTAGTACTGTTACTTAAGACTAACAATGCTCTCTGAGGCTGTATACATATAACAGCATACAAGAATCTTATGATAAATCATATCTAGTTCTTAACTTTTTTTCACATTGCCACTACGGCCAAAATAACAACAACAACAAGAAGCTATGGAAGGTGCTGATTTTTTGTTTAGGTTAAAACAGGACGTGTGCGCCTGCCAGCCACCTTGCCACATAGCAGAGCATTCTTTGGAACGGGATATTCATCGCGCAAAGAGGTTGATGTGGTGTAAACTCTCATGTATAATTGTTGTCCGAGGTACTGTCGAGCCCAAAACTCGGACCTTAGATTCCACATTCCCACATTGTCAAGTGCCACATAAATTGCAGTCCATGACAGAGGATACACCTGCATTTTCCAAAGAAAATCTCATGTTAATTTTCCTTTCTCATAAATGTTGAGATAGATCTAGTAACATCAAAGTTTCTTCCTCTCTTTTTTTTTTAAATATCTTAATCTTACCTGAGTTGTGCAACGTGAAACCGCATCGTGAAGATTGTATTGGTCCCTACTAGCAGGGCTCCATTCTCCTTCATCCATGCTGCATTCACAATAAATAATTTATTCAGAACAAAGTAAACTGCATTTTCGAGAATCCAAAATCCATAAACTCAAAAATTTTGAATCCCTGACTAGAAACAACTTGTGTTTTTCCTTCATAAACTTACCCTACTACCCAAAATGCATAGCCATCAAGGTGCCAACTCTGAATGATTCTCTCTTGGTTCTCGAATACAATCTCAATGACTGCCCTATAGTCGGTGCCTAACATAGATGTGCCGAGGTAAATTCCTCCACTGGTGGGGGCATCGGCTATGCTTCCCACACTAAATCCCCCAATTTTGAAGTAGTCAGCGAGCTTCAACGGAGTATCATCAGTGGGCATAAAGGACACACTATTGACAGCATATCTCTGCTTGCCATTCACCTGACCAACAGAGTTGGCAAGTCTTATAGTTCTAGTCGTGTTGATCATACCATAGTGGTATACACCTTGTAGGTTTGGCCTTGGTCCATTAGTTGACAAGTTGGTCCTAGAGACAAAAATTGACTACCGAGTTAGAAGCATACACTGTTAAATCTGAATGCTTAATTTCAAAAGTACAATGAGTTCAATGCTAAAACCCTTCAACGTTGAACCTACCAAAATTAAATCATGGATCCGCTTCTATAGAAACTTATTCATTCTTTAACAAAAGCATATATGAATTGTTAAGAGGTGAAATCAATTAAGTCAAACCTGATAGAACGGGCCTGGTTAAGTGACCAATCATTTTCGATGGTTGGACCACAAGGGGGCAGGCCGGAGACCTGGCTGTTGGAGTTGCTGTAATGAAGTATACCTGTGGTAGTAAGAACCTTAGATGTGAAACGTGATGAAACAACAATGTAGTAGTCTTTAGGAGATTGATCAGTTGTGATGAGGACAGAGTAGGATTGTCCAACATGAACATCAAGGGAGGAATATGTGGTTTGCATGGTGTGTGTCCCTTCTACTTCTACCAATGTCATATTGTGTCCTTCGATCCGAAAGTTGAGTGAACTTTCCAATCCAATATTGGATATCCTCAGTCTGTAAGTTAATCCTAATCATACAGAGATGGTCGATCATTGTTAGTTAGAGAAAGCTCTTAGTCAAGAATAGGACTTTGTTACTAAGAACAAAATGCAATGGCTTGTACCTTGCTCAACTGTGAAGAAAGCACCATTAGGGCCACGACCATTGATAAGAATGCCATCAGGAAAAGGTAGCTCATAGCCGCTGTCAAGAATTGCTCTCAAGTCCTGTATAAATGGATGTTTAATTAGTAATCGGTAAGTATTTGAGCACACCATCAACAAATATAAATTTCATGGTGTTAATAGGTAGTTGTCCATATTATTGAAGAATGATTAAGATTCTCAACAATTAAGCATCTAGCTTTTCTTGTTAGACATCTCAAAATAACAGCTTCGTACTTTGAAGCATCAGATATTTTTAGTTCATATGACATAACACAAGAAATTACGTCAGACCTATTTCAATCACTTTTTTTGTACTAAAGCATTCTCCGGTAGCTCACCATGATAAAAGGGTTAAAGTAGGACGTATGCGAGTTCGGAATCTAGAGTTCTGAATGAGTGAAATTTTATTATATGAAAACGTGTTTCGTTTTTTGGCATATGTACACATGGTTCGAGCTAAGAGCAATAGTTTAGTTGAACCCACAGAACCTCTTCTAAATCTTGTTAGTATCGAACCTCTACTCGCTTAACTAACAGTAAAGTCAAGTTAATCAAATGCATTACAAGAGTTAAAGTTTTATTAACTGTGTATTCAATTGCAGGAAAATGTATGTCTACGTTAAACATGTCTCCCTGTAACTTGGGAAAAAAAGGACCCAATAACTTATTAGAGATAATGATCAAACGACACTGAGCATGTGAAATTCATTTATACCATCAGTGAATAAAACTTAAATTATTAACGAGAGTAACAATACCGCAGGATTCTTTCTGTACCAATCTCCAATAAGGACGGTGAAATCGCCAGAGGGATCGGGGAATGGAACAGCGATAAAAGGCCTACTGAGGATCCTGATGCCTCCAAAACCACCGGCAGCTTTGTGGAATGCAAGAGAAGGGAAGTAGTGAAAGCTCCCTATTTGATCCTTCATTTGCAAAATGTATGTGAAATTCTTTCCTGGTGGTATTGGGCACGTCGTTCCCCATACTCCGTCTTCGTATGAGTTTCTCCTATTTTGCACTCCATTCCTATATATATATTTCACAACAAATTACATGTTACTTGAAAACTGAGTATGTTGCATTCATTCAACTGGGTATTTTTCTAAACCTCCGATACGATAAACGTAATACCATCCCAAGGTCCTATTGTACGACTTTGGTATAGGCGACATGGTCATTCCAAAAGGGCATTGTTTTTATTTACGCGTGATCTAGTTGAGGTTAATCTAGAACAATGTGAAGCATGTTGGAAGTATGTGACCATTCTTTCGGGAGAATATATACACTTTTATTTATTTAATTATGTCGAAGATAATGAAAGAGGTTGCGAGAGGCAAATTATCAGGAAAGTAGAAAAGGCTCATCCAAGCCTTTGAAGACGTTGATTATAACGTTGTCGTTGGTGAGAGAGTAAATATCAGGACCAGGGAATCGGCCATTGATCAGAATTCCCTATACACACAGAAAAACATAGTATACTCAGGACAATATTTTCGCATGTTAGTGGAAAAAATAGGAAATTAAAGAAACCAACCTGTTGAGGAAGACCTAGTGGCCAAATCGTGCCATAAGTAACATTCGATTCAAAGAATCTGTAAGGATCCTCTGCAACTGTGTTCACAAATAGTAGTGCCACTAAAAACGCTACTGCTACTTTTAGCGGCATCTCTTCCTGTTCAGTATGCTATATCAAGAAGCAGAAGAGAAATGGTAGGACTTAACAGAGGGTTATCGGGAAATGAACTGAGAAATGGTACAAGAAGAATTGCAGTGAACAGGAAGAGGAATGCATGCATATTTAAAGTGGTCTGTGGTGGGATGAGGACAAGGTTTGGTCATAAATTTTTTTAGTAGATATTTCTATACAGAAAATAAGCAAAAAGAAATTATTTGGTATAAATAAATCCAGACCTGTTTATAACAGCATCGTTATATAACAGCACCTCACTATAAAAGCCAACTTTTTCTCGGAACCGATTTTTTATGTTACTATACTTTACCTCTCTATAACAGCTACGCTCTTTATAAAATTATTCATCTATAACGCTATTTTCTTTTTTGGTAATTTAATAACATATTTATAGAAATAAAATATTTTGATATTTTAATACACCATATATGCCAAAGATTATTATAAGAATATATATATTTCCGTTCTTTATATAAAGTGTAATGAAGCTTAGCATTTGGCATTAAAGTTCTACGTCCATAGCTTTCACTTTTATTGTCTAAAGAATGGAATACAATTGTGAGGAAGCATCCATTAAAACATTTAAACAATTTTATTAATTCCTATAACATTAAAAATTTGAATGCAATTTTTCATCTATAACAACTAAATAAGATTTAAATTTCAAATGTTGTTATAAGTGTATAACGGTCAGTCGCTATAAAAGCCAAAAAACTCAAAACGAACGAAGTTGTTATAGAAAGGTTTGACCATATAACAAATGACACAGTCAGAGGCGGAGGCACTGTCGTGGCACAAGTTCATCTAAGCCCGGTACTTTTAATGCGAAACACAAATTTATATGTAAAAATTAACTAACATTGAAACAAACAGTAGATATTAACCCATAATTTCAATAATACAATGGGTTTAATGCAAAAAATCTTAAAGATTGATCTACAGAACTTAAATCATATATTTGCCCTTGATGATATTGCTTCTCATTGTAGTGATTTATTCAATGTTCACCTTTTCAACTGTTGAAACCGCCTTGGTGAGTTTACCGAGTGCAAATGAGTTAATCGAGTTGTGCGGACTAGCAAAAGTGTATAGTGAGCAAATGGTCGTCAATAACTCGTAGACATAAAAATAGAAAGGGGAGATATCTTTCGGGTAAAAACTTACTCGCACTATAGATTTACAATAAATCAATAAATGCATGTGATTACCAAACATCTGAACTTGGTTTTCCTTATTTAATGATTGGTGATAGGTGATAGATAACAGTGACAAAGTTCAAAGATCAATGATTGGGAACTCTTTGTTATGTACTCCTTTCGTTTACTTTAACTTGTCTATTATCGATTTTGCACGCCCCTTAAAAATTAATGAATGAAGTATATATTTCATCATATTACCTATATTAATAAGTGTATAGTCTCAATACACATGAGAAATGATTTGGCAATAAGTAATTAATGTTAAGATAAAATAAGAAAAAATTGTCTTTGATCTCTTGATGTGTTAAAGTGGACAAGTATAAGTGAATTTATTTTTAGTATATTAGAAAAGTAGTGAACAGGGAGAGTATGTTTTTGCATTCTCATTTTGGCTGTGCTAGTGTGCTGTGGTTACTAATTTTACCTGATAATCTTTGTGTGCAATTTGTATGCACTAATAATGTCCACGATGAGATTATTTAAAAGGTAATTACAAAATAAAGTCATGTGATAAACATTAAATAGTAATCCGATAAAAATAATGATAAACTTATTATTACAGGTTAATTCCAATTTACACTAATAGCTAGTGTAGGAAATCCTCACACGGTTAATGTATTAGAACTTAAATCTTAACTTTAGTACATTGCATAACTATAAGTATACATAAATGATACTCCCTCTGTTCCAATTTATGTGGCGCACTTTCCTTTTTAATCTGTCCCAAAAAGAATGTCATATTTCTATATTTAGAAACAATTTAACTTCATGAGATGACTTACAGTCACACAAATATCTCTAAGGTTTGTTTTAGACCACAAATTTCAAAAATCTTCCTCTCTTTCTTAACTTCGTGCCTAGTCAAATAGTGTCACATAAATTGAGAAGGAAGGAGTAATAAATGTAACATTTATAATAACCATAGACTTTAATTTAGTGAGGTTATCTTTCTTTGTGTTTTCATCTCAAGTTCCAGGCATGAGATGTTTTTAACAAGAGATAATTGTTAAAAACACATCTAAATTATTACTTTTTCGCGAGTTTCACACCCCCAACTATCGTTTGTTCCCTTTTCCTACTTGCATTATCATTAGTTATGTATTAACTAACACTTTAAGGTAGAAAAAGAAACAACGGATAATTGGTCTAATCAAATTTTCGGAGTGCTGTGTTTTAATATTGTAAGAAAATACTGACCGAGATTGAGGAGATTTGATCGATTTAATTACATCCACTTGCTGTTATACATATGAAAATAAATAGATTTGATCTGCTGCATATGGCAGGCAAAGTCTATGATGTTTGAACCAGTGACAACACTAGACATCATAGCCAGCGTTCACACTGAAGGTGCAAGTGATGCTTCGTATGTTGCACAAATATTTGTTTATACCAATGTGTTTTAATTAATACAAAAATAAGACAAGTTGTGTTAATACAGTTTTACTCCCTCCGTCCGGTCGTAGGGCACGGGGTTTTCAATAAGGGGGTTCAAAATATGAAGAAGTAAGCACACAAAGAAGTCAAAGGGGGTTCAACATCTACTATATATACATAAAAAATAATTTTCACCATATATATATATATATAGTGTAATTCTAACCTGGCTCCGCCTCTGCCTCCTTCTCAAATTATTTGTCGTCTTTTTATTTTACATGTTCTTTAAGAAATATTAATTAGAATGCGTATTTGACTAACTTTACCCTTATTTATTCTAAGTTATAATCTCTCTCCATTAAATGTTTACTATATTTATGTCATCTCTCATTGATGACAAAATCCTACTAAGGATAAAAATTGGAGAAAAAAAAATTGCGTCTTGACCTTACGTCGAAAAGTTGCACTTCAAGAAAAATGGCTATCAGAGACGGGAAAAACGGTCCCTAAAAGTCTGATTCTGGTCCCTAAAGGTCAATAGCGACCGAAAAAAACTGGTCGTTATCCGTCGTAATAGGCTCCGACGCTAAAGGTCAACAACGACGAGATCTATCATCTGGTCCCTAAAAAATCTTAGCGGCCGGAGTTTGATTCCTCCGTCCCTAAAAATCGTTAGAACCCGTATTTTTGTACGTTGGAATAATACGGATTAATTACGATAAGTTAAGGACAAAATTATTTCTAGATACAAAGTCGGGATTCTTGACCTTCGATTTTATTTTGAGATATAAGTTGTGCATGAATTTATTGGTATGGAACAATTAGGAAAATTTGGGACCAAAAGTGATAAAAATTGGAAGATGAAAAATCTATCCACAATTTCCATGGTTGGCCCACACACATGGTGTTCAATTTAAGTGGAACAACTCATTAATGTGGGCCAAGACCTTGTACAACTCTAGAGGGGGATTAAAAAGATGACCACTTAGTCTTCCATTCTTTCACCACACATTTAACACTTAGAAAAAAAAAAAAAAAAGTTGAGGCTCCCTCCATTGAAGCTCACGGCCAAGAAGGCCAAAAAAATCATCCCCTCTTTTTAGCTCTTCTAAAATTATTCCATTGATGTAAACCCACTATATTGAGGTCCCTAAGTAGCGTGGAAGCATCGTTGGAGCGATCAATCCATTATTTTTCATCTTTTGGAAACCCTAGCCTATTGGAAGTTGAAGAGGAAAAGGTAAGATTTGATCTTATTTTTGTATTATGAAGGTTATATTCATGTTGTAGTATGTTAATATGGTTGAAAATCATGAAATAAAGTATGTTCAAGTGGGATATGTATGAGGGTTGGGGGGCGTGTGATGGGTGTTGTTGTGTTGTGATTGAAATTATGAATTAATGTTTAGTTAGTTGATTATGATCATTGTAAGGTGAAGAACATTCTGGGAATCATCCATATATGTGTATGTGTAGTGTTGATTGAAATGGGTCACATTATATGACAATGAACGAATGAATATCGCTTAATGTTTTAATCGTCGTCGCTTTGAATTTTATGTTGGAAATGAATGTTCATTGGTTCAAATTGAGGTTGTAGATGTCATGGACTGATTTGGGGGCTTTTTGTATATTTAATGTAGTTGGTATATTGATGAGATAGCATTGTTAGAATGAATGTAAAGTGAGGATACCAACCATGATTTGGAAATGAAGAAAAAAAAATTAAAGGCTGTCCTGGGTTAGTCAATTTCCAAGATGGCTTAAAAATTTGGGTTGTTGGAAATGTTGTCTGAATTGCTTAGAATGTCCTTAAATATCGTTGGTAGGGGTTTGGGTTAGTATGTGGATGTATAAGCGTCGATTGTGACTTGAATGTAAGTCGTCGAATTGAATTTATGTAAGTTGTCGAAAAATGGAAAAGAAAGCTATTATTGTTATTTTGTCTTTCGGATTGGTTGTGGGTGTTGTTAGGTTGGTTGTTGTTGTTGTTGTTGATTGATACCGAGTTGAATTCTCGGGGTAGCCTATTTTCAGTGGGAAACGCCGCCGAGATTTTCCGTGTAATTAGAGTCGGCTTGGAATGAATTGCTTAAGTGCCCTTAGCTAATGTTTGGCATTTTATGGCTTATTTTTAGATGGTGGGCAGCCCCGAATCATAGTTTGGATTAGCTTGAGTTTGGATCATTTTTTTGGAGAGCGTTTGAGGTATGTAAAGCAACCTTCTTTTGGCATGCCTTAGTTTCACATAGGCTAGATTAGAGCCTTGAAATTCCAAATTCGAAATCGAGCATGTTATGATCCTTATATTTATTCTTTGGCACTCTTAGGTATGTTTTGATGAAATATGAACCATTATGTATTTGAAGTAATCGCTTTAGAACCTTGCATAGAAAAGGTTCACTTTAAGGAATTTCGTAATCTTCCGAATGCCATATCTTTCTCATAGAGGCTCGGATCGCTCAATAATTTTTTATGAGAGTTTGCTTGATGTTTAATGGGTATGTTTTTCATAGGCGGGCTCGGTTCGGGTCTATACCGTCCGTGGTCCCGCGACGTCCTTTTATGTAAACTCGACAACTTTGAAACAAAAGTGATAATTATTATTCGATTTCGAATATGACCTTTTACTTATCCTTCGGTTTATAATAATGATTTTATGCATATGATTCCTCACTGCTCGCTCGTGCCTACGATGATATCGTTCGCGGGTTCAAAGCCGGCATTCTCGTCGGTCGTGCGCATTATGATACATTCCGGTGTTATCTTGTGATTATGGTTCACCGAGCTCCTCGCTCGAGGCCGGGTTCCACTTATGTTTGGCGTTATCCGTGTTTGGCGTTATCTGCCGTGTTGTGATGTGTGACGGGATTCGGAGATTTGAAACTTTTACGGTGTTATCTTGTGTTATGGCGCCATCGACGGGCGGGCGACCATATTTCCGTGCCCTACGCATGACTTATATTTTGAAGTAACATTTTGATACTTTGGAAACGCACTTACTTTACTCTCTATTTCGATTTGATCTCGGATTGTTCATTACATTTTTACGCTTTGCATACTCGGTACATATTTTGCATCGACCCCTTCTTCGGGGTCGTTGCGTTTCATGCGCCGGTACGGACGTTCGCCTTGGTGATCCTTTCATTGCTTAGGACACCTTCGCCACTTGAGTGCTCCTCTCATTAGGAGCTTATACTTTTGGTATATATATTCGTACGTTGCATTTATATATATTGTTCATGGGTACGGCGGGGCCCCGTCCGAGTCATATGATTCGTACGTCCGTTTGAGAGGTCTCGTGGACATGTTTTGTGGGTTGTGCCTACCGCATTCGCCCGTGTGTGTATACGTTGTGTTTGGGGCGATCCCGCTCGCGCGCGCGGCCGTCCGCATACGTATATGATATTTTGTTGGCCCGTGTGGCCTTGTTGGTATTTTTTAAAGGCAGGTTATTTTTTTTGGATAGTCCTTAAAACAAAGGAAACTCGCCGAAATTTTTCTGGAAATTATCTAAATTTGAAACATAGCCTTGTCAGACCTGCTTTGTATTTGAATGCGTTCGTTATGATTTGAGATAGCGTTTGATAGATGTGTTTGGGTGCCCAGATCGGGCACTAGTCACGGCCTACGGGGTTGGGTCGTGACAAAAACACCTTTAGGGACCGAAATTCCTGTCCCTAGAAGGACTTTAGTGACGCTGGTAATAATCATTTGGCGACCGAAAATCTGGTCGCCGCAAGTGTTTCGTGCATCATTGAATGTGATTCCCAAATGAATATATGCTGCCATATTTTTTTAAAGTATCATACAATTTACTAAATAGAGAACCAAAAAGTATAAACAAAATTATAAATAATATCATGCTTTCATTTATATTTTGTAATTAATTACAAAAAAGGAAACAAAGTAGTACTGTAGTCACTACATTTTATAGAACCCCTCAGCCAAAAATATGTATCATCCCTAGAGAATAAGATAAGCTTTTTCCTAACAGTCCTAGCAAAATGATAATCTACCGGCAAGTTGTATGAATTCTTCAGATCTTGCATCTTCACTTGGTATACTCAAGTCTCTAGAAACTGCAAAAAGCACCGGATCGGAAGAAGAAATTCTCCTAAGAAAAAAAAGTAAAGATCGACTATTAGATTTGATTAAAATAATTGTTTAACATAATTATTGCACAAACTAAACAACTTGTTCTGAAGCTAGTTACAATATAACTAAGAATAGTAAAAAAATGGAAATGACCATCCTTGAAAATAAGAAAACTAAGCAAAACAATGATAAAATAACAAAATCATTTTTTTAACAACAATCTACAAAATAAGACAAACTGAATTCTGATGAAACAAAATAAATCCCAATCAAATGCTCACAATCACTAACTAAGAAAATGAGATTCTCATTAATACACACCAATATGGGGTTTGGTATGTGATATTGACCGGCTTAACTATTTGTATTGTTTTAAAACTTGACATACAATATTTTCTAACAGACCATATACTAGCCTATGGTAATCCATTCACTTACATGGCAAGTGATAAATAGTGCCATAAATTTGCTCAGGTTGGTTTGGGACACCCATTCATTATGTGATTGTATGGTGCACTTTCTCCTATATACCAGTATATGCAAAAGTTTCTTAGTTGTCAATCTATCTCCATCTATGTGGTTTACTACAGAAACTTTATCACCATCAGGTAGCAATTAATAATTTAGTGGTTTACTACAGCTACGTTATCACCTTCAGGTCACATGTATTGGATGGATATTAGTTCTAGCTGTGTTTACCCTCTTACTATCTTCATTTTGTTTTCAAAAGCATGTGCATGTATATGAATAGTAGACACAATCCATTCATTTTCATACAACATATAATAATTTAATCCATATTAAAAGAGGAGATGGAACTTCATGGTTAGTAGATCGGAATAGAGAGGGACAAGCAAAACAAGACTTCCTAAACACATGCACATACCTGTCGTCGCACTAAGTGGTTTATATGCACATCCGCCTTAGCACCATATAGTTTAAATCAAATCATTGCAGCATTGTCTCCATTACAAACACTCTGTATGCATTGCACGAATGTTTTTGGTTTTCCCAAAGTTTCAACAGCTACGTCAACATCCGAGCCTCCTGTGACATCCTGTTCAATTTGAATGGCTTATAACATTAGTTTAAGCAATCAGTTTGTTTTTTGATGCAATGCTTCATTTACTTCAGAAGAGAAATTTATTTAACACTAGTTTATTGGATGACCTCGCTTTACCCATAAGTGTACATATTAATCAATAACAACAACATACCCAGTTAAATCCCACAGTGTGCATACAAATGTACTCTTTGCCTTAACGCATACTAGTAAGGATGTGCCAGCACAGACCCAACATAGAAAAATTTAGATTAGATAAGATGGTTTCAACCTCGGCATTTAAGCAAAAGATGTTAATAATTCTACGTGTCCCAAATTTTTTGTATAATGAGCACTACAAATAACTAAATAACACCTAATTCCAGTAACATGGCTAAATGTATTTAAACTCACATAGCTATCTTAGATGCTTAGCATATTCTTTTCTCGTAAAAAAAGTAACATACATTATTTGCTTTATCTTTCAAGTAGCTGTTTGAGATTTTGATTCTCCAGCCATCACAAGATCGTAAGCCTCAGTAGTCATCACCTTAAGATGCACTGGCCATTGCAACATTCTTCAATGTCAAACACGAAATTAGAAGTTCACAACACCAATGAAAATAAATCTCATTTTTTATCTTTCCGAGTTATCAACCAGTATAATCATAGCCATTGAAGAACCTATACTATTTCAACTGAAATGGTCTACTATATGTTGTCTTTTACATAATTTTGAAAATTCGCATGAACTAGCTATAAATAAAACGTTATGAGAGAAGAACGAAATAGACTAACCTAATGGTTGTTTCGCTTTGCGCGCATCAAACTAGTTGTGTCATATCTTATGCAGGTGTCATTACACCGTTAGAGTTTACCTAGTTCAACAGCAAGAATAATGGCTGTGAACAGATAATATGTATCAGTACACACTCATTTACACTGGACACAAGAGAAAATAAACTATTTCTTTTCATATTAGCCAAGCTCAAAGGAATTTCATAAGCTTAGTAATTAGATCTCCTTTGGAATGACGTGAAAAAAATTGAAGAATGACTATTACGAAAGGGCTCTCTATAAGCAATTAATGCTAGCACAAAGACAACAACATAATAAAAGATATTCTCATTCTCTCGTTAATATAATCGGGAGTGAATTTAGAATGCGAAGATCACTCGAAAAGAGAAATACAAATATGTCCAACATTACAAAATTATATTTTGATCTCTCCGAATACCATTAAACGTCATCCAATATTAATTAAGTAGAAGAAAGTATCATGAGTCTCATGTAAATACCTCTAATTATTTTTTACAACATTATTGACCTTAATACCACATAAACTTTATCTTACAAAGACTTTCTCCCGCACTAAACTTTATCATATGCACTTTCTCCGCACTCTACCACCGGCGAATAGAATTTGACAATCATGCTATCAAATATAAAGGTAAAGAATGCAAACACACACCCCCTATGAGTAAAATGTACCTTTTTAAGAAAAACATAAATATTCTTTTGTAGTATGTTGAAAGTCCTCTCATCCCTCAAAGGCACGCTTACTTAATCCATATAGTGCAATAAAACTTATATCAGTTATGAAGCTTCACAATGATCCATCGAAAAAGAAGACATTGACGATGTAAACGCAAGCAAATCAACATTCTAAGTGTTTAGCAATTAAAAACAACTCGGCAAAATAAAAAGCCAAGTTAACAACAACAACAATAAAACTACGCCTCTATCCTAAACTAATTGGAGCCATAATATGAATCCTGTTAACATCACGAAAATATTTGTGTAATTTGTCATAAATATCAGAAGGCCTATCAAGAACTTGCAAGCTTGTATAGGGTCACTCCTTTACATCTGCATTTGAGCTCGAGGGGCATTAGCATCAGAGACAGAGTAATCAAGGACTAATAAAAGGGATTTCGGCATCAGAGATAGAGTAATCAAGGACTAATTAAAGGGATTTCGGCCTAAAGAATCACCCACTAACATTAGTGTCTTCCCTTTTATTTTTAGTGGAAACTCAAGCCCATTGAACTTAATTGAAGAAACAAAGTAGCTGGTAAAAATAATCACTCTAACAAACCAAAAAAACAAAAAACAAAAAATAGCAAGAAACATCTAATCATTGAAACATCATTGAAGAAACCAAGTTAAAGGGACCTGGGAAGCTCAAAATTCATTGAATGCCACCAATTTTTTCCTGCAATTCCCTGATTCTATATCGAGTTCTCATAAATTCATAATCTCCTGATATAGACAAATCCAATCTTGAATAGGACATCATTCGGCCCATAATTCATTGCACTCACCATTCACACTATATCAACAGTATGAAAAATATACAACTATTTTAATACAAAAACAAACTATTAACTATAACCGTTCTTAGCTGCACAAAGGCCTAGAAGTTTACCCATCCACTAAATCATTTTCCTTTCAATTTTAAGAGTAAAGTAGACGAATTTCTCTTGGGAGAGCTTCAGTTCTGTCTAGACGAGCTGTAGCTAGAAGAAGATGAATTTCATAAAGAGGCCTTTTACCATTTAATCAGACAAACAGGATCTACTAGATCTCGGAAGTTTATTACTCGAATAAGAATCGTAAATGAGGGGAAATGTTGGGAGATGAATTTTGAGAGAGGCCGACGCTAGTCATTTTACCGAGACGAGTTGTAATTCTTGTATTAAACTATAGCTAGGGTTTAGGGATTTGAAGAGATGAAAGATATTTGAGAAAAGTTCTAGAAAAAATAGTTTGATTCTTTCATTTTTCATTTAGGCAAAATCAAGTAGGCTTTTAACTCCCGCACACACCATCGTATTAGGGACCACAATTCTCTCTTCTCCGGGGATATAATTTGTCCCATCGCAAAATAAAAAAAAAAACGAAAAAAATAGACTTTAGAAAAATCTCGTCCCTATAAGTATATTTTTAGGGACCAGATTTTTGACTCGCCGCTAAATGTTGATCGCTAATAAGCCTTTTTCTTGTAGTGTTGCCTACGTATCCATTGAACTAGACGTCAATGAATCTTTTTCTGATCTGTCTTTCCTAATATGAATGTGTGCATCCTTTTAGCAAATTTGAAGATTTGTTTCCTTAACTTCCTTTTCAATTAGACCAAAGAAAGAAGCAAGGCGACTGTTCACAAAATTTACAAAGTTCAAACACCAAAGACAAATCTGGCATAAAAGAGCTGTCATGATTAGAATATGAGAATTCACAAGTAAATCTCCATCCTTTGAAGCAACAAAGTGCAGGTTATTGTCAAGTAAATGAACTGCATATCATGATCTCGAGATTACGGAATTGAATTATTCTCAATTCTGCTTTGGTAAGACAACATCGAACGTGCATTCCAGATGGCAAATATCAAATATACCTCCCCACACATTTGAATCCATGATGCCTGGAAATAGTCAACCAAGTTTACTTGTTATTATAATCTGCCATAATTCACAGTAGAAAGCAACTTCAAGACAGAAAAATAGAGACATTTTACTTGCTTGCAATGCTGGCTGTTCGCTTTTAGTTAGAAGTAGAAGTAGAGGGTGTCGTTTGTCCCACACTTTAGAAAAAAGTCAAAAAGCATGGATGAAGTTAGAAAAACATAAGGAGTGGGAAAGAAAACCTTGGTTACGGAGACCAAAGAGGAAGTGAAATCTGCAAGAATAAAAAGTAAAAACTCAACAACTTAAAGGGATTAAGTATTGCTCGCTTGGTGAATGAACTTATCCACCTTACGCATGTAGGAGGAAGTTCGAATTTTCCATTTCATTTGACCTTCCGCATACCTTTTCCTTCCCACTTATATTATTGAAAAAACATGAAAACTGTACAGGAAAAGTTAAACTAAAGCGTAATTATATGGCCAGCTCTTTTCAGTTATTTATAAATCTCGTTAAGGCTCCACGGAGTAAGAGAAACTTGTAAAATGAAAGAAATTCATGGTTGAATTGTTATCCACATAGCAACACAGAGATCTATCAAATTATATAAAACATCATTTAGCTCAGTCAGTTGTAGGAACTTTTAAACTTAGAACAAAGTATCTTTTAAACTTAGAACAAAGTATCATCTGCATCCTCTCTATTCAGTTATATAAGGGAAGGAACTTTTAAACTTATAACAAAGTATCATCTGCATCCTCTCTATTCAAGTATATAAAGGGAGTCCGGTGCACTAAGTTCCCGTTATGCGCGGAGTCCTGGGAAGGGCCGACCACAAGGGTCTATTGTCTTTTACTTCGCATTTTTTGCAAGATGTTGTTTCCATGACTTGAACCCATGACCTCCTGGTCACGTGGCAGCAACATTACTAGGTATATATAGAACCTAAATGCTCAGTACATTGGAAAAAAAGAAAAACAATGTTCTCACTGTCCTCAAACAGACTTGCAACAAAAATGAATAATGGCAAATGACAAATATCATGGATCCCTATCACTCATTCACTAGTCCTTTATTAAGAACACCTCCAAAGAGAACCGACTCCTTTTCTAGAACGCTCATCCTACATCCAGATTTCACTTCCTTCAGAGAATGCCCAGATCATCTTTCAAAGTAGATTTAAGTGGTTCTTCTACACATTAGCCCTAGCGGCATCAATCCGGCACCTTTATTTACCCCTTCTAAAAGAAAAATGCCTCCAAATGACTGACGTTTAATCCAGTTTTCGCAGAGTATGTAATTTCCAGCTCTTTCCGAAACAAATCGAGCCTGATCTGTGTTTGAAACAGAGATATGGGTATCACGGGCTTTAAACTATTAAGGACACACTAGTAAAAAAACATAGAAACTTCAAGTCCAAAATCAGATACTCCCTCCTTCCCAATTTATGTGGTGGTGTTTGACCAGACACAGACTTTAAGATAGAAAGAAAGGAAGACTAACTTTTGAAACTTGTGGTCTAAAATAAACCATAGACATTTGTGTAGTTATAAATTTTCACAATAAGGATAAAATGAAAAGTTTTAAACTAAATTATTTTTAAAGTATGCCACATAAATTGGGCTGGAGGGACTAGTTTCTTTACTTTCTGGTGCGTACTTCACTTGTGCGGGAAACAACTGATCCCACGCATCCATAACAATCTAAAAGACAGCACTTCTTTTTATTTTTTTTTTTTATTTTTTTTTTTTGAGAAAGTAACAGTTGTATGTATAGACTAAACCAGCACATAGGTTTTGCTGAAAACCATATTTACATCAGGCAAAAGGAAAAAAAGGCAACACTATGTTCGTTCAATTATTGTATAGAAAGACTGTACAGCGGGATAGCTGTAGAGCTAACAGTTGAGCTGCTGAGAGAGGAGATATTACTCAATGTCTCCAATCTTCACGATTTACAGAAAAGGAACTCTTATACTACAGCAGCATGACTGTTATGTGCAACACTCAGCAACTGAGCATTGTTTATATCTAGCTAAGTTGCACAGAACAGGAAATTCGACCCTTAATTTTATCTATCATTCCAGAAAATGATTCTTTTACCCGTTCCAACTTTCAATTAGTGGATCCCTAAAATTCAGGCCATAACTTACGTATTTGCTTCCAAATACTAGTTTTTGATTGAGTGCTTTTGGATTAGAGCTCCAGAAACCTTCACTCCTATACCTGGTTTCTAGTTTCTACAACCTGCTTCCAAAGTCCATCACCATTCTCTTTAAACCTCCACAACACCTTAAACAAGAGACTCCAGCTGTGAAATTTAAGGTTTTCAACACAGCCCACTTCCTTTTATCTCTCATAACAGCTTGCCACATTAAAAGGTAAAATTTTCTCTTCTCAGAATTCCCTTCCCAAAGAAACTAGTTTCTCAAGAAATTAAGCTTCTCCTCTACCCTACTAGGAATGGGAACAAACACATCAAGTACATCGGAATGCCATCCAACACACTATTGATTAAGGTGAGCCTCCCACCAAAAACATTTCTAGTTTTTTTTTTCGAGGGCAAGCTTCATTGCACACTTGTCAAGATTCAAGAACACCTTGCCAAATCATCTGATCTTGAGTGTTTGCACCCAAAGGCAGGCCTAAATAAACTGCTGCAATTTTCTGTCTTTTTTTTTTTTTTTTTTTTTAACAAGAAAAAAAAAATTGTCTGCATTTACACTGTACAATTGTCTTTCACCCCATTGAATCAGCCAGTTCAACAATGCAATTGTCTGCATTAGCACTGTACAAGTTACTTTTGGCCAAGTTTACCTTTAACCCTAACACTGCCTCAAAAGCAAGCAGAATACCTTTAATATACAAAAATTGTTTCTTGCTTGCTTGCTTCACATGGAATAAGCGTTTCAGGTTTTACGATCATCAAGCTTAAGATCTCCATTACTATCACAAACAGATAAAGTGAAAAGAGAACTTTTTGAGCCATCAAAATGGGCTTGGCCCGTGGGCCAGCCCAACCCAACCCCCTGGATGGGTGAAGCCGGGCTAACAATTTTCAATTCATTTTTTAACCTGAGGCTATTAAGCCCAGCCCTCCAGCCTCATGAGGTTGGGTTGGGCTGGCCCTTGACGCTATTAACTTCACCAACTTCTTTCATACAAAGGGAAAGGAAAGTATATGGATTTTCATGGGTAATTGTCCATTAATCTTAACATTGGTGTTAATGGAGACCAAATAGTTTTGATTAAATTTTAAAAGTTTTAATATGCACAAAGGTATATTTATAGGACAACTTTAGACCTACTCTCAAACTTAAGGTACCAGTTATGTCCTTTTCTAGTGATTTTCATGTATGAGTTTATTTCTTTCTTTCTTTCTTTCTTTCTTCTTCTTTTTTTTTTTTTTTTTTTTTTTTGTAACCGTGGTGTCCTGTCAGGCTGCAAGCACTCACCATTTATTGATTTACCGCACGCCACCGTACAAGCAGTAACAGTGTAACTATGTCCACCAAGGCTAGGACATATGGAAAGAAATCACTTAGTTTTTTTTTTTTGTCTCTGCTGGGATTTGAACTTGAGACCTCATGGTGCTCAACCCAGTGCATTGACCACTAGACGACACCCTTGGGTATGTATGAATTATTTTGTGGTATAATGGGCAGAATATGAGTGGTTTTATTAGCATAAAGCAGACAAAAGCAACTTTACTGAGTCATTTCTATAATTTGGATGACCATCAAAGAAATAAACTCTTAATGTTTGGGAAGTCACAGACCAAACTACTATGCAGTATTGAAACGCTGATTTTCTTTTTCTATACTTCCCTCTGGTAAGGAAATGTTCAATTACTTTCCATTGTAGATATTCTAAGCCAAGTTTTCCATTCCTTTGATCTTCACATGTTGTTTCTGAAGACATGCATTTCGTTTTAATGCCCTGGGTCAAGATCAAGTCTATTAATCAAACAATAAATCAACTCAGTCTCAATTCGAAACTAAGCGGACGGATTATGTGAACCAACAACAACAACAACATACCCAGTGAAATCCCATAAAGTGGAGTCTTGGGGAGGATAAAATGCACGCAGACCTTACCTCTACCAAGGTAGAGGTAGAGAAGTTGTTTCCGATAGACCCAAAAGATAAGAACAAGCAATTCAAAGCGTACTTAAAAGTGAATAACGAACAATCATGAAAACAGAGTAATACAATAGTCAAAGTAGAAGAAATAACAAATAGTAACAGAAATCGACGAGCAAGAAACTACAAGAGTAATACTACGACTACTAGCATGGAAGGATAAGTGTGACAATACTCAACTACCTACTAACCTTCTACTCTAATCTGTGCCCTCCAAAACCCCCTATCTAAGGTCATGTCCTCGACTCCTCGGTAAGCAGGGACTGCGCCAAGTCATGTCTAATCACCTCTCCTCAGTACTTCTTCGGTCTACTTCTACCTCTCCTGAAACCGTCCATAGCCAACCTCTCACACCTCCTTACTGGGGCATCCGGGCGTCTCCTCTTCACATGTCCGAACCACCTCAATTGCACTTTCCACATCTTGTCCTCCACCGATGCAACTCCCACCTTGTTCCGAATATCATTATTTCTAATCCTATCCCTCCTAGTATGCCCACACATCCATCGCAACATCCTCATTTTCGCTACTTTCATCTTCTGAACGTGAGAGTTCTTGACTAGCCAACACTCCGCCCCATACAACATAATTGGTCTAACCACCACTTTATAGAACTTGCCTTTAAGTTTTGGTGGCACCTTCTTGTCATATAAGACTCCTGATGTACAGTCTCCACTTCATCCACCCTACACCAATACAATATGTGACATCATCATCAATCTCCCCATTTCCTTGAATAATAGACCCAAGATGCTTGAAACTTCCTTTCTTTGATGGCCCGGACTGAGCTTCATCTTCACTCCAGTCTCAGATGTCACGCCACTAAACTTGCACTCCAAGTACTCGGTCTTGGTCCGACTCACAACCTCGAACCCCTCTTAGACCTGGTGGTTTGTCTCCAAACCTCCAAAATTTAGCGTTAACTCCATTCGCGAGTCTAGTCAATCGTAACTATGTCGTCCACAAATAACATACACCATGGCACCTGACCTTGGATTTGCCACGTCAATCCATCCATCACCAAAGCAAATAAAAACGGATTCTATCAATCAATCTGTTAGGATCGAGAGTCCGGATAGCGTTAATTAGACAAAGCAAATGTTAAATAATAAAGGATAATTAGTGAAAATATTTAACGTGGTTCAATCAACTGTTCCACATCCACAACCAAAAGAGAAGCAAATTTACTAACACCAACGGATACAAAAGAGAGTACAAAATTAGAGTTTTTAAATACTCTAGTATCCCAAAAACCTCAAAAGAATAACCTCACAAGATCACTCCAAGAATGGGTTCACACAAGTGTTTCCCAACACAACTCTCTTACAAAATACTTCAGAAGAACACAAACTCAACTAAGCTCTTTCAAATTGGTATGTTCTGGAATGAAGATACACTCCTTTTATAAAGAGCAAAATTGGGCCTCCAAGTCGTTAAAAAGAAAGAGAAAAATTGCCAATTTTTCTTTCTCCACATCACCAAACTTTGGCTCCAAGAAACAATCGTCAAGCTAAAGAGATTTCAACTAGGCCTATGCCTATTACAGAGGTATAATAAGCCAAAAGATGACCATATTACACAATCCTGTATAAATTGCCCCAAACGATGGTCAAGAGTTTGCAAAGGCTCAAAAAGTAAGCATTGATCGGCTCGCTATCATTAAACAAAAAGCAATCCTCTATTCTCAGTAAAAGATTCCTCGCCTCTATTTCCCACTTTGTTTGATTTGGTTGTTACATATTGTTTCATAATGTATCGTGTTGTGTTGTATTGTATTGTAATGTTTTTATGAATACAATGTTTGGATATATTGTGTCGTTTTCCGTCATTACGTAATGCCCCACATCAGCAATTTGAAAGATAATCATATAAGAAAAAGCAGGGTATGGGTTAGAACCATTATAAAAAAGGTAATGACGTGGTCACACCAACTCACAAATTCAGTTGTCTTCACCAAAAAGGCGACGAAGGAGTGAAGTAACCGCCTTTTAAAGGGGTCCACATCGCCGCTAGCAAGCTTTGCTTAATATGATTCATACGCTGAACTAATCCTTGTCGTTCTTCATTAAGCGCATAATTATCTTCCATTAGATTATGTATGCGATACTTTTGTCTGAGTGATCTACAACTCAATAGAAGTATGCCTGTCATTGCAAAGAATTGATGAAACTGTGTTTTCTCTTCATTGTGTTTGCAAAGAAGCTTAATGACTTCTTATTAGTGGTTTTAGAAGGCCGAAGTTAAGCCAAATGCGGGCACAAGTGTGAAGCCATTATGTTGCCGGAAAAATAGTCGCCGGTGGAAAAATGATACCCTAGAAAGCAGTCCAACGGAGCTATGAGTTGTTTCATGGAAAAATGACACCTTTTTTTGTTCTTATAACTGTAAATTGTGTTATTAATAAAACAGTAAAGGGTCAAAATGCCCTTAAATATGCAAAATTAATCAAATTTGTTCTATGTGAATAGTTTGGTCCAAAAATATCCCAGTGTCAATAGTTTGATTTAAAATATCTCTATCGTTAATAGTTTGATTAAAAAATATGTTGTCATTAATGATTTGGCTCAAAAATATCCCTATCATGACTTAATTGGGCTAAATGTCACACCTTCAATCCCCGATAAAGTTAATGGCACCCGACCCTACTTAGCCCAGCTTAACCCAATCGGGTTCGTTATACTCTTAATCTCACTGGACTTGCAGGTCATGAATTGAAATGCATAACGGAAGCTATTTAGAAAAATATATACTCTTTTCGTCTTTCTTAAGCCAAGTAAACCGTAATCATAATAAACTGTAGCAATGCATTATAATACATCGGCTTACGCAGCCGCTTGCAAAAAACGACATACTACTATATACGGGACTGTCCAAAGTCTCTAACATACATCATCATACCATGACATGGATACTCCGACCTTAGCAAACACTCCGTAAAGAAACGGAGCTCGCCAATCTAACCGGAACATCTTCTAGCCATATCCTCTACTCATCCGTATACACCGCGTGGCATGAAACGCAATGGCCCACAAGGGACGTCACATTAATAATGTACCGAGTATGTAAGGCATGAATAATAACATAATATGAGAAAAAATACATCAAAACCCCCCTAAACTATACCCGAAAAGTCATTTTCACACTTAAACTATCGTACACCCATTACACACACCTAATATATAAAAAAGTGATATTATTTGCTCCCCGAGAGTCGATGTAATAAAATGTAAAAATAACTAAAAAATAAGCGCGTTTTTTAATTAAAATTAATTCATTTTTCTTTTTTTTTTTTTTAATACCAAATTTATATTTTTTTATCCCACCCTCACCCCCAACCCCCCACCCGGTCTCCTTTCTTCTTCATTTCCCCACCCCTTCCCCCACCCGTCCCTTTCTTCCAACCCCACTCCATCCCGTTTTCTTTTTCTCTCTTCCTCATTTCCTCCATAACCCAAAATGGAAAGTTCAAAGAAAGAAGCAACCTCCAAAATCCCATCCTACCCCAAATCCACAACCAATCCTGAAGATTGGAAAACAAAATATTCAATTTTTTTTGCATTAGTACATGAAAACAAGCCAAAAAAAAGAAAAGAACAAATTTCATCAAGCTATTTTCAAAGAAAAAAATGGCAAGGATCGTCATTCCCCGCCATCAAGCGAGAGCCCTTTCAGTAATGCTTTCATTCTTTATCTCTTTCGTAGATTATTGGTTATTTGGGTGAATATTTAAATATACAGCAGAAGTGGATGCAAGAGAGCATTTGAATTTAATTTGTATAGCTTGAATTTTCTAAAGTGATTGAAATGATATTACAAGTGGTTTGTTGCGACAAATATATGATCCGCGCTTTCGATTCTCGGGGCAAGGAGAATGGCAAGGACGAAAGGAAATGTTGTCGCCACCGTTGATGCATGTTAAAGAAGTGTATGCGATTACAGAGGAGTGATGAAAAGAAGAATGAGGGGCGGGGGAGGGAGGGAAAGGAAAAAAATATAAAATTAAAAATTAAAGGATTTTGACGGGTTACCGACGCGACCGGACGTGGTATTGATTTAAAGGGGAGAGAAGACAGCTACACTCTCCCACATATAACGGGTCATATTATATGCGGAGTAATAAATATCACTTTTTCATATATTAGTGTAATGGGTCGCCACGATAGTTTTTGCAAATGACTTTTCGTGCATAGTTTTGGGGGTTTTGATGTATTTTCCCATATAGATACGGAAAGTAACAATGAGTAAAGGGCTTATAACTCCGAACATCCTGATGCCTCATAAGGCGTATGTCATGCATGCTTAGCCTTTAAAAAAAAACATTTCATACATATACATAGTAACATGCCCGGCCATAAAAGCCTTGTGAAAGTAACACGCCCGCCACGAAGGCTCCTGGATAGATATAAAGTAGTATCATGCTCTTACCATTAAGGCTCCTGTTATCATCATTAGCCCGCGTCCGTGCCTCCCCGCGTCCGGGCGATATCATAACATGCCCATCAGAAATGTGTACATCTACTGCCTCGCCCGCCGACTATAGCGCGGCGTAAGGTGAGAAAAATACATATATATATATAAAGTATGCACAAGAGCCCAATCAAAAGCTACAACCGTATCGGAGTGACGTAAGGTGTAGAATCTCCATTATATTATGGAATAATTATCGTTGTCTCAATTCTCAAGGAACAATTGATTTGGGCGCGAGACTATCAATGAAGAATAAAATTAAGAGAAAACATAGAATAAAGATCATAAGTCTCATATGGCATCAAGTCATGTATCTGTGAACCTTGAAAGAAATAGTCATCATCCATGAATAAAATTGAGAACAAGAAGCGGGCTCAACATTCTCACATCGTCATTGAAATCGTAAACTTGGAACCTTTAAACATGGAATCATCATCATCATATTCATTGAGGAAAATATTCTAATCTTGACATCATCGTTGTCATTGTAAGACATATCCATCATTGTCATCATAAGGGCTCACATAATCACAACCTTCGCTCACATACGAATATTTTGGAAAACATTTATGGATCATCAGAAGGAAAACATGCCTCTAATCTTAGACTTCTTAACTTTTGATAACAAGGAAAACATGGAAACATTTATGAAATCATAACCTAGAGATCATGCCTTGAAAAGAAAGGGACGCAGCCTTAACATACTCCGGGAAAGATAATTCTCGATCTCCAACTTACTTCCCGTTCAAGTAACTCTTAAGAATTATTCGTGTTCTCAGAATTCATATGTAACCATTCATAATATCGTTAGGATCATCGCCATGGCCGCCTGTCTTAAACACTTAATGAAAGCCCTTTAAATCTCCATTGAAATTCAAAGATTTCCGTTTATGCGTTTCCAGTCCACCCCAATTCAACAACCAACAACATCAACAACAAACCAATAGCAATAACATCATTTCCAACACCAACATATGCCATAAAACAGCCCTGTCATTAATCGTTTCCTAAATTTCCAACCAACCAACTTGGGATACGACTAATTAATAACTTTATTTCCGTAAAGATGTCAAAATTAATACTAACAACATCAATAACAACATCCTCAACATCCTACAAGATAATTATATATAGATTTTATCCAAAATTCTCTTCAAGCCTCAATCCATAATTCAACAAATATCAACACAAATAAAACTATAACTCTATTCCTTGCAATTATTCCTTAATCAAACTGAGCAGAGAAAGAAATTCAATGTATCTGTACCTTGTATTTACTAAAGGGCAAGATATTCTATATCCACTTGTCGAAGATCATTCCCACAGAACGAATTTATAATTGCTTCACGCGTCGCCCGGACTTCGATTAGTATTTCGTAGGCTTGAATTTCACTCAAAATCCCTACTTCTATGTGATTAAATAAGACCCCTTTGTGCGCAGAATTTTCCGAAATTTTGGACCATTTTTATGATGAAAAATGGGGGTTTGGACCTTTTATATTCAAGCTTGGGTGACGTTGATCAGAGGCTTACAAGATCAGAGTGACTGGGTGAGCGCATCGTTGGTAAAGTGGCAGACGTTGCAGGCCGTTTCTCAAGCAGCAGCTCAGCCTTTGTAACGTCTTATAATTCTCTACTCCGATGTCCTATCGATGAGCGGTTTGTCAGACATAAACTAGACTGACGTAACTTCATTTTAGGCTTTTTGAAACACCTTAAAGCTCCATATATACTATAAGATACGCGCCTCCAAAGTTGACTAAAAATTCACTAAAGATTTCTCAAATTTTCGTCGATCTTATTTTTCTTCAATTTATTCGATCTCTCGAAATATTCCGAGACTCTCCATATATGATATTTGTCATTCATTATACTAATAATGGTCATGTTCTCGGGTTTCAAAATAGTCTTTCCCGACTATGACTTACGAGATTGTAATTCGTCCTTTTACTTTGTTACATATTTTTCATGGCTCGTACCTTCAAGTCATTACGGGACGTCTCCGACACTCCATTACTACAGTGATGTACGTGTCATGCTCATGCTCTGAAAGTGCGGGGTGTAACACTAAAAGTCCTTATTTAATTAGAAGACAAATAAGCACATAATTGGACCTAAATGCATACATTAAGGGCATAATTGTCAAATTCAATTCCTATTTTTTTTAGGGAAAAGGGTCAAATATACTCATTTACTTTAATTTATTAGCTAACTTTGCCTCCGTTAATCAAAATAGTCAAATATATCCCTCCCGTTACAAGTTGGGCCAAATATACCCCTACAGTTAGCAAAGTTTCAAAAATACCCCTTATTTCTAATATATTCCCACATAAGCAAGTCTAGTCATTGGAATTGGGTGACATGGACGCCACATGGCATTTACCTTATTCTATGTGATGCCTATGTAGCAATTTTTTAAAAACAATCTAGAAAATTGACAAATCTGGAAAAAAAATAGCTTTTATTAAAAATCTGAAATTTTTTGTTTTAATAAAACTAGTTTTTTTAAAATATATTCTCAAAAATTGGATATGTTAGTTAAAAATCTGAAAAATTATTTTTTTTTAAAATCTGAAAAACTGCAAGGTTTTTTTTTAAAAAAAAGTGTCCTAATTTTTTTTTAAATCTGGATTAATTTTAAAAAATTTGAAAAACTGATTTAAAAAAAAATCATTTTCCAGATTTTTTAATAAAAAATCCAATTTTCCATAATATTTTTTTTAAGAAGCGGATTTTATAAAATAAAAAAAAATCAGATTTTTAATAAAAGCCATTTTTAACAGATTTGTTTCGCATTGTTTTTAAAAAAATTGCCACGTAGGCACCCCGAAATAGGCCATGGACTTGGATCTACCAAATGATAAGAATGCCTCTGAGATTCAATCATAAACCACTTTGCCTCGGTTCTATGACCCCTTCACCCCCACCCCCTAATGTGACATCCATGTCACCCAATTCCAATTACTAGACTTGTTTCTATGAGAATATATTAGAAATGAGGGGTATTTTTGAAAGTTTGCTAGTGGTAAGGGTATATTTGACCCCAACTTGTAACCGGAGCGGTATATTTGACTACTTTGGCTAACTTATGATAAAAGTTAACCAACAAACCAAAGTAGGAGTGAAAGATATTCGACTCCCTCGATCCCTTCTTTTTTTATTTTACAATGTGTGGGCATTCCGCAACATTTGGCACTATTTCATTTTATGATTCATTCGCTCAACTAATTCTTCTCGTTCTTCATTAAGCGCATAATTATCCTCCATGAGATTATGTATCCGATACTTTTGCCCAAGTGATCTAACACTCAATAGAAGTATACCAGTCATTGCGAAGAACTGTATGAAATTGTGTTTTCTCTTCATTGCGTTTGCAAAGAAACTTAATGACTTATTATTAGTGATGAGTTATTTTGAGGAGAAAATGGCAACTTTTTTTTTTTTTTAAAACAATTCCTCGTATTGTCCTCAAAAGGAAATTACCTAAGTCATTTATCTTCTTTTTTCTTTCATATAGTCATTCAAGTTTCGTAATAAGGGCCAAAAGTTATTTTAAAAATAAAAGAAAAAAGATCAAAGTAGTTCCTTAAATAGAGCGGGTTTAAAAATAAAATCGGATTATGTTGGAAATTTTCATTAAGACATGGGTATATTTGAAAACTTTAACGACGGGAGAGGTATTTTTTACTCAAATTTGTAGTGTAGGATATCTTTAGCCTTTTTCCCAAAGTTGAGGGGTATTTTTGACCCTTTTCCCTTCTTTTTTTTTTTTAATGATGGGGGAGAGAAATTTTTGGAATCGGAAACTTATGATAATTTAATTTTTTATATTTAAACAAATAATTAACATGAGACAAAATAAGTCAAGAATTAATAAATAAAGATAGTCAACAATAATAATATAATTAATAATTAAAACAAGTTAAAGAGGAACTAAGGAAAAGAAAAGAAAAAAAAAAGAATGGAAAGCTTAATGATTCTTTTAAAATATATATATATATATATATATATATATATATTTTTTTTTTTTTTTATTACATTGGGGGTAGGGGAAGGAGAAATGAGGGAGGAGATTATAACGTGGAGCTCAATCCTCATCAACAAGCGCGAAAGCTCCGCCCAACTTTTCGGGGCCTAAGTTACTAGATCCTCAGCCTTAAGGATTTAGGTGCCCTTCTTTACACTTTTTTTTTTCATTTTCTCAAGCCTGTAATTAGATGATTGACTCATATTATTTTAGGCTTAGATTAAATTAACTTAACAAATATAGGAAAACACTCACTAACATTGATAAGAAAAATCTCAAGTTCCACAAATTTTGGCAATCCTTAATATCGTTACTTTCATTTTATATCTTTTACATTTAGTTACTTTAAAAAATTAACGAAATCAAACTATATAAAATTTCAAATAATTATTTTCTTTTCTCCCATATAAAATCCTTTTGCTTACTCTATTCCTTTTACTTTGCCATTTGACGAACAATACATGATAAAATAGAAAATATATTATATTATTGTTCAAATGAGGCAACTGACTTTTACCACCTCCTATTCTTGTTTGAAATGAATCGGTTTCTATTTACATTTGAAACCATCAATTTTTCTTTTGCTCATAATCTAAGTCCAAACCCATAGGAGCTTTTTACAAATCAAACATACGAAATTAGTAAGTGATACTCAAATAAATATCTTCAATTTAAAATTACAGCTTAAGCAAAAAATAAGAAAATTACAAAAGTACGTAGGTTACAACAACAACAAAAGCAAATGTGGGAGATAATATCATTTCTACGCTAAAAGGCATCAATTATACCCATTACTCGTTAGTAATTATACTCATTACTTGTTAGTTACACCAGAATATATTTTATATTTTATATTTAGATGTAAAAGATATAATTGAATGATTGATACTACATAATAATGGGTTCCTAAAGTTGTGGAGGTTACTGTGTATGTCTCATATGTGTTGTTTATTTGATCCAGCAAGCCAAAAAATTAACAATCTGTTGCCAGCCAGGTTCGGACCAAAGAGGGTACCTTTTGCCGTTTGCCACTGGCACCACAGCATCATTTATTATTGCGGGTGGCAAGTTGCCTATTAGTAGGATTTCATATATATAAATACATATATACATACAGTTTCGGTCGAAGCTTGCGGGTGGCGTAGCACTCCCTCGGCCCTTAGTAGATCCGCCCCTGGCAGCAGTCCAAAGGAGTCTAGTGGTTAGCTATGAGCTAATTTGAGGAGAAAATGGCACTTTCTTTTTGGGTCTTAAACTAGTAAATCTGTTTTTAATAAATTATTAGTGAATCTAAAAAGGATCAACCGACTAATAAGAATGTTAGCCACAATTTTTTTTATTAATATTAATATATCTGAATTTAAGAACACAAGTGAATATTAAAACATGCATTAAGATTTAGATTGAAAATGGCCAATTAAGTCCCCAACGTTTGATCAAAATCCCAACTACACATTATACCTTTGCGGGGTTCTATTACCCCCGAACCTTTTTAAAATGAAATATACTCACCCTTAGGTGCTGAGGTGCCACAGAGAGTATGCACACTCTCTTGGAGGTATGTGAGAGGTAGCAAAAGACTTTAAATCTAATAACTTTTACACGTGTCACTTTTTAATAGGGTACTTCACATTTAATTACATCTAATTAATTATCATTATAACTTATCATGTTAACCCTTCTTCCTCGCCATTAAAGACAAAGTTGAGCAAATAAAATTGACGAATATTTTGTCAACTCCTAGACATTCACGAAAAAGGTGGAAAGAACACCATGGTGGTTCTTTTTAGTTTTAACCATTCTCCAACTAAAGAGTCAGAAATCGAATAATCAATAGGAAATGTAGTCTCTAATTGACTTGAGTTTCTACCTACGCCAGAAGCTAGAACAAGAATCATATGGTGTGCTAAGTTAAACAAATTCAGAAACAACGGTGGAGTGGCCAGAATTAATGGAGTTCACCAGATCTCTTATTTTATGGGTAAGAATCTTCAGATCCTGACCTTACTTAATTGGTCTTATTTCCCCCTATAGAGTCCCAAATTCAGTGAATCAAATAAAAAATAACCGACAATATGAGCATTATCGTCACTGAATTATTATTGTTTCATATGAATGTGATTAGTGAACATGAAAGTAATTATCTCTTCAAAGATTCCTTGTTTGTGGCAACACACGAGAGCTGCACTAATCACGGGAACACAGCAAAAACTGCCAGGCTCCGACAAGATCTGATGTCTGATGTCGCCGGATTCGTTGACCAGCGACGACAAGGCACGAAAAATATAGAAGAGTACGAGAGAGAGTGGGAGAAAGAGAGATAGAGAGAAACTAAGGGTGGTCGGAGTGGCATCGTGTAGTGGTCCGTTCCGCCAATGTTGTGTCCGTTAGGGGGTGGGGTGGGGTGGAGATTGTTTAGGTTCACAGAATTTAGACAAAGAGGGGGAAGAGAGAGAAAGTTATGAAAAAGAATAATAAAAAAATAAAAAATATCAAATGTACAGCCGTTAGGCGTGTGCACTTCACCCTCTAACACATAGCTGGGATTGACATTTTAGGGAGCAATATATTCCATTTTAAAAAGGTTCAGGGGCGAAATAGGACCCCTGCAAATGTATGGTGTCTAGTTGGAATTTCGATCAAACATTGGGGGCTCATTTGACCATTTTTCAAGATTTAGATATGTAAATTAGAATGCACATCTGAATATTAAGATTTAAATACTAAATAATTAAAACTGTTTGTTTTTAATAGCTAAACATATATATTTGCCTATAAATATAAAATTTAATAAAATATTAAAAGAATATAATATAATGTTATATCAACAAAATATTTTTAAAAATTGGTGGCTGTGGCCTGTGAGTGCGAATTGTGGATGGTACTCTTGGCTAATAATGATATTTCATGTGGTAGTTAGTTGTGATTGTGGCTAATAGTAGTGGATGATGTGGTAGTGATGACGACTAATAATTGTGATGGATGATAGTTATAATTAATTGTGATTGGTATGGTAGTGACTAACAACGGTGATTGACAGTTGTTGTGGTAATGGCGGTTGGTGATAATGATCATAATTGGTGGCTAATGGTGATGATGGGAAACTATAATGATGGGCAGTAGGGGTGGTCGTAGTCGAGAGATGATGATTGTGGGAGGTATTGGAAGATAATGGTGGGGGACAATGGCGATAATGGTCAATAGATGGAATTGGTGAACGACCATCTTGGATGTGTGGGCTTGCCAGGAGAGATAAGATCATGAATGAAATGATTCAGAACAAGGTAGAAGTGCTCTGTTACACCCCACACTTTCAGAGCATGAGCATACCACGTACTTCACTATAGTAATGGAGTATCGGAGATGTCCCATGAAGTTTTGGAAGGTACAAGCCATGGGAAGTAGTAACAATGAAGTAAAGGATGAATTACGATCTCGTAAGTCGTAACCGGGAAGGACAATCTTGAAACACAAGAACATGACCATTATCAAGTATAATAAATGATAAATATCATGTAGGAGGAGTTGTGGAAGATTCCAGGACCAAGCAAATCAACGAAAATAAGTTTGTCGAAAATTTGGAACAAGTTGGCAGAATTAAGAACAGAATTTTGGGTCAACTTAGAAGGGTATATCTCCATGTATATGAGGAGTTTTAAGGTGTTTCAAAAGCTTAAAATGAAGTTCGTCGAGTCTAGTTTTCAACGCAACAAACCGCTCGTCGATACGACGTCGGAATAGAGAATTATGGACGTTACAAGTTAGGCGGGCAGAGCAGGGCGCGCTACTACGTCTTGCTACGGTGCTAAAGTCTTGCTACGGTGATGACGACTTTGGCACCCTATAAGGGGCAAAACCCCATTTTTTTTCTTCACAAAAAAATTTCCCAAATGCTCTAGAAAATTCAGCCACTTATGAGAGCATATATATAACATAAAAGCGAGGATTTTGAGAGATTTCAAGTTACGGAGTATTAATCGAGGTCCGGACAACGTGTAGTCACGATTATAGTTTTGTCTTGCATTGGAAGTATATATATATACGAGATCAAGATGGGTTTGTACTCATAGTGGAATGTTCTGCAGACTTCCAGGTAGATATTATTAAGTGGCAAGCGGGAAAGAGCACCTTAATGTCACGCCCCAAAACTCACCCTAGACGTGACCGGCATCCGACGTCATGAACAACATCGAAAGAACCTAAACGACACAATAATAATACTTGAACCCTCCAGGTTCAATATTCGCCTCTAATAGTTTATAAGATAAATGTAACATCAAGTTCCTGTTTAATAGTCTTTCCTTATTAAATTAAACAAAGTTATAACTGCATATATCAGGATCACAATTGTGTAATAAGATCAGCGGAAGTCTAATATAAGTAAATAGTCATAAACGTGGCAACCACCCATTAAGTCGTACGAGACTTTGACAATCTACCCACAATTCTGACAACTTTCTATGGAGCTTCTAAGAGACACAACCATCATCTAACTTCGGGACGCGGACCCGAAATCTAGAATAATAAATGAAACGAGAAAATGTCCCACGACGGGGATGTGGGCTCACCAAATCAACGGCGGAAATTGCAAGTTCTCCTAAGCGTCGAGAGTATCACGAACCTGCTCTTTTCCGTTACCTAACATACCATCAAAAACAACAATGGTATGCCTGATTACTTTCGTACTCAGTGAGTGCATCGGGGACAACAAGTAATATAAAATAAAATATAATAATACATAAAGAAATCAGTTCTGAAAATGTAGTATAAAAACAGTCATTCCACTTTATGATTCTTAATATCATTTGTTAAACAGTTTACAAAGCCATTAATCAATATAAAAACATGTATTCAGCTTGTGTATCTCAATTAGAATTATCAAAACCGATTATAAAGCCTTTTGTCAAGTTACAACTTTCAATTATGCCTTTCAAATTTATCATGATTGCCAACAACAGTTCCAAGAGAGAATAATAATATCACACATGCCAATACAGGCCCAAGAATCAATCACATCGAAGGGATGACCGTAAAGGCTCCCTTGTCACAACGCACCACACCGGAATATGAAATCCTCGGTGGCTATCCTTCCTCCCGAATAGCTAGGCATTAACCACACTCCGGGTAGCGAACCCGGTAGTGGCCACTCTTCCTTCCGAATGGCTAGGCAATTACCACACTAGGATCCATAGTGGCTACCCTTCCTCCCGAGTAGCTAGGCCAAACATAACAACAAAGTTCGTAGCTTAGAAGCTGATTCACAATTTGTCTCAAGGTATGTCACTGTAACACCTCGTACTCTCATACTAAACCATATCGGTAACATCCCGTAAATTCGAGCTAGATGTGAATGTATGAAACTAGTATAAAGATGATATTTTAGCTATATGAATCCATTCGGGTGATAAACAGTCATTTTGAAGTCAAACCAAAAATGAAATTCTTAAGGCCTTCTAAATTCGTCTAAGTACGAGATAGTCCATACTTATGGCCGGTTTTCGGGTAAGTGACCTTAGGAATTTGAGAAAACTCAAAACATGAAAGTTGTAGACCTTTGAAATACCTTTCCAACCATATATTATAAGCTCAAACGAGCTGCGCGCAGAAGTTATCCCCGTTTCTTGGACGTTGCGCGGTGCTGTGAAGTGCTACGCGTGTACCCTCCTTCGGTGCGTGATCACACACGAGGCAGCGCCTTGTTTCGCTGCATGACCACCGCACGAAGTACCCTCCAACTGTGACCGCGCACCGACCACGACGTTTTAAGAGCCAAACTTCGTTATATTCATTCCCACTTCGTTTTTAAACTAATTTTTCGAGGTAAAGAACCTAAGAAGTCTCTCAAGCCTTAAGGATGAAGCTCTTCTCTCCCAACCTTCAAGATACTTATAAGGTAAGCCTATTCCATGCATTCCAAGTCAATTCCGATATACGTTCATGATCATTAAGTAAGAACTCATCATTCTTAACATAGGGTTTTCGAAAACCCATTGAAGGATTCAAGACTAGGTTTTGGGATTCTTATTCAAAGTTCATATTTTCATTACAAGTTTGGAGCATTACCGGTATGTAGACGCTATCCACGTGTGGAACATCCTTGTTCTTCCCATGTTTCGGTATTCCATGATTACACACTAGGTTTTAGAGTTTTAAGAATATTCATGATAAACCACAGAACAACTTGAACCATGATATATTATATTGTCAGTTATAATTCCGTTTGTTTAGTCTTAATTTACTGTTTTGGTGATTGAGACTCAGTCCGTAATCTATGAAAAACCCATAACTTGCATCCCATGGGTTCTATAACACAAGATATGAGATATTATGCTTATTTCCATGAAAAACTTGTATATATATATTTATTGTCATGTATCCATGTTCATGTTAAGAATCAGAAATCATGTCTTCAGTTATCTTTCATGTTCGGGAGTTGTATTAATACCGAGAAGGCTCGGACGACACAACTCCATTGATAACGTAGGATAAGGATCGCTCACTCCCGTTAGGACGATTCCTTCATGTTTTCCACGTTGAGGATTTTGGATCCATTCGTGTCATGTTCGTATCTTGTACCGAGGCAAGGTACAAGATGGCTTAGCCGGGGACGGCCGAGATCGGACTCCACGTTTCTCCCCCGTGGTGGTTCAAGTATCGGTATTATAGTTATTATCATGTTTTCATCTCAATTACGTATTATAAAATGCCTTACGGCACTCATGTTCATGTTCGCTCGGTTTCGATAATCGGTTTTCGGTTTAAATTTCATGTTTATGTATTACGTGCCCGCTTATTCTCTCATGTGTTCATATACCAATACATTCAAAATCCGACGTCCCCGTTTGTTGCCTTGGGGCACCGCATTTCGCGATGCGCCTTTCGAATTACGGACGACGCATCCACTCGGTGGGACGCCTCTCCGTGTCGACTTTGGGTGAGCCCCGTTCTCTTCGGGGGTTTAGTCGGTAGTTTACTTTATGCGGTAAAGGTATCGGGGGCCTTGTCCCGTTGTAAGCTTTATGTTTCATGTTCAAACTCATGTTAGAGGTTTCATAGACTAGACAAGTGTCATGTTAGACTTTCGAGTCGGTTAGCCGTTTTGGCTCGTATGTTATTTCCGCACTCATGATTAAACAAGTATTTTACAAATTATTATGACTTTATGTGTTTTCTTAAAGCCCATCATATCTCATGTTATATCTCCGCTCATGTATGCCTCATGATGATTCAGCAAGCCATGTGGTTCGCTCGGTCACATGCAGTCAGGCACCGAGTGTCGTGTTACGCCCAGGCCATGGTTCGGGGCGTGACAGTCACACCATCAATTAACATTAATGTTCATTATGCCGTTACGAAAATCCATAACTTCATAGATAATATTGAAAACGTTTCCACTTCTTTAAACAAGATTCCTTTTTCACAGTTCCTTTGTAAAATCATCAATACCAACAATTAACCATCATCACTAAGCATCTCTCATAGAGGAAAACATTCATAATACCTTATACATATATAGGATTTGTTACAATCTAGGTTCCATGTGGGCTCGTCCCCTCACGCACATTAACCATTAATTAAAGCATGTAATAGATTTCAAGAATGTAAAACCAATTCATCATATCATTCAAAATAACCTTTTATAAAGAATCAATCTTTTAAAAGAGTTTGTAAAAGAGACATATGAATTACCTTTATATTCAAAAAGGATTTTATTTTTAAAGAGACATACCAACCATCCTTATAGTAAAAAAAAATGATTTTCAAAAGAGACATACCTTAATGTGTTAAATAAAGTTTAACAATTCACTTTTCTAATGAAGAACACCCAAACCATAGCTTGAATCACTTTAGGAAGAATTATATTGCAAATCCTAGGTTTTGATCACAAGAATCATGGTAAGAATCATGGGTTTGATGTTAGAATAGATTAGTAATGTTAAGGGTGTTATTACCTTTGATTTGAAGACTTGGAGGGATGATTTTCGCGCTTAGGGTTTGGAAGGATGAAAAAATATTGGGAACAAATAAGACAGCCTGCAATTTAAACGGAATTCTGCGCGAGAGAAACGGAAAGTATAGCTACGAAGTACGTCCCGTAACTTGTGGCCACTCTGGAATTGCCAAGATCGGTGAAAAACAGAAGAAGTACGTCCAAAGGACGTCCGTACTGCTAAAGCACGGCCGTGGCACAAGCACGGCGTCTTTTACGGGCGTACTTTGGGCGAATTCCCGACTTTTGTGCCCTTCGGTAAAATGGACGTAACTTTTTATACATAGCTTTGCTCAAAATTTGGGCGACCTACGGTTGGAAAGATATTTCAAAGATATACAACTTTTGTCAAGGAAGTTTTTCCAAATTCATAACACATTTTCATGAAAATCGCCCAGAAGATAGACCTACCAAAACTTAGGCGAAGTTAAGAGCCACCAGAACTTCGATTGTTGGTTTGACTTCAAATGACCATCTTTTCACCCGAATTCATCAAGAATGGACCATTATGGTATAATATCATCTTAATACTAGATTTTTACATATTCACACCTAACCCGAATTTATGGGATGTTACACTTAAGAGCAAAGAAAATCAAGGAGGACTTGGAGGATAAAAGTACGAGGAAGTACGAGTGTGAATTGATTAAAGGAAGTTATGTGACCGTCGATGATAAGAGGAAGTTTAATAAATTATTAAGGTTGACGGAAGTGAACGGTGATGGCATAAAGCGGTGGACTTGGAATGAGATATGATTACAAAGGAAACGGGATGAATATACGAGGAATAGACATACGTACGAGCAAGCTATGGTATTGTAAAGGGAAATAAGAAATGAACGAAGGAAAGAAAGAAAAGGGCGTATTTTACTAAAATTTCATGATGAGAACGAGGAATCGGCGGGACATTAAAAGGATTATGATGCATGATTATGATACAAACAATTAGTTAAGAGAAACTATGGAGACACTATGAGATAAATTAAGGAAAGGACGAATCGTGAGAATGAATGAGAGAGAGTATCGACTTTGCTAGTATGGTATAAACTGACTCGAATCGGGAACCAAGAGTAAGAAGGTCTCAAGAAGTCTTGGTGAAAGGATAGGCATGAAGGAAAATTACTGAAGGAAGGGCATGGTATAGTCGGGCTTCTTAAAGAACGAATTGATTTTAAGTTATTCCGGGCTTTAGGAGAAA
>NC_081353.1:39971038-39990732 GCF_029784015.1 Lycium ferocissimum | reverse complement strand
GGTCTTTTTTGGGGTTTGGGGGATGGGTGTTAAGGGTCGGAGTAGGATGGTCGCTGGTTGATTTTGAACCTAAGGCTTTGAAAATTGATGGGTTATTGAGCAAGAGACTAATCAGTCTATTTGTGTTCGGATTAAGAGTTGCTTCTTTGAAGTTCCAGTGGGTTGGGCCGAAATAGCCGTTGGGTTTGTAGGGAGAATGGGTAAATTTGGCTGAGTTGTCAAGTTGCTATTAGTTGTGTCAGTTGAGTGAATGTTACTTTTGTTTTTGTCCGGTGGGTCAGTGTGGTGTGACCCAAATAAGTCAACAGTAAGCATTGAGAGCAAAAAAGTAGAGAGATGAGTTAGAGAGAGAGAAAATTTAATTGCTTCTTGAATTTCTAAAACGATAAATACTCTCTCCGTTCACTTTTACTTATTCACTTTTGACTTTATACGCCCCTTAAGAATTAATAAATGAAGTATGTAATTTAATATAATACTCATATTAATTGGTATATAATCTCATTAGACTCGGATAACGCATCTTGAAACGAGTAATTAATGTTCGTAAAACAAGAAAAAAAAAAAGATTGTCTTTCCTTGATATACTAAAGTGAACAAGTAAAAGTGAAAATTTATTTTTAGTATAATGATATGTAAAAGGAATCGGAGGGGAGTAATTTGAGAACTTGGCACAAACGACTACACTTTGGTTTTTTTTTTTTTTTTTTTAGGAATAGCTACGCTTTTACTAATTACATTTCGTAACTACAGTAACGTGTATTCAAATTTGGATGCATTCCAGTTCGGCTGTATTTCGTTGTATTCAATTTAGATGTATTCAATTCAACTTATTGTATTTAAAATGAGATCACTGAGCTTATTTCATGATTTTTCGATTCCACTCATTTATTGCCGACCTCACCTTATAATAATCGTTCCTTCGGGCGCGAGATAGAGCGACGATGATTATTCCATAATATAATCGTGAGGTTACCAACCTTACGTCACTCCGATAAAGTGATAACTTTTACTCGTCTCGTTACGTTACTTATGTTATATATATAAATAGGGAAAGGTGAGGCGTTATATACGCATAGCCACTCTCTGATCGGCTGATATCGTCCCGGACGCGATATACGGGATAATAGATGGCCGTTCGTTCCGCGTGCAATATATATGCAAGATAATGATATGATATATTAATCTAAACACGTTCCGCGCAATATAAAATATTATGGATCGGGCCGCACGTTCAAGAGACTATTATTTATTTACGATCGGGCCGCACGTTCCGCGCACAATTATTTGTGTATATATACGAGGAATGTTTTTTTAAAAGAAAGCTAAGCACGCACGGTATCCGCCTGCATGAAAGGCACCGATATACAAAGTTATTTTTATTTCATGTTATGTTCTATATTTTCTATTATGTTGTTATTCATGCCTTACGTACTCAGACATCGTCTCATACCGACGTTCTTCGTGGTCGCCGCGTTCTCATGCCCGCAGCGTAGATGGACAAGACGAGGATCTTTTCATCGTAGGCCGCCTTCGTGTACTAGTTATGATCAAAGTAGCTCCACTTTTTCCTGGAGCGCTTTGTGTCTAGATGTATATACGTTTGTGTGATTTTTGTTGATGGCATGTCGGGGCCCCGTCCCGACTTGTATACTCAAATATTCGCCAGAGGCTTTGCGAGACGCCCCTGTGTATGGCTTCGTTATGTTCGCTTGGGTCATTATATTAGCGTCGCGGGTCCATCGGATATATATTTATACATGATATTACATTCATATCTAGCCTTAGCCTTATTTTGTCATTCGATACATAAAGAATACAAGTTATGAGTTGGTTCGCGCGATTTTCGTAAGTGCGGGTGCCAATCACGCCATCAAAAAATGGGGGGGGGGGGGGGGACATTATCGTATCGAATTATTATTGTTTCGTATGAAACGTGATTAGTGAACATGAAAGTAATTATCTCATCAAAGATTCCTTTGTTTCCGGGTAACACACGAGAGCCGCACTAATCACGGAACACAAAGAAAATCGCGTTCCGACAAGATCGATGTCGTGTCGCCGATTCGTTGACCGACGGTGGGCACGAAAAATATAGAAGAGTACGAGAGAGAGTGAGAAAGAGAGATAGAAAGAAACTAAGGGTCGAGGTGGCATCGTGTAGTGGTTTGTTCCGCTGTCGTGTCCGTTAGGGGTAGGGCAGCGGGGATTGTTTGGGTTCCACGTAATTTAGACAAAAGGGAAGAGAGAGAAAGTTATGAAAAAGAATAATAAAAAAATATAAAATATCAAATGTACAGCCGTTAGGCGTGTGCACTTCACCCTCTAACACATAGCTGGGATTGACATTTTAAGGAGCAATATATTGCATTTTAAAAAGGTTCAGGGGTGAAATAGGACCCATACAAAGGTATGGTGTCTAGTTGGGATTTCGATCAAACGTTGGGGGCTCATTTGACCATTTTTCAAGATTTAGATATGTAAATCAGAATGCACATCTGAATATTAAGATTTAAGTACCAAATAATTAAAACTGTTTGTTTTTAACAGCTAAACATATATATTCGCCTATAAATATAAAATTTAATAAAATATTAAAAGAATCTAATGTTATATCAATAAAATATTTTTAAAAATTGGCGGCTGTGAGTATGAATTGGGGATGGTACTCTTGGCTAATGATGATATTTCATGTGATTAGTCGGTGGATTGATTGTGGCTAATAGTAGTGGATGATGTGGTAGTGATGACGACTAATAATTGTGATGGATGATAGTTATAATTAATTGTGATCGGTATGGTGGTGACTAACAACGGTGGTGGCTAATGGTGATGATCGGAAACTATGATGATGGGCAGTAGGGGTGGTCGAGTCGTTGGATGATTGTGGGAGGTATTGTGAGCAATGTTGGGGGGCAATGGCGATGATGGTCAATAGATGGAATTGGTGAATGACCATCTTAGATGTGTGGGCATACCAGGAGAGATAAGATCATGAATGAAATGATTCAGAACAAGGTAGAAGTGCTCTCCCCTCCCACCCGAGAAGGTGTAGGAAGGAAGGCAGATGGTTCGGACACATGCAGCCGAGACGCATGAGATGCTCGGGGCAGAGTTTGGCGATTGGTGGGTACGGGGAGAGGGAGAGATAAACTTAAGAGGTCCTGGGGAGAGGTGATTAAACAGTATAAGACGCAACTTCAGCTTATCGAATGACATGACCAAAGCGGGGCGTGTGGTGATCGAAAGTGACGTATAGTTATTAGATCGGCAAAGGGTCATATATACCCCTGAACTATCCCAAAAAAGTTGTAGCTGTCCTCCGTTTGCTTTTTCGATGATATATACCCCCACCGTTATCTTTTTTAGCATATATACCCCTGTATTTAACGGCCCCGTTTTCAGAGACACGTGGCATGATCTGAATGCCCCAACCTTTTTTTTCTTTTTATTTAATAATTAATAATTTTAATACCCAAATTAAACCCCCAATTCTAATACCCAATATTGACCCATACCCGTAACCCATTAGAAACCCATACCCGAAATAGATATTCTTTCTAATTGGGACCATTTTCATGTGAAATCAGAAGGATAACAAAGTAGAATTCAATAACCATTTTCATGTGAAATCAGAAGGATAACAAGGACCATTTTGACGTGAAATCAAAACAGGAAAAAATTCAATCACCGTCCGGCCAGTGTCGGAGTTTTACTGTAAGCTCGACAAATGCAGTGGAACTCCGCTGCCGGAGGCATTGGTTCCGAGAGGACTCTTGTTACTGTTTTTTGCGTGTAAGAGGAGCAAGAATGTGATTGAGAAAATCATTGTTATAATTCCTACTACTGTTAATTTTGGCTCAATTCTCTGCATCTGTATGGCAGTGGAGGGGTGGTGGAGGTGGTGGTTCTGTTAATAATGTTGTAGAAGAAGATTGTATTTGAACAATTTTTGCATAGCTTGTAGCAATACCAGTGGTTAAGAAGAAGAAGAAGAAGAAGAATGGGTTTCTAATGGGTTACGGGTATGGGTCAATATTTTTTTTGAGTATTAGAATTGGGGGTTTAATTTGGGTATAAGAATTATGAATTATTAAATAAAAAGAAAAAAAATTTAGGGCATTCAGATCATGCCACGTGTCTCCGAAAACGGGATCATTAAACGCAGGGGTATATATGCTAAAAGAGATAACGGTGGGGGTATATATTATCGAAAAAAGCAAACGGAGGACAGCTACAACTTTTTTGGGATAGTACAGGGATATATATGACCCTTTGCCGTTAGTAGATTGCCGCACAGATTTCTTTCCCGTACTAGGATTGTTAGTACCTTTGTTATATTTGCTTATACATAGATCCCTAGCACTACCTGACATAGATCCCTAGCACTACCTGATTGTTTCTTTCACCTGTTATCTTATTATCTTGCTGCCATTTCTTCTTTTTATTGCTGCTACTTTTCTTATCTCTCTCTTTTTTAGGGGGTCAATCGAGCTGAAACAACTCTTTACACGTCATGTTTGCTAAGGGTCCATACACTCTACTCTCGCTATACCTCACTTGGTGGGATTATATATATATATATATATATATATTATTGTGTTGTTGTTGTTTAATGCAATCGTTGTCAAGATATCATTATAAAGGATTTTTTTTCTTAAAAAATATTTTACATAGTAATGTTATATTAGAATTTTGTAGTTGGAATGAGTGATTGACAGTGCAATTCACATATTTATAAAATAAATCCAACAATTAATAAGTTGAAAACCGAATCAATGAAAAATCTACTTAATTAATTTTATTTGATTTTAAAATCTAAAAATATACTTAATTGATTTTTTATTTATTTTTAAGGAGAAAACTGACTCAAATGGAATCATGACCTTAGTACAATAATATTGCCAAGCAATCCAATTCATTTTTTCCCCAAATTAGCAATCAATTTATTCACATCCTCTTTTTGCCTTATTACAGTAATAATTTCGTTAATAATCAATGTCCTTTTTAGGACAATGTAATTTTATCACTTCTCCTCTCGGGGACAACACATCTCACTCTCTCCTCCTCCCCCTAATCCACCTCCCACCACCACCGGTGGCCTTAAACCCTAACCCTAATTTCATTTCTTCAAAATGGCTTTCCAAAACGACGCCGTCGTTATAGCGCCGCCACAAAAACCCTTAACACCTTCTTCAATAATTGAGAGATTTAGAGCGGCGTTGAAAGAAAGAGAAGATGAACTTAAGGCTTATAATAATGAGGATGATGATAATGATGATGATGTTATTGTGTTGCCGCCTAATATGGATGAAATTGTTAGGCTTTATGAGTTGCTTTTATCGGACTTGACTTTTAATTCTAAGCCTATGATTACTGATTTGACTATAATTGCTGGTGAACAGAGAGAACATAGTCAAGGTATTGCTGATGCAATTTGTGCAAGGATTCTTGAGGTAGAGTTTTTATTTTTATTTTTACAGTACTATGTTTTTTAGGGTTTTGGAATGTGGCTATGTATTATTTGTTGTTACCACTAGTGCTAATTTATGTGAATCAAACACGGGCACGGAGTTTAATGAAGACTTTTGAAACTTGTGGTCCAGAATAAGCCTTGGATATTTGTGTGGCTATAAATTATCTAATTAGGGTAAAATGGAAAGTTTAAAGTTAGATTGTTATTAAATATAGAAATGTGACATAGTGAAGGCACTGCTGATGCGATTTGTGGAAGGATTCTTGAGGTAGAGTTTTTTTACAGTATTTTTTTTTTTTAGGGTTTTGAAATGTGGCTTATATAGTACTAGGTTATCATATTATTTGTTATTGATACTACTCCCCCGTTTCAATTTGTTTGTCTGATTTTGACTTGACATGAAGTTTAAGAAAGTAAAATTTACTTTTGAATATTTAGTACTCCCTCCGGATCAAAAAAAGTGTCCACTTAGCCTTTTTTTTTGGGTCAAACAAAGTGTCCACTTATTAAATCAAGAAACAATTAATCTTATCTTTCCAGATTTGCCCCTATTAAGTGTTATGTGATCAAATCCCAATGCCTATTTAATTAGGGGTAGTTTAGTCAATTTACATATTTTTTTTTTCTTGTAGTGAGTAGTTTCTTAAGGGGTGTGCAAATGGCTAAGTGGACTCTTTTTTTGATCCGGAGGGAGTATTAAATTAAAGATATGTGGAATGCATCAAAATGCCCTTTAATCTTGGGTTCGAATTCTTGAGTTAGTGTTTTGCAGTACTCTGTTTTTTAGGGTTTATGAATATTCAATTCCCATTTTGCTCCATTCAACTGTTTCATTCTGATAATCAATAAGGGGTCGTTTGGTAGTGTGTATAAGAATAGTACTCAATAGGGTGTATTAGTAATGCTGGGATTAGTTATGCTGACATTTTAAGAATAGTACTCCATCCTGTTCCAAAAGAGAACATAGTCAAGGTATTGCTGATGAGATTTGTGGACGGGTTGTTGAGTTTTTTTTTTTTTTTTTTTACAGTACTCTGTTTTTTAGGGTTTTGGAATGTTGTATGAACCCACCTTTGGTTGTTATGCAAGTGCTAAGTAATGATATGTTGGGTCAAGGAGTTACTAGAAAAGTGTCTACAACTATGTGTAATAAGCTAGTTATGTTAGGAAATCTTAGTCTAAGTCAGTCTGATGTACTACTGAACCGGGTTGTAACACCTGATTTTATATAAATAAAGTCCACTTAAAAAACTCTCTCCGTTTCAATTTGTTTGTCTTACTTTCCTTTTTAGTCCGTTTAAAATAGAATGCCTCAGGGGTTGGCCTGGTGGCAATTGACTTGAGCCTTGGGGTGCTCCTTTCAGGTCTCCGAGTTCGAAACCAGCCGTGCAAACAATTTCTGAGGGCCGTGGACCGGGGAAACCACGATGCCCGTGGTGCACTTGCGGAAACTCGCTTGCCGAGGGGTTTTTCAATGCACCCCGGGATTAGTCGGGGCTCAAAGAGACTCGGACACCCGGTGCTTAATCAAAAAAAAATAGAATGCCTCTTTCCTTTTTTGGAAACTCTGAATTCCAACATTCCACATGGTATCAAAGTACATTTTGGTACAATCTACGTATCTTAGTTTAACACATTCAAAAGTCTTTTTACTTTTTTAAACTCAGTGCCAAGTCAAAACCAAACAAACAAATTGAAATGGAGGTAGTACCTATTTTGCTCCATTTCGACTGTTTCAGTCTGATACTCAATTAGGGTTCTATATGAAGGTTCTCCACAAAAAAATTTAGCAAATTAATGTGGTTTTTTTTTCCTTTGCGTAAAATTTATAATGTTTTATCGAATGCTGTATGCTATATCGAAACCTACCTTTATGAACTGTATTGAAGTTTCAGGATGAATTTTATTGTTTCAAAAGTATTGGATTCTTGATACGAGTTAGAAATAGAGCAGTTGTGGAAAGTAGTACCCTATGTTTCCTGAAGTGTACATGGGAGTTGAGTTGGTTATTTGCCTATAAGTTACTAGTTTTACATTTGAGTCCAATAACTAGTTATTTTATTTTGCCTAAGTTTCTTTTATTTTACTTTGACCCCCTAGGTCTTATTTCCTCTATATATGTATCGAGTTTGCCATTTTTAGAGGCTATCAATGAAATTATCGTTAGTCTCTTAAGCTTAGCAGTAGTTGTAGCTTTTCTTCTAAACTTATTAGCTTAAATTCTATCTTGCATCAATTCTTGCGCATTGTGTTGAGTAGCAGTGAATCTTTAATCTTGGGTAACTGTTAAGATTGCAGTGGAATGCTTTCTTTTGAGACCGTTTTCTTGCATTGTCAAAAGTATTGTCATCTAGGTATCAAAAGTTGAATACTACATTTAAGTCAACGTGTTCTGTGAATCCTGGTATGAAAATGTGCCATTTATGGTGTGGGATTCCTTGGCAATAGGAAATTTAAAATAAACTTGGATGCTTTAATCCACTTTCCATGACCGACACGTGTCGATCTGAATGAAGAAGATCCAGAGTCCAGGATCTTATACTTGTCAGGCCTCCGCTGTTCCTTATAAGAGGCTGGTGAAAATTCTGATACTCCTTTCTTCTGAATCTGAAAGAAAACAGTTAGAAGAAGTACACTGAGAGCGATGACATTCAAAATTATAGATTATATTGGGCATAGACAAGCATGAATTCAAATTATGAGTTAAAGTAATACATTCTTAATATTCCAGTCCTCCTGCTTCATGTCTTCTTAAATTATTCCAACCATTTATTTTTCATTGTTTGGGCTTCTAGTGGCTAAGCTTGGTGTGGTAGTTTGTGGTTGAATATTAGGGGTTGGAATTCATCATCTCCAAATGTGCTTTTAGGCGAAGATAAAGATAAGGGTACTTCTCCTTCTAAAAATAAAAATAAAATGATGAAGGGTACTTCTGATATCCAGTAGTTCTACCGTCATGTGGTTGATGTTACAATATGATAATATATTGATTTTTATTTGTGTCGATGTAAGACAAATTGGTCTTTGAAGCTTAATTCTTACAAGGTCTGGGCTGCAGATGTAGAAAAGTTCGTAGTCGTGCTCCTTTTGCTTGATCAATTCCTTCCCCGTGTAAATGAACAGTATACTTGTACAATAGATGGTGGGAAATTTTGTCCTTTGTTCGGGTGTAGTGCATAAATTCTGATATCTTCTTACGCAGAAGAAGGTTAAGAGAAAATATAACATGGAAGAGTAGTTTATTTTACAGTTTAATGCTTTTTCAATAGGTGAGTTGTATGAAGAAAAAGGACCTCCTGGAATTGCATGCAGAGTTTCCATCCCTCTTAGAATGAACTGGAAAGAATCAAAGAAGCAATAAAAACTTCATGAGATTTAGGAAAATCAGCATGTAGCTACTCCCCTACTCAGTTTGAAAGTTATCTAGTTCACAGGGGCTTTAGTTTTATAAGGATTATGACTGAAAAGATAACTGTCTCCTTATTCATTTTGAAAATTATCTGGTTCAAGGGTCTGAGTTTTAAGGATTATTTATCAACTGCTACCATACATTACCTGCAACATAAGACAACATAGGAACTAACTCCTTTCTGAGAGCTGTATGAGGCACTGACAGTATAGTTGGAAACCACTCCATTTTAAAAATTACCTGTATTGATCACCTGTGGTAACTATGTAGGTTAAGCTAAATCTGACCAGTACTTTTTTAGAAAATTTGTCAAAGAAGTATATACTCATATTTTTACGTTTACAAGTAGAGTCTCTGCCTCTCTTATTTTTTATTTGTCAGGGGGACTGGTAGATTTTTCTTCGCGTGCCATCTTGATGTATCCATTGCCAATATTTTGCTGCAATCTCACATTATTCTCTTCTTTAGCTCCCAGTTGAGCAGAAACTACCCTCGTTATACCTTCTTTGATAGTATAGTTGGAAACCACTCCATTTTAAAAGTTATCTGTATTGATCACCTGTGGTAACTGTGTAGGTTAAGCTAAATCTGACCAGTACTTTTTAAGAAAATTTGTCAAAGAAGTATATACTCATATGTTTACGTTTACAAGTAGAGTCTCTGCCTTTCTTATTTTTTATTTGTCAGGGGAACTGGAAATTTTTTCTTCTTGTGCCATCTTGATGTATCCATTGCCAATATTTTGCTGCAATCTCACATTATTCTTTTTTTTAGGTCCCAGTTGAGCAGAAGCTACCCTCATTATACCTTCTGGATAGTATTGTAAAGAATATTGGCAGGGACTACGTCAGGCATTTCTCTGTCCATTTACCTGAGGTAAGTAGTTTTATCAGGTATTTGCATCACTGTTGATGATGTTGTTATACCACTTAGTGATTTTATTTTTTTCTTTTTCCAAGGTTTTCTGTGAGGCATACAGGCAAGTGCACCCTAGCATGCATCCTGCAATGCGCCACCTCTTTGGAACGTGGTCGACTGTGTTCCCAGCACCTGTCCTCCGCAAAATTGAGACTCGTCTCCAGTTTTCACAGCCGGGGGTCCAACAATCTTCTGGCTTGACTTCGTCAAGAGCATCTGAATCACCAAGACCAACTCATGGCATTCATGTAAATCCAAAATATTTGGAAGCAAGGCGTCAGCTTGGGCACTCCACTATTGATTCTGTAAGCTTTTAGTGAATACCCAGTCCCCCCTTGACATCTATTTCCTTTCTCAAGCTCTTTCTGAATAATCTCTATCTGCAGATTGGTTTATGTTTTCTGGTGCTTTATGAAGTATTTGTTTTAATTTGTCATCTGTTCCCCCTTGCTTCTCATATCCATACCTAATATTCCAAATGGTTGAATTAGATTTAAGGATGTGGCCACAATTATTGTACTGACATACAACAACAACATACCCAATGTAATCTCACAAGTGGGGTCTGGGGAGGATAAGATGTTCGCATACCTTACCTCTACCTTTATGCGATAGAGGGGCCGATGCAGACATGTAAGAAAGAACATGGGATAGCAAAATAACAAATGTACAAAACAAATGTAGTAACAGATATCAACACACATTAGCGAAAAAGAGACTACGCGACTACCCTAAATCATACATCTAAAAGTACAACACTCTATTACGTACTAACCATCTACCCTAATCCTCGATCTCCACACCTTCCTATCCAACGTTGCGTCCTCAGTCAACAGGAGCTATGCCATGTCCTATCTAATCACCTCCCCCCAATTCTTCTTCGGCCTACCTTTACCTCTCCTAACTCCTGCTATAGCCAACCTCTCACACCTCTTCACTGGCGCATCCTCGCACTTCCTCTGTGCATGTCCGAACCACCTCAGCCTCGTTTCTGTCATCTTGTCCGCCACAGAGGCCACTCCTACCTTACCCCGTATAACTTCATTATTAATCGTATCCCTCCTAGTATGCCCGTACATCTATCTAAGCATCCTTGACTGGCCAACACTCTGCCCCATACAAAAGTGCTGGTCTAACAACCGCTCTATAGAACTTACCTTTAGGCCTTGGTGGCACTTTCTTATCACACAGTACCCCAGAGGCGAGCCTCCATTTCGCCCACGCCGCCCCAATACAGTGTGCGACGTCAGCATCAATCTCCCCATCTCCTTGGATTACCCAATATATTACCTCAAAAAAGCATTGTACTAGTATACTTTGAAATGTAATGTTTCTGAAGACAAAACATCGGAAGGTGTATGCCTTTTACGAAGTGGTTACCTAGATCCATATTTCTCTTATATTACTCCTGTCATCCCAAAAAAGATATTGAATTCATGGGTTGAATTGACCAATCATCAATCTACTTTTCCCCAAAAAAAGAAAGAAGAGGAATGACCATCCATCTGATTTGGAATTCATTTTTTTTGTTGAAAAGATTTTGTTTAATAACTGTGTGTAAACTCAACTACCAAAAAATGTTCAACTAATAAAGCTAAAAGCTTATGTAGCAAATCATGGTCATTAAAAATTGACTTTGCAGATATCCAGCAAATTGGAAGGATTTCTGCATTTCTTATATTTGACTCTTCTATATGATAATATAGGGAGGTGGGGCAGGTTGAAGGGGAGGGGAAATCAATTTTTTGGATATAGATGTAGAGTGTCGTACAACTTCAATGTATTCCATTCCATGCGACAATAATTATTCCTGAATTCTATCATCTATCATAAATACGTGTTGATGAAAAGAGGACAGTACAGCTACAACTTTTTTTTTTTTTTTGATGAAGTCAGTACAGCTACAACTACTAGTAGATAGTGGTAGTACAGGTAGGCGCTCATCATTGACATTGTTGACACCTATGTTGCTCAGACTCTTCAAAAATGTCAACGGGTGCGTGTCTGATTCTCCAAAAGTAATGTACTTTTGGTGAATCCTACACTGGTGCGGCATCGAAAGTGAAGAGTCCACGCAACTTAGGTTAACACATATCATTGTCATTGTTGAGTCTTATGGTTGAATCTTCTATATGTAATTGTAATAGATATAATTGAACCACTTGATTCTAGTTTTCCTTTTAGTCTTATTTTTTTATCCCTTTTACTGGTAGTTTATGTAGGTTTTGAGAACTAGGTCCTTTTAGCAATACCTGGGCCTGTAATTAAAGTAATTTTATTGGGAGATGGAGAGGTTTAATGTAGAGTAAACTTGATTGAAGATGCCCTTTTGGCATTTCTGATTAGATGTCAAATGTGGTTAGATCTTGTAACTGCAGATACAAATAATGACTAGACATTGCTGCGAAGTTAGAACTGTTTGTACAAACTTAGTTTAGCATATTTTCAAGGATTTACAACAACAACATACCCGGTGTAGTCCCACATAGTGGGGTCTGGGGAGGGTAAGATGTACGCAGACCTTACCTCCACCTTTATAGGGTAGAGAGACTGTTTCCGATAGACCCTCAGCTTATATTTTCAAGGATTTGTCCTACAAAATTCTTAGTCTAGTTACCAATGGACATGCTGTTCTTTTTTTTTTTCCCTTTTTTTTTTTTTTTTTTTTTTTAAAACCACGCAAGCTATATGAGAGGGACAGAAGGTAATAACATGTTATAAATTTGGTGACTCTTTTAACTTCTGTATTCTTACTACTTAGGTAGTTATAAGGGTATTATCTCAAAGTAAATATGATAGGCTTCAAAGTTGAGTTACGCTAACCGGCTTGCTTTATTGTACTTATTAATGGATTTCCACTTAGATGTCAAACATGTGGAAGGGTTTTTAACTACAAGAAGGGATGATGAGTAGAATTTCTGAGTTAAGTTTGACTGTTGCAGGTGAGAGCTGAAAATCGTACAGGCCATACATCTTCAGATCTGGAAGCAACACAAGTTCTGTCTACAGCTTCAAAGAATGTGAGATCATCCTCTCCTTATAGAGTGGGCCCTCCGAGGTCATTGTCACCCACCCTCGACGAGTTTGCAGTGGATGATTCTGCCATAGGACTCAGAGAAGGGGCCTCACCATCTCATCCTGCACTTGACTATGGGCTTAACAGAGTAAGAGGTAGAGATGATGACAGGAGTGAGTGGCAGAGAATTTTGGCTGATGATGCCCATCAGCAACCAGACATTCCTGCTAAATATAGCGTGAACAAGGCAATTGATCTTCAAGGACCGAGAGCTTTGATTGATGCTTATGGAATTGATGAAAGGGAAAAGGTAGCCAATCAGAGGCAACAAAAGATTGGCAATGCCACTATTAATGGCTTAGGTGATAGGTTAGCCGTAAAGACGTGGCAAAATACCGAAGAGGAAGAGTTCAACTGGGAAGATATGAGTCCAACTTTAGCAGATCAGAGTCCTTTTAATGATTTGTCAACATCAGTTCGCCATCCTCAGAGTATTAGGATGAGACCTGGTATTGATTCACAACATACTATGCCTTTGGTGACTGACCCTAGAAGGAGCTGGTCTAATCAAGGACAATATTCTTTAGTTCATGATTCTTCCATGGATGATGTTCACTCGGTTAGTATTGATGTACTGTTGCATGCAGTTACCTTTTCCTTAGCTTTTTGCTTGTGAATGTTCTTCAAACTTTGTTGATGTCTCTGATATATTTTACTTTGGAGTACAATAAAATTAGCTTAGCAGCATCTTTTATTTTCTTATCTTCAGCTCATTGTTCAGATTGGAATTCTATTTCTGCTTTCCATTGGCTAAAATAAACCTAATTGGAGCCCAGTGGCTTTATTTGGTGTATTTATTGTCTGAGTTGTTTGACGGATGTGGACCAGACCCATAATTCTAACATCTGTATCCTGGTCAATATAGCATCAGAATACACCATAAGTAAATTCATTTGCTCCTTTGTCTTGCAAGGGCCATGGTTTTGTTTTATCGATGAAGAGTATGTTTTTTTTCATATTGAAATTATGTCAGTTCTTTTGGCAGTCTGGTCGAGGGGCGAGAAATAAAATTACTGGATATTGCGATGAGACATCTCTGATTTCAGGTTCGCATTATCTTCAAAAGCTTCCAAAAAATGTGCCACAGTTGCCTCAAAGACATCTAACGGGTGAAGGAAGTGGAATCTCATCAGCTGCTGCTGAATCCAAGCATCCTTTGATTAGCAATTTGGCTGCTGATGGACATACTTGGAGGCCACCATATGTTCCGCCAAGAATGAATCCTACTTTTGACTCTTCAGTTCAGGATATTCGGGTGGCTGCTGATGGACATACTTGGAGGCCACCATATGTTCCTACAAATGTGCATAATCCCCAATGTTTGACTTCAAAATCTGTTGTTCTGCCTCATAATCATATCAGAAGTCCTTTTGAACTAAAGAATGCTAGCAATTCAGTTGTCAATCATAGTCTGGACAGGGCAGTTCTTCCTGAGCAACATACTGATAATTTGAAGAGCAGCTCATATATCAAGTTTCCGCAATTTCCTAGTCAACATCCTGGGTCATTTTCTGCAAATCATCAAAACCCTGAACAAATGGCTTCAGCAGAACCTCAGCTGTTGCTTTCTCAGCGTATTCATCAGACGATGCCTCCAAGTGCCTCACTTCCAGCCTCGAACCACTTGCAATTACCACCAATTTATAGATACCCTCCACAGGGTCCTGGTTACCGTCCAGTTTCAGGTCCACAGGTGTCTATGCCATTGGTTAATGTCCCAAATACATCATCACAATTTTCTTTGGGAGCCTTACCACCTTTGCCCAGAGGCCCACTTCCTATGTCTTCTCAATTCATGCCACCTGCAGGTCAGGTTACTCCTAACCCTCCGGCAGGAGGCTTTTCAAGCTTGATTAGCTCACTGATGGCCCAAGGTTTGATTTCATTGACAAATCAAGCTCCCGCACAGGTACTTGTTTTTTTTTTTTTATGTCAAGTTTTCTGTACTGTCAATTTTCTTGTGAAGATTTTCTCAGCCATGTGATTCAATTTTTAGGATTCTGTGGGCCTTGATTTTAATCCGGATCTTCTTAAGGTTCGTCATGATTCTGCGGTAACTGCTTTATATGCTGATCTGCCAAGACAGTGCACAACTTGTGGCCTACGATTTAAATGCCAAGAGGCTCACAGCAGTCATATGGATTGGCATGTAACTAAGAATCGAGTGTCAAAAAATCGCAAGCAGAAGTCTTCTCGTAAGTGGTTTGTAAGTGTCAACATGTGGCTTAGTGGTACAGAGGCTTTAGGATCTGATGCAGTTCCTGGGTTTCTACCGACTGAGCAAGTTGTGGAAACGAAGGATGATGAAGAATTGGCCGTCCCTGCTGACGACGAGCAGAATGTTTGTGCACTTTGTGGAGAGCCTTTTGATGATTTTTACAGTGACGAGACTGAAGAATGGATGTATAGGGGGGCTGTCTACATGAATGCACCAAATGGGTCAACTGTTGGAATGGAAAGGTCTCAGTTAGGTCCAATTATTCATGCAAAATGCAGATCTGAATCTAGTGCAACTCCACACGAGGACTCCAGAAGAGTGGATGAGGTGGGCCCTCTCTTTTCCTTTTTCTTATTCTTAGGTTAGATGATTTGACTGCATTTAAATGTTAGTGTGTGGTTAGTTATTACTGAATATAGTGACCTGATGATGATGCACATGAAGCCAAATGGCGATATAGACCCGTGACTGGAGTATCATCCTCTTAGTGGTGAAACACCTAAAATGGAATTTAATCAGTAGTGCCTCTATTTTGCCCGATAGTCGTATTCTTAGCAACTATTGGATGGTTGAGGACATAAGTTGGCCATAGCTCAAAGCTTGAATCTCTATAGTTTGTTCTTGAAGTTGTGTGATACTTGGTGACAGAATGCATACCTTTCTAACTATAATAATTCAAAACAGCAACTAAAGTTACCTTTTTCAAAAAAAAATAATTCAAAACAGCAACTCAATTTACCTGCAAAATTCAAGTGGCTATATAATTAGGTGCAAGTTGTGGAGTCACAGGAATTGCCACTCTTTAGAGTCATTAGTATTTACTATTTAGTTATTATCATAATTGCTGTGCGGTTGTAATCTCGAAACTGTCAAAAGTTCAAGACTTTGTATATATACTTTTCCCAGATGCTGGGAATGTGCTTGTTGATCCAGGGTCAATGTTTAAGGTTTCTAATTTGTTTTCTATGTTTGGAAATTGTTTTTTTCTCTAGGTTCAGGAAGATGAGAGTCAAAGGAAACGAATGCGGAGTTAGCTTCATTAAATCAGCTTCTAGGTGCATTGTAACTTTATCTTGAGATTCCTCCATGATAGCATTCAGCTTTAGATTATTTTTAGGTACCATGCCAGAATCATGTACATGTACAGGAGAGTTGTAACATCAAAGCTTCTTGTCAGAAAAGGTTTCATACAATCTTGGAGCATTTATATCCCGGCTTTCTCTATTTTGCTTCCGTTTTGGATCTTCTTTCATTTTGTTATTATTTTCGTGCTCACCTTTGAGAAGCAGTAAAAGCGAGGTGCTTTTTTGTATCCTTTGACTGTTAACAATTTGCGGGTATAATCCATTTTTTCTCCTTTCACATAGAAGTTTCTGCAGGAGGATTTTCAGGGAATGCTCCGATGATCTTCTGCAAGCTGGTGCTCTGTCAGCAATAATCTATAATTTTCTGTAGGGAAATGTTGGGAGCAGAATAAATCTACTGTAGTGCAATTAGCATAGCCTTCTGGTCTTCTTATCAGATGTAATAGTATGATAATTTTCTAGGCATATACTGTTTGATGTTGGAACTGTCTTGATTTGGTGTTTATGGGTTCTATGTGTTGAATTAGTCATCTGCTTCAATGAACTATGTTGGCATTTGTTTTGTGCTTTGTTAAGAGGGTTCCAATCTCGCATTTGATGGCTTACGTGACAATGTGTGCGCGGTTGCTATAAATATGTAGTTGTGGCCATCTCTGTACTGTTTAATGTGGAGTTTCATTTTAACTGAGGCTGTATCTTGATATGCCTGAAGCTAATCTGATTTATTTGAGGTAGGGTGTCAAATATGGCCCAAAAAATGATGACCCGCCCAACCTGCCCAAAATTTTATAGGTTGGGCTCAAGATAATTTCATATTGTCGATTTTAGCCCAACTCAACGTATTTCATTTTAAAGAATTTTCTCAACAAATACTACCAATTTTAGCTCATTTTTAAGATTTACTTAACTTTGGGTTTATTGCTTGAGATTTACTTCTTTTTTTTATTTTTTTTATTTTTTATGTATTCACTTTTCTTGTATTCTATATCTTATGGAAAAATCTGTAAAATATTTTTCAAGAAAAGTATTTTTTACGAAAAATGTATATCTAGAAAATATTTTTCACGAAAAATGTTTTTCTAAAAAATAGACCCTTCAAAAAAACTGGGTCAACTTGGGCGGGTCATGACCCAGCCCATTTTCAGCTCAATCCATTTCAGCTCAAATAACTTTTGGGCCAATGTTAGCCCAACCTATTTACTAACTCAGCTCATTTTGATTGGGCCAATTTCAGCCTAACCCGCTCATTTGACACCCCTAATTTGAGGGAAATAATTGGCTATATAGAGTTACTCTCTGACTCGGGCTGCAAAGGAAATACCAGTAGCAGTGTGAATTGAATGTGTTATAGTTAGGTGGAAAATCCTTTTAAGATTTAACTCTAATTTTCTGAGGTGATACTGTCACATTTGCTCAAGAACTCTTGTTTAAACAGTTCATTCCATTTGTATTTCAGTTATATAACATATTTTTCAATTGAGAAATGGTCCAAAATATGGAAGAAAAAACCATTTTCACAACTATATCATCCAGTCGAATTTGTTCGACTAAATACTTCTTCAACCATCTTTCCTACCGACTTGATTTACCACTTACTTTAAGAATTGTAGAGCATTATATTGTGACGTTAGTTCTGAATTGAGCTACACGTTTGTTGCATTCACGCGTGCAATATACAAACTTTGAAAACGATATAGTAACGCGAAAACCCACGTATAATACCAATATTTTGGTACAAAATTTATATCGGTATTAGCTAATACCAACATCTAAACAGTGGGTAAATGCAATCCCAAATTTAATCCCAATTTCATTTGTTGCTAAAATGAATACTTGGCTTGAACCATATACATTGTTCATCCTTCATCCTTTTAGATTACAAAGTATTTATACCATCCACTGCTACAATACTTTGCACACTTATTGACGTAACATTCTGTATTCAATTTTGGACTTGGTTTACATTTAGTTCTTAGGTCTTATCTCATAAAAACAATTGTGCTAGTCAGAGGCGTATGTAGCATTATGGTTAGGGCTTCAATTGAACCCGAACCCCAATTTTTAACGCGGAGTATAAATTTATATCTAGGAATTTACTAAGATTGCAATAAATATAGTTATGAACCCATAACTTTAAAAATATAATGGGGTCAATGCTAATAATCTTAAAATTGAACCCATAAAATTTAAATTTCGGATCCGTCTCTACTGCTAACCTTCATCTTGCAGTCCATTTTGCATCTTTTTATTGAAGCTGAAAAGGAAATATTTTGTGACATTTTATTGTTAGGCCCACTTTACCTATGGTGTCAATACTTGAAGCACCTATCTGGTTTCCTTTTATCATTTTGTGAGTTGGCAGCACTTGCATGTTGCATCAAATGAACCAAAAGGTAGGTCAATTTATTAACATTTATGGTATTAACATATTCACGTGGTCAAAAAGGAAAATCTGTCTTGTTTCCAAGTTAGTAATTAGCCAATTTAATCATCCAAAAAGAACAAGACACTTTCCCCTTACAAGCCTTTTAAGAAATCATAAATAAAAGGTGTATTTTTACTATCTTATCCTTGTCTTTCTTCAATAAATTGTACTCTAATCAATATAAATTATTTTCCAGACATTTAATATTAAGGGTAAGATGAGAAAGATTTAATTAATTCTATCTTGATTTTGTAAGTTGACAAGTAATTTGGAACAAATATTTTTAGTAATGTGGACAAATAATATGGAACAGAGGGAGCAGTTCTTTTCATATAGTTTTTTAATATCTAAATTTAAATTTTAAAGTATTTAGTTGATCTATCTTAATTTAACTTATTAGTCAAATTGGCTCCGGAGAAAAGAAAATGCATGGGACGGAGAGAGTGCCTTTTAAACTTAGACTTGATAAGTATTCAATTGAACTAATTTTTTAAACTATTAATTTAATAGTTTTTTCTAGTATCAATTATATAATACAGAAAGATTCAAATTCACTACCATACTATACAAAATATCTAATTTTATCCTCTATTTCACTTTAGGATCATTTGTATTATTGCCGTTAGAAAATTTTCCAGGAATTTTTTTTTACAAGAATTTTTTTTTAAAATATTTGACCAACCAAACACGAGAAACTTGATTTTTTTTTTCACCATACCAAGCACATCCTTAGTAGCGAGGTATCTTTTCGACCATTTATCCCTGTAATATACTACTATAAGTTAAATCTTATAGTATCTTAAATTTTGTATTCCTAAACTGAGACAGATACATCTTATTTAATTTAGGAAAAAGGTGCAAATAAACTCTTTAACTTTGCAATTTAGAGCAGATATATCCCTTGTTATAAAAGAGTTGTAAATATACCTCTGCCGTTATAAAATGGTACAAATATACCGTTTTTGCTGACAATTTCTTTTTTTAAAATCATTTAGTTTATTTTTTAATTAAAAAAAATATCACGTGGCTTTAAAAAAAAGTCTACCCATTTTTTTAAGTAGACATGTTTTTCTAAAGTCACATGATA
>NC_081353.1:39884013-39970938 GCF_029784015.1 Lycium ferocissimum | reverse complement strand
AGAAAGGGGGTATTTCGCCCCTTTGCCGGTCAAAGAATTGTTTGATAATCTTTTTCCCCAAATTTTCTTTAATTTTAATTGTTTAATTAATTATTATTTATTTAATTAATTAATTAAATTATCGTATCCTGATTTCGCGCCGTCGTCGTCGCTCGGCTTCGGATTTGGATTTGGATTTGGATTTGGTCAAATGATCTTATTGATTGATAATCTTTTTGGATCAAATTTTCTTTAATTTTAATTATTTAATTAAATATTTTTTATTTAATTAATTAATTAAATTATCCAGATCCTGACCCGTTAGTGACCCGGATCCGCGTGTCTAACCCGCGACCCGTTTCTTTCCTGGATTTTATTTAAAATTCCCGCCCGTTTTAAAGTGACTATTCTGAAGGGTTGCAAACCTTGTAAACAGTACTTCCATGGCAATAAATTTGTTTGATTCCTCAGATTTTTCCTTACGAATTTTCTGAACTTCAAAACTTCTTCTTCTTCTGCACAAATAAATTCTAGTGTAATTTACTGCCGTTGAGTGGTTCGCTGACATCGTAATTTTAGGTACCGATACACTGGTGAGTAAGATTGTTCTATCCTGGGAGAATATATTCCATTAACCTCAGGTACTTGAGGGGAATAATTTCCTTAAGGACACACTGTACATTTATTGGGCTCGATTTTCTTCCTTAAAAAATATATTTCGGATACTGTTCTGATATTTTCCAGTTTCTGGTTTATACTTTCTAGTTTTACAAAGTTTACTGTTTTCTGGAATTTTTACAAAGTTACTGTTTCAAAATATTTTCGTAATACAGATTAATAATAGCCTCACCTCCGGAAGAGGTAGAATAATTGAGAAGAAATATTCTGAATATTTTATTCTTTACTCTTGAAGTAGTAACCTTTGAAATTTACTTCCGAAGAGGTAAACCTTTACATTTACTCCCGAAGAGGTAAACTTTGAAATTTACTCCCGAAGTAGTAAGAATTTGAAATTTACTCATGAAGAGTAAAATACTAAAATTTACTCCGAAGTAGTAGAATTTACTCCTGTCGTAGTAAAACTTTAAAAATGATTCCTGAAGTAATTAGACTTTGAACTTTACTCCCGAACTAGTAAGGGTTTGAACTTTACTCTCGAGAAAGTTCAACTTTGAAATTTACTTCTAAAGTAGTAAACTAATGGAATTTTCTCCCCAAAATTTGTTACAACTTTATAATGCATGTAAAGATTTTTATTATTTTTCTGCAAGCGACAATTTTAGCTATTTAAGGTGGCAAAATAACGAAGGAATGTTTATATTTAATTTGTTACAATTTTTCTTAAAGTGTTGGGATGTACTATTAAGGAATGGTTCTATATGTATTTTGGTGGTGTGGAAGTATTGATATGACTTTTGACAAGCAGAAAAAGGTTTGAGAAACATATTGAAGCAGTGTTTTCTTGTGATTGAGAGAAACAATGAGCTATTGAAAATTATGTATAAAGCGCATCTAAATGACAAAATTTCATTCCACCTCCTGAAGAGATAAAATAACAAAGAATATAGATGTTATTTTGTGGTATGAAAGGTCATTGCTGCACGTAACTGTCGTACGTCAAATCACTTTGGAACTTTTATTATATATCGTTCCAAGACAAATGAAAAAGATTTTGTCGAATATTTTCTATTATAACCACATTGATAGCATGATTAGTTGTTATTGATTTCCCTCAAGGAAATAACAAATTCATGTATTTTTCTTGATCAAGGATGTGATATTTATGTGGTCACCGCTAAGATACAAAATATTCGGATGTTAATAGTGTATCTCCCTAGAGGAGATGTTTGAAATACTGAAGTTTAGGACATAATGTTTACTTTTCGTTATTTATGAATTTATTATCTTTAAAAGTAAATAGTTTACTATCTTCTTACATGACATCAGAAAGATCTAATCAAATTCTCTTTCATGACACTAGCAGTGTCTAAGCAATATTTGGTAGTACAAAATTAATGATCAAGGTCCAGAAGAGCCTAATTATTTGTCTACAAGAATCATGACACCGGCAGTGTCCGAACAATATGTGATTATGGAGAATAAATTGAGGCTCCGAAGAAAGCTTATATATTATTATGTCATTCATTCTAGATTGTAATAGACAAAGTTGTTATGATCGAAACACAAGTTGTAGTAAACCCGAAGTTTACTAAAGTAAATGGCTATCATATCGAAGTTATAAATGGTTGGAGGATTAAATATCTCCAAAATTATAGTGGGTAAGAAATATGTATGTGAATGGTTCCCCTCTTTATTCTCCAAATTGTACTAAACAAATATAATCATGATGAAATCACATGTCACGATAAACCAGAAGTTTATTGGTACAAAAAATAATTCATGTCATAGTAAACCAGAAGTTTACTAAAACAAATAGCAGATGACATGGTAAACTTGAAGTTTACTATTATAAATAATTTTATTAGTTGGCATGAGCGGTTTGGCCATCCCGATTCAAATATGATGTGCAGATTGAGTATTTGACATATATTGAAGAACTAGAAGATTCTTCAAGAATTTATTTTTGTTGCTTGTTCTCATCATAAGTTGATTATCTTTGAAGCAATGTCGAGATTGAATTCCCTAAATTTCCGAAAATATATAAAAGGTGAATACGGCCCGTTCACCGTTATGATATCAAATAGATGCATCAATGAGATGATCATACGTGCGTTTATTGTCAACCTAAGCTTTTGACATTTATAAAATTACTTGCTCAAAATAATTGAGTTAAGAGCACAATTTTCAGATTATGTAATCAAGACAATTCATCTTGATAATGCTGGTTTATATCCAAGCTGGTTTGGCGTTAAATGCCTCCAATAAATAGATAAACCGTTGCTTATGAGAACAAAGCTTCCGTCTTGGTTTGAGAGCATGACATATTGTATACAACATCACATGCTCCAGACCAATAAATTATGATAAATTCTCCCTCACAATTGGTTCAGGGTTAGGAAGGATATTTCCATCTAATAGTTTTTTATGTGTGGTATATGATTAATTAATCTACCATGATTCACAAAGATGGATTACCCTAAAGAAGATGGGATATATGTTAGTTTTTCTAACATAAGGGGGAGAGAATAAGTAGCAAGAAAATATTTTATGAATTATCATTAATACGATCCTCATTCAAAAAGCGATTCAAGTTAAATGCTAGAAGCATTTGCTGACCCAAAACAAGTTTTATATTTCAGCTGCAAAATGCTCCTATTAATATTAATGTCCCTGAAGAACAAAGTATACAACATGCATGAAGCATGGTAGATCAATCGGTTCTAAATAGTCATAATAAGGAGGCAATGTGCTCTTGAAGAGCATACGACATAACACTTCATGAAGCCTCGTGAGAAGTGTATGTACCTAAAATAATGAAAGTGATGAGATCTCAATAAGTTATGTCATATTGCAAACCGATACAAATGATATAACATTGACAATAGCTTTGGTACAATATAGCGCAATATTGCAAAAGATCGTGATGATCTGAATTCTATGTCTATAAAACATGCTAACATAGACATTATTATCAAGTGAAATGACGCATTTTGGTAAGCTTCAAGCTTACTGGACCTGTAGTCCAGACAACAAAAAATGTCACGCATTTAAATATTAATGGATATTGTCACTTGACAAAATTTATATGAAAATTCTTGAAGAATTTTAAATGCCTGAAGATATACAAGTTCTAACAATCTGTTCATAATTCTTATATAGATTAAATCAAGCAAGGTGAATGCGATTTTATCACACTGAGTATTCATTGACTAAGGGTAGACATGACTCTACTATGCTTATGTCTTTATGAGTGTAAATTGATTACTTGAATATTATTCGAACTCTTGAAGAGTTTCCACAAGCAATAGATTATCTGTTAAAAGAAGTTGAAATGAGAAACTTGCAGAATTATTTGGTCCTGAAGTACCATATCTTTATGCAATTGATGCATTTATATATTTTTCTTGACAATGAGGGATTACAACAGTAACATGTTGTTCTACATGACGATCAAATCATATAAAGATAACATCTGTTTATAAAGCAAGTCAGGAATGTACTTGGAGTGATTTCAACAATATTATATGCCGGCGCAACTCTATTCAAAGACTGAAGATACATCAGCATACATAGCCCAACAAAAGAGAGGATTCATAAAAGGACAAAACATATTTCACCAAAGTTGTTCTTCACACAGGATCTCCAAAAGAATGGTAATATCAACATGCAACAGATCGTTCAAGTGATAATATGGTTGATTTGTTCACCAAGTCTCTATCAATTGCAACTTTCGAGAAGATGGTACACAAGATTGGGATGCTAAGATTCAAGTTTTGAATTGATGTTCTCATCATGGAGAGTTAAGACGCGTTGTATTCTTTTTCCCTTAACCAAGGTTTTGTCCCAATTGGGTTTCCCTGGTAAGATTTTTAATAAGGCAGCCAAAATGCGTATTATTAGAAATGTGTGCTCTTTTTCCTTCACTAGAATTTTCCCCACTAGTTTTTTTCTAGCAAGGTTTTAATGAGGCATATTATCTATCAAAGTAGTCATCAGGGGAGTGCTATAGATATTATCATATATTGTGCATGTCTATCTTTAGGAAAAATATTAGGGCTAGTAACTTTGGGACCAAGTCAATTTTTTCTTATAAATAGAGATATTCCCTTCATTATATTTTATCCCTATCAAGAGAAATAAAAGAATTTTCCTCTCTTCTCTCTTTCTCTACAATATTTTGCTTCTCGCTTTATTATTTTATAACAATTTGTGTTTTCTTTAAGAAGCTTATATAAATTAATAATGTTGAACTTTTTATGTATTATTAACTCCAAGAAGCTTATATAAATTAATAATAGACTATAACAATCAAAGCAAATTAAAACATACTAATTTTCTTCAGATTGATGACTTCATCATAAATTAAAAACACAAACTAAATCATGAGTCCGGAACTTAAATGACCCAAAAACTAAGCAAGTGAACCGAAATAACCCCTAATCATCATCAGAATAGAAGTCCTCAATATCGTCCTCAGAATAATATTTTGGGTTTCTTAAGACATATCTTCTTTTTGTAGATGTTAGTTCTCTACCCGTTGATGATGCTTGTTCTTTGGCCAATTTTAGCATGTAAAATCTACAACGTCTTGCTAGCATTATGTTGTTTTCTTTTCTAATCCTTTGTACGGCAACCTCGCAAGAATGTGGATCAGGACGTCCTGATTCGACATGCCGATATGCCCATTCTCGGCGTAATCTGCAATAATATTCTCGTGGATCTGAATATTATACATTGCAAAAATCATCATTATGCTCTATAAGAAGGTAGGGTTTCAAATCGTCTATCTTGAATTCATTGTTATCAAGGTAACTCGATTCACCGTAATAGCTGCTATGATTTGAGATTTCATTACCACTGCTATTCGAATCATTTGGAAGGAATATCCACTAATCTACATTTCTACTACTCGACATTAAATACGTTGTAGTTTAATAACAATGAAAGACTACTTATATAGTTGCAAACCACCAAGTACCCTTGGGGTCGTCATTATGACCCTGCCTATCTACTTTATTATAAACAAATAATAATAGGATCACGGGGAATCATCTTCATCGGACATATCACAGTCCAAATCCCACTTGGATCTAAATTTGACGTATCCACGTTGACCAAATTCTACCCTGAGGCAACGCATTTTCATCCGATTGTTCTCTTCGCGAAAATGGTTAAGAGCAAAATTGAACTGTTGTGGTGTACCATAAGGCATTGACGTAGCACGAGTTTTTGGACATTTGAGTCCGGGTGCCCTCAAGTTTTGTTCTAGCATTTCAACTTCCCTAACACGCCAATTCCACTCAGCTCTCATTGTATTATTGTATTCTTGATTGTATCTATGGTTCGAGTTATTTGAGTATTTAAAATCCTCCTCATCTTGTTCCATTGTCCTACCCATTGCTTTGAATATGTTTGCTGGGGTAAACCATGTAATAGAACCAATAATAGAAAATTGGCTCCAAATTGACATAATAACTCATTTTAATGTGAATGCTAGTTGTTCGTCATTCATGTTATATACTACTCCTTGATTTGACAACACTATGCCTGCTTTTGACCGCTTTATATGACACACTTATATTGAACAACATTTTGATGCGCAAAATATGAGTTTTCAGAATAACATCCTTGATTTGACAACACTATGCTTGCTTTTGACCGCATTATATGACACACTTATATTGCGCAACATTTTGATGCGCAAAATATGAGTTTTCGCAATGACATCCTTGATTTGACAATACTATGCCTGCTTTTGACCGCTTTATATGACACACTTATATTACGCAACATTTTGATGCGCAAAATATGAGTTTTCGGAATGACATCCTTGATTTGACAACACTATGCTTGCTTTTGACCACTTTATATGACACACTTACATTGTGCAACATTTTGATGCTCAAAACATGAGTTTTCACAATGACATTTTTTTTATTTAATACTCCCTTCGTTTCAATTTATATGAGCCCATTTGACTGGGCACGACATTTAAGAAAGAAGGAAGACTTTTGAAACTTGTGGTTCAAAATAAGCCTTGAAAATTTGTGTGGCTGTAAATCATTCTTAAAGTGAATTTGTTTCCAAATTAGGAAAGAGGTCATTCATTTTGGCACGGACTAAAAAGGAAATAGGTTCAAACAAATTGAAACAGAGGGAGTATGAATTTTGGATGAGGTAAAGATTGGATGAGGTAAAGACTCATCTATTTCATAAGTTTAAGTCATCTTTTTTCAAGTTCTTAAAAAAAAAAAAAAAAAAAAAAAAAAAAACCAACTCCAAAGTTCAAAAAAAAAAGGCCTCTCCTCCTTCAACTGTTAAGGTTTCTTTATTTTGGGATGGAGCGATTCTTCATGATAATAATACTGTTCGTTATAGTATTAAATCACAATACCATGTTAAGCTTTCAATTACCTTGGCATACGAAACATTACTCAATGCCATACACTAAAGAATGAAAAGTAATCATGAGTATGGATTATCTGTAATAGGCAGATATCCAATATCCATTGCACCGCAAGGTTTAATGCTTTATGGGGAGTGGATTATCAGTGATAAGTCTTTGAGGGAATATTTGAGGGCGCCGGAAGAATATAAGGGGTTAATCACCCTCAATGTTCTTGAAATGTATGTTGAAAAGATACCTCACAGTCGTAGTGAAGTCTTGGCCAGGACTATTCAGGAAGTCCCTCAAGTCCAGCCTACTCATGGTTACACTTATACGGACTTGAGTTCTTATGGAGACATTTTGAGTGGTCAAGTACCGCTGGAAACTCTAAGCCAGCAATTTAATCAAAATTATGGTGAAATTGGTAAATATCCATTTTAAAATTATTATTTTGTGTAGTAGCACATGTTTATTTTATGATACGTATGGTAATAGTAATGTTATTTTGTATCTTTTTAGGGGTTATACACCTGATATGAGCAATATTGGGCAATCCTCTCAGTTCAGTGCAGCTGATTATTATCGGTAGGTATACTTTTTATTAATTAATTTGATTTTTAGTATTTACAATACTTGAACTGCCTCTGTAGTGAAAATTATTCACAAAACTCGCCAGTAGTACCAAACGTTGATTTCGGTGTGATCTTTCTTCAAACCCTGACAATATTGATCATTATCGATAGGTTCATCACCTTGATATTAAATAATTCATATATATTTTGTAGTTGGTATTTAAAATATGTTACCTATTTTTTGTGTATGAAGAGGCCTTTACTAGATGGTGATGATTATCCAAATCATATAGAAACATAAACGAGTGATAGCGATTATATACCTAATGCAAAGGTATCCGATGATGATGATGATGATGATGATGACGACGAGGAGGTTAATGTTGATCCTCATATAAAGGAACAACATTTACTAGAAATGATGCAAAGTCGGCCAAATCACCAAGAACCATTGGCAGGAAGCCCAATTCACCAACACGTACCGATGGCAAAGAGCCCAATTCAGTGACATTCTGACGTGATTCCATATCTTGACAATCTTCAAGGTTGTATTGATGCCTTTGTCTTCACCAGAGAAGATGATCCAATTCGCCAAAAATTATGAAAAGAACCAGTTGATCTTGTAAGAGATGAAGCTCACCTTGCAAAGGCATGATGTTCAAATCCAAAAAAACATTGCAAATGGCCGTCAAAATTTATAGCTACAAGGGAATGAGGGAGTTTCGGGTTGATGATTCAACCTGAAAGATATGGAGACTGGTTTGCAGACGACAGTATCAAGGTTGTCAATGGATGCTTCGGGATATTGTTAGGCATGATAATATGTGGATTATCACAAAGTTCCACCCACATCACACTTGTGATATGGAAGAGAACCGAGCATATCATTTTAATTTAGATACAAATATGATTGCTCAAGTGTTACTTGTTGACATTGCCAAAACCCCAAGGCAACCTATTCGACCAAATTCATTATAATTTTGACATCAATTAAATTATCATTGCTAAATGTTGTTTGTTTAAACTTGTCCAAGATCCCCATCAAAGATTGCATTAGAAACGTTGAGGGAGTATATCATAAAACTAAAAGCAAGGGAAAGGGATATCTCGGGCGTAGGCACGCTTTTGAGATGATTTATAGTACATAAGAGGGCTATTTCAAGCAGTTGCCGAGGTATATGGCAGCTCTACAAAAATTCAATCATGGTACTGTTGTAGAGTGGAAGCTCTACACCCAACCTTGTATGGCCGATAATATTTTCAATTTTGTGTTTTGGACATTCAAAACATGCATTGATGGTTTTGCTCATTGACGGCCAGTCAAATCCATAGATGGCACGCATGTGTACGGGATATACGACATCAAGCTACTGATTGCAGTAGGAATTGATGCCAATGGGTCGATATTCCCTCTTGCTTTAGTCATTGCCGCTTACGAGAACAACGACACATGGGGGATGTTTTTGACACATTTGAGGCAATATGTTATTAAGGATTGTATGGGCATATGCGTGCTATCTGATCGACATCAAGACATATTGCACAATATGTTTCATTTGGCGGGGTGGCAGCCTCCCTTTGCTTGCCATCGCTTTTGTTTAAGGCACATAAAGGCAAATTTTCAAACGAAATTTGAAAACAACACACTAAACAAGTTAATGTGAGCAGCTGTAATAGAGCATAAAGAAAAAAAGTTTCTTATGCGGATAGAGATGATCAAGGCAATGAAGCCGGAAGCATAAGATTGGTTGAAGGAAATCGACGTTGACAAATGGACATTACATGCGGATGAAGGCAGGAGATGGGGATGCTAACAACAAACAGCTCAGAGTCATTCAATGGTTTGCTAAAATTTGCTGTGGACTGCCCATTATTGCAATGGTGAGAATAACTTACAAGTAAGTTGTGGAGCGGTTTGTGACTAGAACAAGATATGCCAAAGCTATATTAGCAGATGGTGGGAAATGGATGCCAAATCCTACAAAAATGTTCGAGGATCATAGGAAAAAATGTGAGCAACACAAGATGGTAGAGTATAACCATGCTGAATGTGTGTAGAAGTCAGGACAGGTTATTACCAAGGTCGGGGAGGAAGCATTCATACCGTTTATGAGAGGACGAGAACGTGTAGTTGTGGTAAGTGGCAATCATACCACATATTGTGTTCTCATGCCATCAAGTGTTTCGAGTAATGGGGAAAACGGTATCAAGTTATGTGGCATCGGAATACAACGTCAAAAGTTATCTTAAAGCATATGCCGGTAGTTTCTACCCACTTGGTGATCAGTCTTATTGGCCAAACGAGCTATTTTCAATGATTGCTAACAAGGAGTATATCCGTAAAATGCGTGTTAACGCATGAACTCGGATTCACAATCAAATGGATGTTCCGGATAGGACATACTCTCGAAGGTGCTCGATTTATAAAGAGTTTGGCCATGATAAGCGTTTGTGTGACCTACGGCGCCGTGGTGGTGCAAGTACCCCTCGTAGTGGAGAACCTCTCGTATTGGAAGAGCCTCGTGGTTGAAGAACCTCATGATTTTTTGAATGTATTTTAATTCTTTTTGATGTATTTGAATTGTCTTGAATTATGAATCTTAAGTATTTTGTTATTGTAATGAATGATGTTTTTTTCTTTTTTCTTTTGAAGCATCTTGAATTAGGCATTTTTAAAATGTGAGTTTTTTTAACCAAATCAGTTATATAAAAGTTCTTAACCAAAAGAGTTATACAAAAGTTCCGTTATATAAGTGTGTCATATTTTGCGGTTAAAATATTACGCAATATAACTGTATTATATAAAGCGGTCAAAAGCGAGCATAGTATTGTAAATAGTAAATAATTAACCCCTGTTATGCATGAAATTCCTATGCAAAAGGTACGAATGTAACTTCTTCTTTTTTTTTTTTTTTGGATATTTTTGTTCACTTGCTTAATTTTTGGGTCATTTGAGAGTAATAAAAAATGGATAGCGTTCCAATTGAAGACTTCTATCTCCAAGTTTGGTAAGATTATTCTCTTTACCACGCATATGCGGTCTTACTTTACTTTCAAGAAAGGAAAGAAGACTTTAATGTCCAAGTTTAACTCAGATGTAACTCCCTTCTAAGCATCTACCGAAGCTGTGGGATGTAAGAACACGGTAGGGGAGCGTTAGTTCCGGACTCCACAACTTTACTTGTGACAATATAAAACTGACCAAGACTGAAAATTGAAAGCACAAACACCACACATACTAAACGGTGATTTGCACTGTGAGTTTTTCAACATTTTACATGGCTGCCACACAAGCTGAGTTGAGCAAAACTGCTGGAAAGCCAATTCATTGTAGAGGTACTCTTCATATTCACCCTTATTAGTTTTGTCCCATCTTTGCAAAATTAAATCTTTGAAGAATCTTGTATTATAATTTGAGTAATTTTAGTTAGTTGTCAGCTTATATGGAACTGTTCTTTTTTCTTTATCTGAATTTGGGTTTCACTATGCTTTGCAAGCAAAGATTGTTTCTTTTGAGTAATCTTGAAAAGGGGTAGGAGCAGTGGCAGATTTTCACTAACGAGATTAAAAAAAATATAAAGAAGTAAACCCAAGAAAGAAGTCCAAGAGATTTGATATATACACATATTACATGCCAATATTACTAGTTTCACAAAAATATATATATATACACACACACATAGTACTCCCCGGACTTGACACTCCCTTTAAGAAAATATTTATTAGGGGCCTTTTTTTTTTTTTTTTTAACTAAATTAACCTTATTAATTATGCTTTGGATATCTAAGTTTGACTAATAGTACTTTATGTAGACTGTAGTAGTAGTTATTTAATGATAAGGGTAATATTGGAAGAAAATAATAAATCTCTCTTGATTTGCTAAAATGGACAAATGAAAAGGAAAATCTATTTTTAGTACAAGGGACAAGTAAAAAGGAAAGGAAAAATAATTTTGACCTTGTATATATAGAGTAATTTCCTATAATTAGGGCATTGCTTCCGATGTAAAGTATAAAAAGAGTCAGACGTAATCACAAACCTAAGGAAAAAGAGTAAATTTCAGTAATTTTAGCTGGCTGTCAGCCTATGGAAAGGTTTTATGTTTTATCTGGATTTCGGATATATTATGTTTTGCAGACAAAAGTTGATTCTTTTGAGGAATCTTGAAAAGGCGTAGGAACAGTGGCGGAGTTAGAATTTTTACTAAGGGGATTCAAAAAATGAAGTGGTAAATGTACGAAAAAGTCGAGGGATTCAATATATACTATATATACATAAAAGATAATTTTGACCTTGTATATACAGTGTAATTTCTCCTAACATTGGCCATTGGCTCCAATGTAAAGTATACAAAGAATCTAGAGGTAATTGTGAACCTAAGGAATATGAGTAAATTTCAGTAGTATTAGTTGGCTGTCAGCCTATGGAAAAGTTCTTTGTTCTTTATCTGGATTTGGGATTGATTATTCTTTGCAAACAAAGATAGAATCTTTTGAGGAATCTTGAAAAGGGGTAGGAGGAATTTTGTCACTTTTTGTTTTATTTAGTGAAAAAAATCACTTAATTTTGAGTGACATTACAGCTGCAGTAGCACGAAAAGCAGGAGAACCTCTGGTGATAGAAGAAATAATTGTGGCTCCACCTAAAGCTCATGAAGTTCGTGTAAAAATCATATGTACTTCTCTCTGTCACAGCGATGTTACCTTCTGGAAGTTGAAAGTATGCAATTTAATGCTAATTAAAGTCTCAAATTTGATCTTTTTACGGTAGAAAGTGCTATTTAACTAAATTTTGAATCATCTGAATCTTGGTTTTCCTTTAGGAATTTCCTGGATGCTTTCCAAGAATATTGGGCCACGAAGCTTTCGGGTACTTTCACTATATTTCCCTGTCAAATTCTTTTATCTGTTGTAAGGGTTTTATAGGAAATTGGATCAGTAGTAGTAAATGTTACTCCCTTCGCTTCAATGCAAGCGCTTTACTTTCATTTTTAGCATGTTAAAAAGTAAGACCTCTTTCTATAGTTGATAGCTTTTTCATTAAACGTTCTACATGACATGTTTTAGGCCATAAGATTCAAAGCGCATCTTGGTACATTTCTTTGGTACTTTTAGTGTCATATGTAAAGGAGATCAATTGCTTATCCTTTACCATCAATTGAGTCTTAATATATGAATTGCTTTTTTCCTTGTACCTGTAATTTGTGTACCCGTGCATGAAAACACACTTTCTTTATCACGTGTTGTTGAATGAAGGGTTGTGGAGAGTGTTGGAGAAGATGTCCAGGATTTAAAAGAAGGAGATTCAATTGTCCCGATATTTTTGCCCGATTGTACCGAATGTCTAGATTGCACATCCAAGAAGAGCAACAATTGTTCAAAATTCCAATTTAAGGTATCTCCATGGATGCTTAGAGATGACACAAGTAGATTCACTACCGTTGATGGAGAGACTTTATACCATTTTATGTCTGTATCAAGTTTCGCCGAGTACACTGTTGTAGACATTGCTAATGTTACGAAGATTGACCCCTGTGTTCCACCTAACAGGGCATGCCTCTTTAGTTGTGGAGTATCAACAGGTTAGTTTCCCTAGTCTAATATTCCTTTTTCCTGCATAATCATTTCTTAAATTTCTGATTATTTCAGTTTCATCTTCTCAATATGCACTTAAATCATCATTTGAAATTGTTTTCTCTAATTTTTTCCATCAGATATCTAATAAGGGACCTATAGTTCCTAGAAAAGTCTAGTCGACAATTCAGTTATGCTGTAGACTGTAGTTAGTGCATGAATTTTTTTATTCTGTGACTCACAAAAATGATATTAGTTAACTGACTAATGTTGTGTGAGGCTCCTTTTTGTCTCACAAAAAAGTGGACCCAAAAGTGAGACAAAAAGGAGCCTCACAAAACCTAATATCAGTTGTCTGAGACACATGATAAAGTTTTTGCAAGAACTTCAGCTATTATAAGATCTCATATGAATTAGATTTTTGTAGGAAGGTCTATGATAACCAAATGATTAGTTTTAGCTGATTAGTGAATCAACATGTGCGTTGCAGAATGCGTAAGGACGAAAAGTACACATTTATCTAATTTGTCTTTACGATTTTGAATAATGTCTTGTCTGATACTACGTATGATGAGCTCCAGGAGTAGGTGCTGCCCTGAAGACCGCGAACGTGGAACCAGGATCAACTGTAGTAATATTTGGTTTGGGCGGGATTGGATTAGCAGTATGTTCCTCTTTCTGCTTCTTCTTGCTTATATTGGTAGTCGAGTTGGTGTTGGTGAGTTTATATGCTTATAGTAGGTCTTATAGGTTGCAGAGGGAGCAAGGATATGTGGCGCTAAAAGAATTATTGGCATAGATATAAACTCTGACAAGTTCAAAATAGGTAAACTATACTTCCTCTTCTTCAATCTTTCCAATTCTTTTCTTTTTCTGTTTGTTTGCTGCCACAAACATCAGCAATTAATCCAAGGAAAAGATGGCATAATATTATCCTTTCTCATTTGACTCAGGGAAGCAATTTGGAGTGACTGATTTTGTCAATTCGAATAGCTATGGGGATAAACCTATTAGCCAGGTGGGGTTTTTATTGCTCAGATTGATACTCGATGCTCCAAATTTTATTACTTTATAAAGCTGACTGCTGATTTATCTTCTTCATTGTTCTTAGTCTATAGAAATATAAAAAGAAGATTATCGTTATCATTTGATTAAATGAGCGATTAGACAAGTCAGGAAGCTGTCACCTATTACTCTTCATGAAAAATATGATATTTCAAATAAAAATCTTGACAATTTTCAATCGGTCAAGTAGCATGAATCATTTGTTTATCTTGCTGAGTGTATGGCATGGATCCTTATCCCATGCCAAAGTTGTTACATTTCGCTGGTTTCTTGTGCTGGTAATAAATGCGATGACAAATGCATGTAATAGATTCTCTCATGCTGATGAATATCACACTTTTTCCCCTTTTTTTTTGAGCAGGTGATAATTGAGATGACAAACGGAGGTGCTGATTACTGCTTTGAGTGTGTTGGTCTGGGAGCACTCGTGCTGGAAGCATATGCTTGCTGTCGAAAGGTTTCCCCACATAGCTTTTCCATTCATAACCAGATAATCGTCAACTTCATACATATATTTATATATATTTGTTCCTACTTTTTTGCTCTTTTCTTTTTTCTTCTTTGCTTTTCCCTAAAATAAATCCATACCTAATGGCCTTTGACTGTTAAATCAGGGTTGGGGAAAGGCAATTGTTTTAGGAGTTGATAATCCGGGAGCAGAGCTGACATTTAAGTCTTTCGACGTTCTTCATTATGGGAAAACTCTCATGGGATCACTGTTTGGGGGTCTCAAACCCAAATCTGACGTTCCTCTTCTTGTCAAACGTTACCTCGACAAGGTATGATTAAGCAATTTGGTCCGTCTTATACTCGTGTGCTATTTCTTTCACAGGCCAAAAGAAACCTCATTCTATAAAAAAAGGTCGAGATTCTTGTGCATATTTGTCGTTTATTATTGAAACCTGATAGGATCTTTTGCATCTTCCTAGTACCTTTTGCTAACATTAGGCCTTGCTTTTGTGTGGCTGTAGGAATTGCAACTGGACAAGTTTGTAACACATGAAGTGAGTTTTCAAGATATCAACAAGGCCTTTGATTTACTTGTTCAAGGAAAGAGCTTACGATGCGTTATTTGGATGGATAAGTGCTGGAACCTATCACAATAACCAAAACTATTTCATAGTTCTGTTGTTACACTTGCATGTTCTTGTTGGACCATTTCGCAAAGTTCAAGGGCAAATTTGAACCTTTTCTCTTGTTAAAAAAGGCTACGTGTTGAAAAGCTTATGCATTGATGAATAAGGGCATATTTGGACCTATTTTTGTAACTATAGGGACATATTTCATCCCAACTATTGACGAATCACATATTTGGGCTATTTCCTAAAGCTTAGTGGCATATTTCATCCTTTCCCTTTTAATTTTAACCTCATTCCAAAAAAAAAAAAAAAATACAAAAACAAAAACAGACTTGCGGTAAAAATCGCCTTTAAATTGGCCACTAAATCTTAACTATCTAGCGGATCGCCATAAAATTCGATTGCTGTGTCACAAATCCCGACGCTCACCAGAAATTGACCAACAAATATATCATTGCTCAATATTTGCATTAAATCATATTAATCTAGATATGATACAATTTAACACTAATGAGAAACTGACCACCAGAAACGAAAGACTTTTATTAGCTTGTTTATATAAAGTTAAAAGATTGGTTGTTATAGCACAAACAGGAGAGCCCAACCCAAAAAATTAGTCTGAGAGGCGGAAAAGCTCATTTAGCCTATAAATCAATTACCAATTCTTTCTTAATTGATGACGGATAATTGACACATAATAGTCACCCCCGCTTGAGAACCGACGAACTCGTTGTCAAGGCTGGCACCCCAAGGTGGGTCCAAGCCACCACTCTGAGTCACGGCACATAGGTGTCACGTACAAAAATTAAGGTTGAGACATGGAGATTTAACGGAGTAGGGGTAAATATGATTTTACAAGATATGACTCTAGAATTGGATGACGAGGATAAATATGTTGAAAAAACATAATGAACTCAAATATAACTTATTTCTGAGAGTACAAGGGCAAATCTAACCTTTTTTCGTGAATTTTAATATATAGATGATAATAACCAGATATAAAAAAAAGAATTATCTTATAATTTGGGCATGAAACTGCTAAAAAAGTGATACTTAGTAATATTTGTTTTAGATCATTAAGTAGGCATTAGGCCATGAAAACCAAATATTTTTCACTTTATTTGGTATTTTAGAGTTGAAGTTGGAGTTGAAGATGGAATTGTGTTTGGTTATAGTTTTTGCAAAGAATATTCGGTTGTTTGAATGTATTAAAAGTGAAAACAAGTTTTTTGGTATTTTTCAAATATTTTCATAGCCAAATGTTAATTTTCAAATAAAGTGAAAACGAACATTTGCTAATAAAAACTTATAAATTCGTTTGGCTCTAAAAACAACTTAATTCTAAAAACTTTTGGCTAAAAGTTGTTTATTTTAAAGTACTTTCGAGTGTTGTTGTTTGACCAAGTTTTTAAAAAGCTTCTATGTATTTTTGGCTCAAAAGATTTTTTCAAAAGTTTGTGCTTTAGGCCAATTAATTTGAAAAATACTTTTCAAAAGAATTAGTGTTTGACCTAAAAGTTTCGTCAAACACTCATTTTAAAAATAAGTACTTAATGAGAAAATAAGTACTTTTTAAAAGTGTTGGCCAAACAAGCTATTAGAAATAAAGAAAATTTTCTCAAAAAGTACCCCAACTATCACTTTTCAAAACCTAAACTAGAAAAAGTTATTTTTTTTTTAAAAACACACTCGAATTAAAATGTGAACTCACTCTCCAAAAGCATCTTTTCTCCGACATGGCATAAGTTATTTGGCACCTACATGGAAATTAAAAAATAATAGTTTTTTATAAAATAAAATAAAAAAGGTATTTTTTTAAAAAAAAAAAACTGCATTATTTTTTTAAAAAATCAGCATTTTAAAAAAAAATCTAGATTTTTAAAAAAAATATCAAAAAATTTAGAAAATCAGAAAAAAAATGATTTAAAAAATGGAAAAGTTGTTGTTGTTGTTGTTTTTTTTTTTTTTTTTTTTTTTTTTTTTGTAAAATGTGAAAACTAAATGATCAATTTTTTTTTTTTAACTAACTTTTCCATTTTTTAAACTAATTTTTTTATTTTCTATAATATTTGATATTTTTTTACAAATATTATTTTTCAGTTTTTTTTTTTTAAAACAAATAGTCTGTTTTTTTTTAAATTTCCACGTAGGTGCTTATCATGACATTATTTATCCACGTGGATAACACACGCAACATTTTATATAAAATGGAGAGTGTATATCACATGCCATTCAAGAATAATTTGAGGTGTGTTTTGTAAATTAGATAGTGATAGTTTAGGTAATTTTTTCAACCTTCTAATGGTTTAGATATAAAACTAAAAAAAAAATGATAATTGAGGTGTGTTTTTGACCCCGAAAAAAAGTCAAAATATTGTAGTAATATTATGAAAAATTAAAACAGGGAAATCGGAAATAGCCCAAAACGAACATTTGCTAATACTAGCCTACTAACCTTCCCCTCTCTTTCATTTTTAAACACATTTCATTATTCCTTTCCGATCGCCGGCCGTCGTGTCGCCGCCGGCACGTTCGGGTCTTAAGAAAAACATACAAAAATTAGGGTTTTTTTTTTCCCCCATTTCATCGATCCAAGCATATATAAGCTACTGAAAAACACACACAAAAAATCAACATTTAATCGATTTAGAGAGAAGCGAAGGATGATTACGAGATCGAAATTAGCAGAGCAGTTAAGAGAGTATCAGATTAAATCCAAGCATGATTGGGCATCTGTGTCTTTTTTCTCATCTACATCTAATTTAACATCCACAAGGTATAATTCATTTCAATTTTTTTTTTTTTTTTGGAATTAATTTCGCATCTGCATATTCTATGAGATGGTTATGGATGGAGATACTTGTGAGAATTGGATTTGATTTTGGTAAATTTTAGGGTTTGGAGGTTAATTTTTGTAATTAAACTAGGGATTTTTTTTTTTTTGTGATGACAATGGAACACGCAGCCGCTACCCTTTGGGTGCGCACAGGGTAAACCCAGCTCCTGTGCAATAGCTCGCAAACCACACAGGAGAGGTAACCCGCACTAGGCAAATCCCCTGCTGTCGTAGGCAGGGGGTTTCGAACCTGAGACCTCCATTATGAAAGCCCCATGCTCAACCAACTGAGTCACCCTTGCGGGTGTAATTAAACTAGGGATTATTGTATGGAAGTTTGAATTTTTGTGATTAGTTGATGATTTTGGCTCATCAATGTTGTTTGGATGGTTAAAGATTGGGTCTTTTGAATAGGGGAATATTGTGATAGAATCCAAGTAATTGTTTGCCACAAAAGTGACTTGATTGATTGACAATTTAGTTTCACAAATCAGTCTCTAGAGATTAGGCAATTACTAGAAAGACACCAAATTCTCCTTTAGGTGCTTCAACTGCGGTATAGGTAGAAGGAGCTGGTACGGAAAAACCTTCTGTATAAGGTTCGAAATGGTGAATTGAGGTAGAGTAGACCGATGATCCTGTAGTCATTTGGCCGGCTATTGAAAGAAAAAGCTTGCATCTGCTTCCCCTATTATATAACCGGTCCCATCTCTCTCCAAACCTAACGTGGTAGTTTCCCATCATAGGGCTTTCTATCTATAGATTAAGCCATTACCAAGGAGCTAATTCGTTCAGAACTCAGTTGACTGCTTCTATAGAGAAGGCGGAGCGTCCTTGGCTTATGCAATGTATGTGTTACACGAAAAACTAGGAGTTCAAGAAGAATTTGAAGTCTTCACTATTCTGGGGCCTAAGGAATTGATGGAGAATGGTTCTAAAAGAAGAAGAAAAAGAACAGAAGATGAACTAGTTTTGTAGTCGACAATGATAACAATGGGTTGTTTATACACAAAGGAGGTTACTAGACTGCTCTTAAATGCAATTGACCAGTTCCAACCCTTCTTTGAATCATGTTCATCGGGTTCCTCTTGTTCCACGGAGTCGCTTGATTTTATCCTTGTTTCAAGAATAACAAGAATTTGAGATTGAATGTGTCGTTTATTTGATGCTCAGTCCTCAATGAATATTTATCATTCTCCTTGTTGTAGCTTTGTCAAGGCAACAGCTTCTTGGCACAAACAAGCTTACATTCCTTCACTTGTCTCCTAAATCTAAAAATCATGAAAACCCTCTCATTTAAATCCCTCATTATTGTAGGTATCTTTTTTTTTTTTTTTTTTGATCAAGTAAAAGTGTTTTCATTCATAAACATGGCCCCCAAAAAAAAAAAAAAAAAAAAAAAAACGGCTGTATGGATGTACCAAACGATAAAGAATCCACAAAATATGATTCTCTACAAACTCCACCCAATCTCACTCAGCATCCGATATTTATCAGAAAGCTCCTGTGTATCCATAATACTTTAAGGAGTGACCGCTATACAGATGTTCAACTTCTCCTACTTCTGTCTTTCTAATTATATTTTCCCCATAATGCTCAACCTAGGAGGATATCTCAATGGTATCTTCCAGTTATAGCCATGTTCGCATGCTTACATACCCTGCAAGCGTTCATACCTTTTGCTGGACTTGTCACAGTCCTTCAATTAATAAGATATTGTTTTCCACCCATTTTTGACCATTCCCCATTCCCTCTTCTGTTCTATTGAAGTTGTAGTAACGAATGAAGAAAGAGTTCATTTGTTATCTATTAAAAAATCAATATGGAAAACAATATGTGGTGAGTAGGAATGTTGGTGCTAAATGTGTAAAATTTATTTTATCGGTCTAGGTTTGGCCCACTTCTGTTAGTACTCTCTTCCACCCAACAAACCTTTTGACATGATCCCCCACCTTAATTTATAGAATTTCTGCACACCTAGGAAGATAGATCACCTGTGGTGAAATATAACAGTATCAAAAGCCTTTAAATCTGTTGGACAAGCTTCCTCTTTCATCCTCGTAAGAAGTTCTTTTAGATTTGCTCAACTATTTTGGCTATTAAAGCTGCAAAATGGAATAAGGACAAGTAATTATTCATTGGCTATTGAATCTGTATGGAACATAAGCTGGAATACTGGTTATACAATGTTCATTTCGTTGGTGCTTTCTATTATGAGATGTCTATATGAAAAAGGAAAGGTAATGCATGTATTATCCGGTTAAACTCGCCCCTGTTTCTAAACATTGCTTCTTCCACCTTGCAAGTGTTTTCTCAAAATTTCCACTGGCTGAATTGACTAAAGTAGATCAAGGTATAGGGGAGTTTCTCCACTTTGAATGATAGAATATCTACTGATCAATATTAGTTACTGGTAGGGGTCATCCCACTCTTGTTGAGGCTTTTCAATCATTAATACTAGCAATTATATCTAAGTTTTAAAATGCCATGTTATTGTCGATTAGAAAAAGCGGCTCCTGACATTTTGAGGCTACTCTGCCTCTTTATACTTTTTTATTGTTGATAACTTACCTCTTTCTTTTTTTCGGGAAAATTTGATTTAACCAAATGTGGGAGTATATACAGCCGCTAGTTCCTTTTGGACTATAGAAACTAGACCTCAAATAAACACCTCTACTGTTCTAAGAGCATGAAAGACAGAACTATACATTATATCCTATTCTTAAACAAGGAACTATTAAGACTTTGCAGCAGATGCTGCCATTTCTTCTGGTGATTGAACCTGACATGTAGCTGGATTTAATCTCCTTCAACCTGCTTGTTTTCTGTTGCTCTATACCTTTGAATCTTCTGCAGTTTCTTTCAATCCATACACTATAGACTGCTGCAGCAAAAAGGAACTTCAAAATCTCTGCTTTGATACCTCTTTTTACTTATTACAAAGAATTATCTACTAGTAAAGAAAATTCTGGTATGTTCAATGCATATTGGGATTTGATGTGAGCTATGGCACATTGACATCGATGTGCCAATTCTTCCTTTTGGTCAATAGTTTTGAAAGTCATACATGAGTAATTTTTGGTAATAACAAGAAATTAGCAAATTTAAATATCAAAGCAGAGTGAATATGTTAAGACGTGACCTTTAATAATGGACCAGATGAAGACTTTAGTGAATTGATCCTTACTGCTTAGTCCTAGAGCTGTGTAGGTCTCTTCAATAAAACCTTTTTAAAATTCTTGTTTGTGGAGGATTGTCATTGTCTATGCATCATTACCACTTCCGGCTGTAACTTAGAATATGCTTTTCTCCTGTGCCTTCTCTCATTTCTTTTCTCTTTGTTGATGCAGGGTGGATGTCGTCATCTTCGTGATATGGGAACTGGTTATTTTAGCATTCCTGGTTTTTTCTGCCGTATCACTGTACTTCAGGCATCTAAAACTTGCTTTTATTTTATTATGTGTGACCTTGCTATTGCTTTTATGCATGAAAATAGCAAAGAAAGTAAGGTCAGCGAGGAAAAAGAAACGAAGGATGCTTCTCCCATTATCCATGTAGAGGTGTAGGATGCGAGAATTCTTTTACAACGAGGAACAAACTCCTTTTCTTGTAAATTAAGAGAAATGTCTTACTGCTATTTTGGTGTCCCTTTTGTGTTCCTTTAACACGTAATGGAATTAGAGGCTGGCTGATTAAATGTTTTGGATAATTTCACATTAGAGTTATTTTGTCCGCTCCCATACTGCAGGCTTTCATGCTGGTGATGTTGCTTCTTGTTGGTTTATCCTTCATGTTATGAAATTTCATGTACCTTGTTTTCATTACTTTTATATATTCACTCTATTTTGCTCGTCACTAATCTGCATTAGATGCTTGCAGACAGCACTAATTTCTTCTAAATCCGGAACAATAATGACCCGAAAACTTTGCTTAACAGTACATTAGGTGATTTTTCTCATCTGTTCAAGCCGCCTTGGTGGATAACGTTACTTGGTATTGTGTTAGTGAGAGGTAGTAGGTACCCGTGAAATTAGTCAAGGTGTTAGTAAGCCAGCGCAGACACCAAGGTTATTATATATATATTACTATTATATATAAGGGAAAACAAAATAGAGAAGCACAAAACTTTCCCAAAAAAATATTAAACTTTTCAATTAATTACTTTTAGGTCCTAACTTTATTTTTTAAAATCAAATTTGTTTTTTGTTCTTATGGTCTACTTTTTAAAAGCTGTCAGACATTTTGCCTTATTTACTCAATTTTCATCGAATAGTCACTTAACTTTGATTTTAGCATAACTAGAAAGTCACTCAATTTTTTCATCTTTCAATCCCAAAACACCAGTTAAGAGAAGAATAGTCATTTAATTCATTTTAGTCAATTTTTACCGATCTTGGCATTTTTTAAAAAATCATTTCTTATAGAATATAAACTCTTGTTGCTCTTTGTTTTCTTCGTTTTCATTTGTTGCTTATTATAGATTTTACATGTAAACATTTCTTTTACTTTATATTTATACTTTAATGAGCTGATGAGGTGTCTACCAAATTGTACAAAAATGATTTTCAGATAGTTTTAAAAATTATTAAATGATGTCATATAATGTTAAAATAAAGACAATATTATCAATTAAGATTGGGTTATCTTTAAAATCTCTTGTTTGGTAAACTAAAATTAATCTTTTAAACACAAAATGAGTTTGATTATCGATAGAGTATCGGCTACCGATTTGATCGGATTCGATAAACTTTGATTCAAATTTATGGTATTTGTCTTAAAAGTTCATTAAATATGTACAAATTATTAATTTAGAATAAATAACTTAAAAAATTAGGATTCGAAACTCATATATTTCAATTATGGACTCAATTAATTTAAAGTAAATAATTGCATCAAAATGAAAGTTAAAGATATTGTGAAATAAAGTTTTGCTTTTATATATTGAAAATATACTTATTTGAAGTTTCATTATTATCAACATAAATTATATTTCCTTAATTAAAATATTACTTTTTAGTATATATATATATACAAGCTTTGCTTAACAAGCAAAAAGTTACTAGTAAAATTTCCTCTTTCATTTTTCATTTGGTATGGAAAAGTTTAGTGAGGCGGACCACTAAATGGTAAAAATGGGTGGGTCTATATTAAATAAGGATTTAACTTTTAAAAAAAATGTTACGTTAGCAAAAGTTGACTAAAATGAGTTGAATGACTTTTGTGTTACAGAGATGAAAGTTGAGTGACTTTCCAGTTATAAAACAAAGTTAAGTGACTTTTATGTTACAAAAATGAAAGTTGAGTGACTTTCCAATTACAAAACAAAGTTAGTGATTTTTGTGTTACAATCCTGAGAAATGCAGAAACTGTTGTGCAAAGATGTAGTTGAAGTTGTAGAATGACAAAAATGGAGATGAAGATAGACGCCATTTCTTTTAACGTTGAAGAAAAATGTTTTCCACCTGCAATTTGGTACTCTTAAGAACAGTTTCATTTTGTTTAACTTTGCCAGAACTACATTGTTTCCTCTTTATCTTTACCAAAGAATGTGAACGTTTATTATCTTCATACTCCTTTACATTTAATAAATCGCACCATGGTAACAAAAGTTCTGAGATTCATCGAGAGGATACAACTCTTCAATTTATTTATAATCAACAAGAATTGAGTTTCAGCATACACTCTCATTATTAACACAACATCATAACAACAGTAACTAAAACTCGAACTATGCAAGCAGTTGAAAGTTACAAGGGAAAATCCTAATTTTTGTTCTCAGAGTTTAGATGTTGCTAGCTTTATTAGATCCTTCCTAAGTATTTTACCAGAAGGATTCTTGGGTATGGAAGCAACAAATGCAACTCTCCGAATTCTCTTGTATGGAGCCACCTACACAAAGAAAACACGATAAATTTGGCCATCACTATAGATCTTAATACCAGAAATCAAAAGCAGTATCATATAGATTGCCTAGCAAATGACATTCTAAATTACCTGTTTGGCAATAAAATCCCTGACTGCACTCTCTGACATACTACTTCCAGATTTTCGTACTACATATGCCATAGGAAACTGGCCAACCTCCTTATCCGGAAACCTTTAACAAAACGGGATTTATGAAACGACTATCAGAGATAAATATCTTTATTCAATCTGAGTAATTAAGAAAGCCACTGGAACAGTCAAGCATCAGAGAGAGCGTGATTGGAAGTAATACTCACGGTATAACAGCAGCATCAGAAATTTCTGGATGAGTGAGCAACAAAGCCTCTAATTCTGCTGGAGGAACCTAGAAGATCGTATGACATGTTGTTAGAGTTGTAAGTTGTAATCATTAAGAAAAATGCCAACTACATTTTGGAAGAATGAGAAATTCAGTTTCCATTTACCTGATAGCCCTTATATTTGATCAGCTCCTTTAATCTATCAACCACAAAGATGAAACCATCTTCATCTATATAGCAGATATCTCCAGTTCTCAACCATCCTTCAGAGTCTAGAGTGGAAGCAGTAGCTTCTTCATTACTGAAATAACCTGTTTTGCAGCAAAAACTGAATAAGTTAACGGATATTCAAGCAATAGATAAACTTCAACCTATAACGATAGGTTTTCTTCCAATAAGGATTATTGAAGGAGGTCAACGGATATCACTTTCAAGAACTTGTGAATTATCGAGGAACTAAGGAAAGGGTGACAATTTGGCACCAGAGATCCGGAGGTGTGGAAAGAGCAACTGTGAGAAGCGGAAAAACCATAAAAAATGACCATTGTTCATGGAGGTTTTCAGATTACCGCAACAAGGACATTATCCAAGGCTCTTAGAAGATTCAGATTTAAAGGTTTAGCCACAAGGATATGAGGGATAGATATTTGAGCTACCTAGCAATTCAGACGCCGGATTCTGCTATCCAGAGCAAAAGTCTCTAGTTATTACATAATAAAACTTGAAAAGTACATGAGAGAATTGTATAAGCTACTCTTTTACTATAAGGTTAACAATCTTCTTTTTTTTTCCAAGAGAAGATTACAAGATCAATAACCTTGATGAATATTAATTGGTTTGTTTACAACTAGAAAGAACAATTTTTAGTCTTAGAGACTTTACAAGTTCCTTTACCATCCTATATGGCTAATACTGTTGATCCTATTATAAGCTACTCTTTTACTATAAGATCAACAATCTTCTTTTTTTTCCAAGAGAAGATTACAAGATCAATAACCTTGATGAATATTAATTGGTTTGTTTATAAGAACAATTTTTAGTCTTAAGACTTTACAAGTTCCTTTACCATCCTATATGGCTAATACTGTTGATCTTATTACATGTATACAAATACATATTAACATCTAAGATAGCTAAACATGCTGCTCCTAACATAAGGTTCAACTTGGTTAATAGCTGATAATATGAATTGTTCAATATGGAATATCTGTTCCATCAAAATCACAGAAAGAGTAATTACAATACAGCACCTAAAATCCTACTTAAGGTAGTGATAAGTAAAGGAAATTCCATCAGTCTTTTGAACATCACAGAAATAACCACTCATTACAAGGGAATTATCGATATCGATAATAATCCAACATTCTTGAACCATCATTTTCTCAAGCAAATAATAGAAGCATCTCTGTTGAGGAATAGAAACATGCAGGATAAAGAAAAATAGCAGCCTGATGCATGAACCATCTCGCGTTCGCGCAAGATCCGAGGAAGGGACGCACCCCAAGCATGAGAATGCAATTTAAAAACCTATATCGAGCTACAGTTATTATATCTTATATTCAGACTGAAGTCAATATAACAAATTAATATATTGCATGCTGAGATGCAAAACATGCAATTTGTACTTTTCTTTTCAGTTGTGATTTCTAAAATCTCTAATACACAGGCAAAATATCTAACTAATTTCCAAATACTAAAAAAGACAAACAATTTAATAACATGTGAAAATCATTATATCCTTTAGGCTATGTTCAGCACTTATTCTGGGCAGGATTTCATAAAGTGACACTAAAGTTGATGTCCAAAAACAAGAAATGGAGAAAGTGCTGAATATTTCTTCAGTCCCCATCTAGTATATGGGACCATTAATCACTGAGAGTAGATAGTGGAGCAGACAAACCAAAATGCTAAGTTTATATTCATAATCGCACTTTCTTATTGTATGGACTGAAACAAAAGCTCACTCGGTCTTATTCAACAGCCAGAGAAGATATTTTAGCAGTGAGTGCAGGTGCACTTTTATAAACTTAAATTATATGCAAATTGATTTTTTAAAAATAAAAATACCACAATAAGTTTTACTTTATATGGTGCACGCGGGAACACGAACTTTAAGAAAGAAAGAAAAAAATTGATGCACCATACCAGAAGCATGATCGGAACTTGTTGTCTTAAACATTACTATGCTAGTGACAGTTAGCAAGTACAGCATGAAATTAGTCAGAGTTACATATAAGCTAGCCTGGACACCATCACTATTTATAAAAAATTGACCATCTGTTTCCATTCTTTCTTAAATAATACCCTTAGCTACATGTTCCAACTTGTCCAAAACTACTTTTAACACCATTTAAAAATCAGCAAAGCTGACTTAATACAGAGGTGGCAAACACAACTTTTCCAAAGTAAAATATTGAATCATTGCTAACAACTAAACAAAAGCACAAACCAAAGCATTTGAAAGAAAAACATATCTTTCATAATGGTAGGCCCTCTTAGCCAAAGCTCACCGGTCTTATTCACCAGAAAAGCCTGAGTTTTAGCCAAAACTACGCCTATCTATATGAGCAGGTCTATTTTGGGCCTTCAAATACAACCCTGAGCCTCTTTAGTCCCTTAAGTTTGCTAAAGTAAAGCACCTTTGGTTCAATTAACATAATGAACTTAAAAACTAATGGTAACTATCAATAAACACTACTAATGCCTTAGACAAATAATTCCATCTCTTTCCGTTTTTCTTAAATAATGCCTTGACTACTAGCTGCACCTTGTGCAAACTACTTTAACTCCATTAAAACATTACCAAAGCTGACTTAATACAGTGGTGGCAAACAAAACTTTTCCATAGTATAGTATTGAATCATTGCTAACAACTAAGCAGAAGTACAAAAAATAACATTTAAAAGAAAACCATACCTTTCATAATGGTAGGCCCTCTTAACCAAAGCTCACCAGTCTTATTCACGGGAAAAGCCTTCCCACTTTCCGGATCAACAATTTTCGCTTCCATGCTTGGCGACAAAATCCCCGCCGTCCCATATCTCCTACTTTCCTCTAACGAGTCCGTAGATGCCCCTATTCCCGTTGACTCAGTCAACCCATACCCTTGCAAAATCACCACATTTGGATATTTCTCCAAAAACCCCTCAATTACTTCCTTACTCAATGGTGCACCACCAGAAAGAACATTCTTTAAACTGCTCAAATCATACTTCTTTCTTATCATATCAGCATTGTTAACTAATGCTACTAGAATTGGTGGCACTAAGGGTAAATAAGCTGCTTTGTATTTATGAATAGATGACAACATTTCATCCATTTCGAATTTTGATAGTACTACAACTGTTGACCCTGATGCTAATAAACCAGCTGCAAATGCTGCTAACCCGTAAATATGAAACATAGGTACTGTACAAATAAAAGTTTGTTCTCCTTCGTCTAGTTTGAACCGACCCACAATTGTTTGAACCATAGCGATCAAGTTTCTATGAGATGAAACCACTCCTTTGCTCGCACCAGTAGTACCTGTTTGGGATCGAAATAGCAAGACATCATGCGGAAGCTAACAATTGCAAACCTTAGACGATGATAAATCAGATACAAAGAAAAGTATACTAAAATATGCATAAAAATATGGTTGGTCCAATTGGTCTACGTATGAGGAAACTAATACTCCATAAACGAAAGCATAAGGACCGGTTTGGCCATGAGAATTATTTACTTTTTTCCGGGATTCTTTTTTACTTTATTTAAAAACCAATATTTGGCTATGAAAATTTAAAATCCAATTTAAACTTGTATTTAGAATTTGGAAAACAACTAAAGACCCGTTTGACCATGAGAATTATTCATTTTTTCCGGATTTTTTTTTTACTTTATTTGAAAATAGGCCATAAAATTCCAAATACAACTTCAAGTTGTATTTGGACTTTGAAAAACGCCTACAATCCTATTTTCACATTTTTTTTGGACCTTCAAACAACCAAATATTCTTTGCAAAAACTATAATCAAACACAACTTGAAACTCTGTTTTCACATTTTTTTACCTTTTTCACTTTCAATACATTCAAACAACCAAATATACTTTGCAAAAACTATAACTTAAAACTCTGTTTTCATTTTTCCCCCACTTTTTTTAACTTTCAATACATTCAAACAGCCAAAAATTCTTTACAAAAACTATAACCAAGCACAAAACTCCATCTTCAGCTCAAACTTCAAGAATTCCAAAATAAAGTGAAAAATATTTAATTTTTATGGCCAAAACACCTACTAAGAACCATTGACAGAAATTCTTTTCCCTAAACAAAACTCTCTAAACACTAAACAAAACAAAAAAAAAAAAAAAAAACTATTTATAGAAGTCCAAAACTTCCGGTCCAGGAAAAAGTAAATATAGAAAAATCCTTACCTGAAGAGTAAAGTAGAGTAGCTGTATCATCTTGTGTAACTCGTTCTTTCAATCTACTTTCACATGGCTTTCTCTTCATCAAATTTTCCAAAACACCCACAATCTTCAAATTACCAAAACTAGCCTTGTGGGCTATATCCTGTTCACCATTAATGAGAATAACCGGTAGACCTGATCCAGTTAATTTCGGTAATAACTGACTGATCGTAAAAGCAAGAACAGGATTTGAATCTTTAATCTGTTTAGCAATTTCTTGATTAGTATTAAGTGGATTAGTTGTAGTAATTATAGCACCAAGTGACATAACAGCAAGACATATAATAGGAAAATAAATAGAGTTTGGAGATAACAGAAGAATGACATGGCCTTTACGAATTCCCATGTCGACAGAGAGACACGTGGCTAAAGATTCAACGGCGTTATAAACGTCAGAGAAAGTGAGTTGTTTCCCTGTTGTAGCGTCAATAAACGCTATTTTGCCATTATGGGCACGGGATGATATGAAAGTTGTTACGTCCAGGGATTGGTTTGGTGGTAAAGGAATTGGTTTACGTTTGCTGTAGAATGTTGAGTTTGCTAGAGAGTAACCTGATTTTGGATCGATGGTTGATTCATTGATAAACTGTGCCATTGTTGGAATTATTGAAGTTTATTATTACTGTTAATGATAAGCTAGAGGAGCTGAGAAAATATGGAGTATGCTGACAGATTGGGATCTGAGAAACTATAATATGGTAGTACTGTAATATATTTGTGGATCACCAAAGTTGACTGTTACTTTAATGATAGGTGTAGTATGACTATGCAAGTGTGTGGACGGACAAAAGTCACGTGGAAAAAAGAAATACTCCTCGTCCCAAAAAATTGTTCTCTTTTAACTTAGTACAAATTTTTTTAAAAAAAAAAATTTAAATGTGTGCTCCAAAATAAGGTTAGATATTATGTGATTGCAAATCATCTCATAAAATTAAATTATTTCTAAATATAGAAAGATGATAATTTTTTTGGGACAGATTAAAAAAGAAAGGAGGACAATTTTTTTGGGACAGAGAAATTACTATTTATCAATCATAGGATAGTATAAATTGCGAATCTTCCCACGAATGTTTGACTTGGGTAACAATTTGGTCCCTAGTGTTTCAATTTATGTTAATTTTGGCTTTATTTAAAAACATGAATTCAGCTAGGAGTTTAGGAGAAAATACAATAAATTATTTCAAGACCGACTCGAATAGCTTCTTTTTCTTCTTTTATTGGATTGATCTCACCAGAACAAATTTTACTTGATTGACACATGCATATACAGCGAAGTCACTCGATTTCATCCTTTCAATATTAGGTAGATAGTTAGTCTGGAGGCCAAAATAGGTGTCACACCCTAATTTCCGATAGGGCATGATGGGCACCCGACCATTACTTAGGGCCGAGCGAACCCGCTGACTCTCGTCATACTCATAATCATCTACCGCAAAACATGACATAAGCACATAATGATTTTTTTTTTTAAAAAAAACAAACATGCCTTTCATCTTTGTCAAATCAAATAAACTAGCATCGTATTAAATCAGTAAACATATGAAGTTCGTAACATAATGCATAATAGTACATCGCTTACATAGCCGATTACAAACCGACATATCATACACACGACAACGTCTCGCAAAATCTCTATCATAACTTCGGATACCATACAAAAGTACTCCGACGCAAAGACTCGGAGGAAATGGAGCTCGCCAATCCAAACCGGAACATCTTCCGCCAACATCACTACTCATCGAGGGTACTGCAAGGCGGCATGAAACGCAGCCCCCGAAGAAAGGGGGTTAGTACGAAATATGTACTGAGTATGCAAAGCATGAAATACCGAAAACGAAGTCATAACCGAAATATGGGGTACCGAAAGTAAGCATAACAACCCGAAAACCAAAGTGCTTGCATCTGAAGTACAAATCATACATAAGCGGTACAGAAGACAAATATAACCATCAAAATGCCAAATGCTTAGCTTTCTTTTGAAAAACATTTTACCTCACACATACGGAAAATAGAACATATCATACGAGTTGACATTACCGATGTGGGATTCGCTTTAAACAATGTGGGTTTGCCCCACCATGGGTTTGCCCACCACCGCTCCGATACTCAACCGATCATATTCCGAATACATATGTCATATCACGAGTCATAATAAGTACGTAAAGTAAGTGTATATCCAAATGCCAAATACCAAAAGCGGTCAAATATTATCCGACATACCGGTCAAATACCCGACGGTCAATATTATCCGACATACCGCGGCCAAATACCCGGCGGTCAATATTATCGGACATACCGCGACCAAATACCCAGCGGTCAATATCACTCTATCACATATACCCGGATGCCGGCCGGAAGGGGCTCGGCGAACCGGACACATCATATTCTGGAAAACACATCATACTTCGGAATATAGCATAGTGCGCACGATAACATACCAGGCCGGACTCGGCTACAAAAAAGGTAACAAATGCACGAACGCGCGGATTTTAATCGCAAGTAACCGTATGCGTAAAAATCATTATTACGGACTCGACGGAATAATCAAAACGAATCAAGTTTTCAAAACCGAACCAATAGTCAAATCAAAGTTTTCTTCCGAATATCACTCGGGAACATATCAAACCGAACCCGAAACCATAGTCACGTATCAAAGTCACATGCACAAAAATCCTCATTCCAGACCCAACAGATAAATAAGTAGTCGTACTCGAGGGTTGGAAAGATAGTCATATTAAATTCTTTCAAAAATAGGTCGTTAGAACCAAACATAGAAAGTCGCGGGACCCACGGACGAGCGTCAACCCAATCCGGGCCCGCCTATGAAAATTAAGGTCATTACTCGTCATGAAATCATTTGCGAAGATATCAAAGCGATCCGAGCCCTTTCTTGAAAGTTATGGGCATTCGTAGTTTCGGAATCGTTTAGGAACAAAACTCTTTTGAAAACAAAACTTTTATGCAACTTTTGAAATTTAATCATATAAAAGACATAAGGACCATAATTCGACTACATTAAGAATATGAATATCAAAAAACAATTAAGAATCGTTTACGAGCTTATCAAAGCAATCCGGTTCTGTCCATGAAAGTTACAGACATTTTTAGACATAAGGCCCTTTTGGAACAAACCGTTACACAGCATTTCAAATCCAATCATATCAAAGACATACGGATCATAGCTTGACCATATTAAGGATGCCACATCACAAAGCAAATATGAATCATAAACATGGTCGGATTATACGAATAGGATTACCCTAAGGCTCATAACATATCACAACTTACTTGCGCTTTAGGACATGCCAAAAGAAAGAAGGATAAGCTTCGCATACCTTGCTTGCTTCCTAAGCTAATCCAAACTCAAGTCTAGAACTTCTCAAAATCTCTGATAAGGTCATTACGTGCCAAACGTTAGCCATAAGCACTTAAGAATCCAATCCCAAGCCATACTTTATTCTGAGAAATTTGGGCAAAACATTTCACCTAAGTTCAACAACCCCGAGAATTCAACTCGGTCAATATTATCAACAACAATACCAACAACCATTCCAACAACATCAATAATGAATTCAAAACGCATTCTAACATTAGTAACTCTTTTCCACACAATTCGACAACATTCCATCATATTGATTTAACTACTTAAATTCAAACCAATGTTAACGCTCATACGTTCAATTACTAATCCGAGGTCATCGAACAATATTCAAGGACACTTTAACCAATTCGCACAATTTTTCAAACAACCAAATTGATGCTCTACTTCACCGAAACCTCCAAAATTTCAATAAGGCAACAACAACACATTTCTTTCTTTCAAACTCATCAACTATATCAACAATATATTCTGACAATATCATCCATGTAAATAAGAAATCATGTTATCAATATGCTAACTTCTACATTAGCTTACAAATGATCCCAACTTCAACTTGTATCATCCAATACCTTCATTTTCATCACATAATCCACAACACAACAACCAAATTACACTAAATAAAATTTGTTCATTCTTTGCCAAACAACACAACCCATATTGACCACCCAACCAACCCACGACTTTCATGATTTTCATCCGTTTCACACATTACGACAACACCAAACATGTTAGATACAATTAATTTACCACTCTACACAATACCACATACACTAGCGCCACACACCACACATACGGCTATAACAACAACACCACATATTCATGAATTTCATCCATTTTCACACTCCACAACATACACAAACCATTCATAACATATTAAAAAGAGGATTAAAACTCACCCTTTCCACTTTGTTCTTCACTTGGCAAGGGTTGGGAATTGCATGAACAAGGGATTTGTTTGCTCCAACAACCACTTCATGTTGTTTAGGACCTTTCAATTAGTGGAAAACCTAGAAGAAATAATTTTTTTGATGAAGATTCTTGGTCTTCAAATTTTTCATTGCCATGGCTTCTAAACTCCTTCTCCTTTTCTCTTCTTTTTTTTTTTTTTTTTTTTTCCAAGTTTCTATAAACTTCTAAGGGTGAAGATGAATAAATATGACTAATTAGTCATCTTTTATTAACACATAATAAGCTTCCATTGCCATGGCCCACACCCACACACGGCCACATGTAGCGCGTATATTTTCATGAAATATTTATTTTCAAAATTTACTTTCTACCCCCAAATTATAAGCGAAATCTTAACTTTTCATAATTCACTTTATTTTCTCAAATTTTTCTTATTCCAATTTTTAAAGCGCTTAACACTCCATGCCAATGAAAAGATGAATATCAACTTACGACTTTTTAACAAAATCGGAAGAAATTACAACCTTATCCTTAACTTATCATACTTAAGCTAGGATTATCGATGTATCAAAATACGGGATATAACAATAGGGATCTTAATATTTTTAATTAGTCGGTTGAATTAGCGGCAAGACATATAATAGGAAAGAAAATGGAGTTTGAAGAAAGGAGAAGAATGATGTGGCCTTTACGAATACCGATGTCGACAAAGAGACACGTGACTAAAGATTCAATGGCGTTATAGACGTCATAGAAAGTGAGTTGTCTCCCTGTTGTGGCGTCAATGAATGTGATTTTTGCCGTTATGGGCACGGGATGATATGAAACTTGCTACATCTAGGGAATTGTTTGATGGTAACGGAATTGGTTTCCGTTTCCGTTTCCGTTTGTTGTAGAATGTTGAGTTTGCTACAGAGTAGTCGGATCCTGGATCGACACTTGCCATTGTTGGAATGTATATTCAGTATTCCCTCCGTCTCATAATAAGTGTCACCTTAGCAAAAAAAAAATTGTCCCATAATAAGTGTCACCTTAGTAAAAAAAAATTATCCCAATATTAAAATGTTTATTTCTTGTGCATGCTTGAATCAATAGGTAAAAATAATTTGGTAAACTTCATATTACATTATTAGTTTCTTAATATGCGTGTTTTTTTTTTATTAAGATGACCCTTATGAATGGAGTATCTTAGTGTTAAGTATAAATGTTAAAGTAGCTATGATTATGCTTCTTTTAGAATGAAAATTGGAATTAGGATGACAGATTGGGATCTGAAAAACTATACTGATACAGTGCTAGTATGGTACTTTTACTAGTGGAGTATATTTGTGGATCACCAAAGTTGACTGTTACTTTAATGATTTTTTGTAGTATGAGTATGACTCAACAAGTATCTGGATGGTGCGTGTTTGTTGTGAAGTGTTTATTTATCATAGGATGGATTAAATTGTGGATCTGCTCCCAAATGTTTGAACTGTGTTACGATTTGGTCCCTTGAAGAATTTAAGAGTTAATTCCTCCTATTGTCACTTAGCTTGATAAAATTGTCTAACGACGTCATTTATCTTATTTGTTTCAATAAAGTCATTTAAATTTAGACATACATTTTACACAATAACGATAATTGAAAAAACTTTTTAAAAGTGACTTAAAGTAAATTGAATATAGAATTACTTAACATATTATAGTATGTAGGATGTCTTAATAGTTTTTTTTTTTTAATTCAAAATCAACTATATAAGAATCCACCTTATTGTAATGCTTATTTCAACCATAAATATTTATAGTAAGATCGGATTCCTAAATACAAACGGAATACACTATTTTTTAGCAATTTGTTTTTAGGTGTGCCCAATATCAAACAAAATGACAAGTCACACTCCTACTTTTTTAAATGAATAAATGTCCAATATCAAACAAAATGACAAGTTACCCAACGCATCCCTCTAGGCCCTCCCCTATTTGTCACTCGTTTTACTCATTTTCTTTTCTCCCGGTTGGGGGTTTGAAAGACAAGAGTTTTGTATACTGACCCACATAAGTCTAAATTCGAAAAATATTTTATACCAAAATATATTTAAAGTATTCTTTTTATACAAATTAATCTAACTGGAAAAATAAAATATGAATGTCATTAATCATACCTTACTAATTTAAATAAATGGAGCTAATGCTTATCTTCATTTGCATTCACTAACTTCAAAGTTTAAACGTGCATATCAGTTGAAATATCGATGCATGCTTGTACTTTCAATTAATTTATAGAATTTCTAATATTCACACAAAACTATTTTTAAAAAAAAAACACACTAGATTCCACTTACTTCAATGCCAATTCTACAAGGTAATGATCGGAATACACAGGAAAATCATAATTCCTGAGAATGTGAACCCCATGGTGAACTACGTCCACAGAATATGCAATATTCCAAATTTACATCATCATATTGATTTGCACTAGGGACACAGTCGTATAGCTCTTGCGGCGAAATAACAACGAGGAGCCGAGCCTGGGCAGCTGCACCACCAGCACCTCGCTCTGTCAAAATTCCTCATACAAATTGCAAGTTTTGCAGATATGCAGTCGACAAGTGCCTAACACAGACAAGACTATTTTCGGCAACGGGTAGTCCATAATCTTGAACTAGATTCATCCTTCAATTTGCCAAGAAAATTTACGAGAATGACTTTGGTTAGGCTGGGAAATTCGATATTGAGAAGATCGACAACAAGTTTGGTACGGCTAAGTCTTTGAGTAGAATCAGAGATTTCAAAATATTATCATTTGTCATAACTTTAACCAATGTAAACTTTCCGAAGATTTCACTTGACAGCAACTAACTATTGTATGAACTCACAATTTCAGTAATTAACAGGTATAGTTCAAAGAAAATCATTTTATTTTTTACAAAATATACACATAAATGGGCGAAAATATGAAATATCGATATGCATTATGAGCTGAACTAAACGTTTAATGATCATTAACAACAACCCAAAATCGCTTTATTCAGAAATACAAAGAGAAAAGGAGTTTGAGGGAACTTACCTTTGAGAGAGAAATTTCACAAAAGGAGAACGAGAATGAGAAGGGCTCTTTACTTTTGGGAAGTCTAGGGTTTTGAATGTCTTAAAAATAACATAACATGGGTACCATTTTTTTCCTTCCTCAATCTACAAAATTTTTTGGATTATCAGCTGCAATTATGCGCTCAATCACTTCCTGCAGTACTTATCATTGTTAATGTTGCAATTTGGTAAGTTATTTGGTGCATCATCATAGTTGATAATCTAAAATTTCTTTATAGATTCTGGGAAAAACATAAGGAAAAGAAAAAAATAAAAATAAAAAAAGAGGAAGGTGGACCATCTGCTTTGTTATTAAATATTATATATGGTAAGTGGTTTTATATCCAAAACTATTTCAAGCCACTTTTAAAGTAGTGTTTTAACTATTGTTAATTCATTAAGGATACTTTATACTAAGTGGGAAAAAAATAGAATGTTAAAGAGTATAGGAATATATTGACGGAACAAAAAGAGTATAGGGATATGATTGGTACAATGAAATCACTTGGGTCAAAATAATCTCCCGACACGAATGTCACTGTCCAACAACAACATACCCTCTAATGTGAATAATTACCATCCAATCTACAAAAATTTTGGATTATCAGCTGCAATTATGGCTCAATCATCCTTTCTAGAGTATCATTGTTAATGTTGCAATTTGGTAAGTTATTTGGTGCATCATCAAGTTGATAATCTATTTCTTTATTGAAAAAACATAAGGAAAAAGAAAAAATAAAAATAAAGAGCTTTGTTATTAAATATTATATATAGTTTTATATCCAAAACTATTTCAAGCCACTTTTTAAAGAGATTAAAAGCATTTGGACATTAGGGTGAAAATAACGATCTCTTTAAAAGATTTCGGACCACATAACCACTTTTATTTACTTAGCACAAGACCCTACCATATGCTGAATTTGCATTTGACCCCCTAGGCTCCGACTATATACCAAAAGGCCAATTTCAACACGATCATAACGTGCTAATCGCCACATTGTCAGCACACCAGAATTATGGAAAACGAGAGGAAAATGAAAATCATGGTCGATATCGATCTCGAAAGGACCATAGGATTAAATTATGATTTTAAGTGTATACATACCAACAACATAAGTCAATTTTACGATATCAGTACAATTTTACTGATTATGGCAGGTTGCTATAAGTTTTTTTTTTATGTTATCTTATTAGACTTATTATGCAAAGTTATATGTTGTTGTAGGTTAACCTATATGTATAGAACACTAGACATTTGTCAATGCAAGAAAATTGAATTCTATTTGGATTTAACTTATACATACTCACGAATAACTTTATACCATTAGTATAACTTAATATGGTGTCACAGGTGCTAAAAGAATTTACACAATCAATATACAAATAAACAAAAGTTTACTGAACTTGTGATGATTGAGACATATATATAATATAGTTAAATAATTATATTTTCTAATAGTTTAAACTTTTAGATTAGATAATCACACTCTTTTACATGGCATCAAAGCTAACATCCCTATTTTTGGTTTACTCAATGTTTGCCCTACATATTATGTCCGATGTCGTTCACGTTCCAGTTAGCAATTAAGTGCAAGCGTGCGGCGGTGTTAAGTTGTCCCACGTCGGTTTTGGGATGTGAGATTGATTTCTTATATGGTATTTGTTTTCCAGTGAAATTAGATTTAATCAAAAAATTAGTTAGAGAGTTGTTTTTATAGGGTTTAAAGACAAGTGGGACGTATCCAAACCGAGAACTATTTTTATGAGCCCGGTCCAGAGCAGTTTGGATCATGATAGAGTTTAGCAAGCAATTAAGATAATAAGATAAGATTAAGAAAAAAAACTAAAATGATAAGAAATTGATGGTTTTGTATATATTCCTTAGAGAAAATGATAAGATTACAAATGGCAAGAGCAAGAGGATGAATTAATCTGCCTCTTCCTTCTGTCCTAAGCTATCTTATATAAGCCAAAATGAGACTTTTCAACCCTAACGTTCAGGTGATGTGACATGACTGTGGCATAACGTACTTCCTGCTATGGCACGCTGATCAAGGTCCACGGACCTGACCTAAGTTGGTGGGGGTGGAGGCCAGTTGTATAGCACCTTCGGCCTTCCCGATCATCCGATCGTGCGGCCTAACCCTGGGAGCGTATTTCTCCCAATACAGTATTCAATAATTCTCACCTTATGATCATCTAGTTTTTATAGAGTTAAACATAAAGTCCATTTCTTTATTGTCACTTGATATTACAATTTTCAAGTTTTAAATACGAATTCACACATGCACGATACATCCGTTCATAGAAAATGAAATTAATAACCTCAAGTTTCGGTGCAGTTGATTACTATCTGTACGTCTACTTTTTTTTTAACATCAATAGTGTTATTTGATGTGTAGTAGTTAAAACACCCTAATTTCTTATGTAGGGAGAATGTGGTGGTTGCACCAAATTATAGGCAAAGGCCTGCTACGGATGGTCCGGATTATCCGAATTATATAGTGACATCATCCAGCGATAGTGAGGAAATACCTAATGCGGAGGAAAGTGACGATGAGCAAAGTGACGATGAGATTGAGGTTGGAACTAATCCTCAACATCAAGTAGAACTGTTGCAAGACATGATGAACAGTCCGGCACACGAGGAGGAACTGAATTCACAACAACCATTTGAACAGCAAGAGTCGACTCCGGTTCAGCCGCAAAGCCAATTTCAACAGCAAGAGTCGACCCCGATTCAGTGGCATTCCGATGAGATCCCTATCTTGATCATCTTCAAGATCGCCCGCATGCCTTTGTCTTTACTAGGGATGATGATCATATTCTATAAAGTTTGTGGAAAGAGCTAGTGGATCTCGGTAAAACAAAAGGCTCATATTGAAAAAGCGGATGATTTTACTTCGAAAAAATCATTGCAGAAATTTATCGTTAAGATTTATTGCATCCAGGGGATAGGAGTTTAAAGTTGACGATTCCACACGAAAACTTTGGCGATTGTCCGCAAGCGAAAATATCAAGGCTACGAATGGATGCTTCCGTGGTAAGGAACGTCGTAAAAGATGTGGACTATTTCAAAGTTCTACACAAAGCACACTTGTGATATGGGTGACCTCCCGTATGATCATTGCAATATAGTTACTAATTTGATTGCGCGTGTATTAGTTGGCGACATTAGAGAAAACCCAAGGTATCCCTTCGCCTAAGTTTATTTTATTTTTGGTGTTAATATAATGTTTTCCTCGTTGTTATATCGATATTTCAACTTTTCTGTGCAATTCTATTAAAGATGTGTATTGTAGCCGTTCGAAAGTATATAGCAAAATTGTTACTAGGAGGAAGCGCGTATCTTGGCGTAGGCGTGCACATGAAATAGTCTTTGTCAATTGGGAGGGATCTTTCAAGACGTTGCCGAGATACATGGCGGCTCTACAACACTTCAATCATGGTACTGTTGTTAAATGGAAGCTCAAATCGAAGCCTGGTGTGCCCGGTAATATTTTTGATTTTGTGTTTTGGGCCTTTCAAACCATGACGATGGTTTTGCTATTGCTCGGGCTGTAATATCAATAGATGGAACACGTGTAATACGGGAAGTATGACATAAAGTTGCTAATAGCAGCTTGGAATGGATGCGAAATGGAGCTATATTCCCTCTAGCTTTTTGCAATTGCAGCCTAATGAGAGCATTAGTACGAGGGTATGTTTTTGGACTACTTAAGGCAACACGTTATTAAGGACCGCATGGGAATATGTGTGATATCGTATGCATATGCCGGCATATTGCACAATATGTTCAATTTGCGGGGGTGGCAGCCACCTTTGCCTACCATCGTTATTGTTTAAGGCATTTGAAGGCAAACTTCCAAAAGGCATATCGAATCCCAAAGCACTTTGCAATTGGATGTAAGCGGCGCAACAAAGCATCGTGAGAAGAAGTTTAACTGGCAAGTAGATCGACATTATTAGGCGGGCGAACGAGGAAGCCTTTCCACCGGTTGAATGCAATTGATAAAAACAAACGGACATTACACCGTGACGAAGGTAGGCGATGGGGTATGCTAACAACAGCATTTCCGAGTCATTCAATGGCTTGTTGAAATCGCACGGGGACCGCCGTCACCGCAATGGTGAGAATGACATTTAAGCAAAGTTATCGTGGAGCGGTTCGTCGCAGATCAAAAGAGGCCAAAGCACATGCGAAGAGGTCTAAGATGGATGCCAAAACCGTCAAACCGTTCGAGTACCACAAATATAAGGCTCGTAAACACGACCGGATGGAGTACAACCGCAGCGAGATATTTGAACTCACAACAAGTGTGCACCGTAAAGGAGCATAACATCCACACAATTTGTGAGATTCCAAGAACATGCACACGCGGCAAAGCTGGCAATCATATCACACGCCATGTTCTCATGCCTTCAAGTGTTTTATCACGATGGAAAGAACGCCTCCCATACATGGCCGAGGAATATACGAGTTGAAAATTATGCAAGAACGTATCTTTGGAAGGTTCTACCCACTTGGTAGTGAGAGTTATTGGCCACCGGATCCATTTTCAATGGTTGCAAATAAAGCATTTATCCGTAAATTCGTAAAGAATGCATACTCGCGTATTCATAATGAAATGGATGTTCCACGGGGAGAGATACACTCGAAAATGCTCATTTTGCAATTATGTTGGTCATGATAAGCGCAAATGTCCCTTACGGCATGGTGGTCAAACCACATCTCGCGGTGGAAGTACCTCTTGTGGTGGAAGTACCTTCTAGTGGTGGTGGCACATCTCGCGGTGGTGGCGGAAGATCAACTCAAGGGCATTAATTGATGAATGTTTTTTAAGTTTTTTTCTTACTTTGATAATTGTATTTTAAAAAGTTTGGGTTTCTTATTAATGAACTAGTTTAAGTATTTTCATCTACTCAAGGTTATGAATGATGCAATTTAATTAAGTTTTTTTTTTTTTTTCTGTATGAATGCTGCCATTTTGACTAATTTTTGATTAATTATTAATGAACAAGTTTAAGTATTCGTAAATAACTTCAGGCTAATGTCACCGAGCCTTCAAACGAAAATAGCGTTCGAGCACTTTTCAACCACTAAAACGGCCATCCAAACTTTTGTGTATCCTTGATGTATTGATCCTACCTTATTAATCGCACAAAAATAAGTTCTATATAAAATATTGAAGTTTCGGGGTCCCGAAGTATGATTAATCTATAGTCAAAGTACGTTAAAAAGTGTAACGGAAGAAGGGTTAACCAAAAGGGCCCAAAAAAAAAAAAAAAAAAAGAGAAACACTATAGCGCAGTAAATTATTGCGCTAAAGGTATTTTGATAACATTTTTTTTTTGTTGAGGTATTTTGGTTCAAAATATTTTTTTTGGGGGCATTTTAGTTCCGAACTCGGAAATATATAGGGAAAGCAACATACAATAATACACATAAAAACAAATTATTTATCCGACCCTGCCCCTATGGAATCTAATCACACTAGCACCTACACGAAATAAAATATTACCCGAGATAACCCCATGTTCGGCACCGCCCTTCAATTGCGGTTTCAGTTAATTAGAGCCTAATTCTATTGGCTTATAAGTTGGCCAAATCAGCTTATAAATTATTTTTAATTTATTTGGGTGTTTGATAAAATAGAAAACAATTTAAATTAAGTTAAAATGTGCTTAAAATAAGTCAAAATCAAGAGTTGCTTAATCCCAATTTTTTTTTTTTGGCTTAAAAGACATTTTAGTTTGATCAACAACTTTACCCTTTTATCCCTTATATTTTCTATTAATTTCAATACTACCCTTACTTCGAAAAATCCTTTAAGCATTTTTATCCAAACACGTAACTACTTATTTATAAAATAACTTTCAGCACTTAAAAGTACTTTAAGTGTTTATGCTTAAAAGCCACTTTTTTTCAGCTAATCCAAACGGGCTCTTAATTCCCTTCAATTGCCGTTTCAGTGAAATTCTCCTTTTATCATTTTGTTCTTTTAATTTCCTTTCCTCTTAGTTGGTTTTGTGTCTTTTTTTTTTTCTCTTGATTTTCTTCTCTTCTTTTTCTGACCCTTTTTCTATTTTTGTCTTTTTTCTTTTTTATATTAATAAGACTATTAGAAAATTAAAATTAGAATACAACAACAAATAATTAAGAAACATACTAAAGTTACTAGCTTATTTATTAAAATCTAAATTAAAAAATATATATTTTTATAACTTTTTTTTCTCTTTTGCAAATGAAAATATGACTCTACTTTTTGTATATATTTTTTTTTTTACATATATTAACTTGCTAGAAATGATATAAAATTAAAATATCAAATTAAGCTTAAACTCCATTTGTTATATTTTTTTTTCATAATTTTTTTCCTTTAAAGGAATGAACTTGTCATTTACGATGCCATGTCAGTATATGATAGATACTATGTGGGTATCATAAAGACTAACGATTTTTTTTTAAGGAATGATTACTTTATGATACCCTACCAATTTATGATATACAATGTGGGTATCATAGAGGATTGATAAGTGCTTTTTAGTATTAAGGAATGAACCAATCTCTATGATATCATGTCTGTATATAATATATACCATGTGGGTATCATAGATGTCAGAGCTCTTTTTTGAATGAATGAATCAGTCCTTAATGTTATCTTGTCAGTATTATATCATGCGGGTCAGTCCTTTACGATACCCTATCAGTATATGATATATACCATGTAGGTATCATAAAAAACTGATGAGATTTTTTTGAAGAATGAATCAGTACTTTATGATACCCTGTCAGTATATGATATATACTATGTAGGTATCATAGAGGATTGAGAAGTATTTTTTTTTGTTTTTGTTTTTAAGAAATGAACTAGTCTATATGATACCCTGTTAGCATATGATATATACCATAGGTATCGTAGAGGAATGAGTTGTGTATTCCTTGAAGGAATGAAGCAGTCCTCCATGATACCATCTACGTAGATTTATATACCATGATGGTATCATAAAAGACTCTCTTTGAATGACTGAAGCAGTACTTCATAATACCATCATGGTATATGCAACCCTTCATGATACCATCTCAGTATATGGTATATACCATGATGGTATCATGCAAAAATGCTGACACATGTGAAGGATTCAAGAAGTCTTCCATAATACCACCTCAGTATATTTTTATACCATGATGGTATCATGGAGGATTGGGGACCGTTTCATTCAAGGCCTCAGCAATCCTTTATGATACTATCTGAGTATATGGTATATACCATGATAGCATCACGTAGGACTGTTGAAAAGTGTCTCATTGAAAGGCTGCAGCAGTCTTTCATGATACCATCTCAGTATATAGTATATGCCATGATGGTATACAAGACATACCATATTGGTAGCATAGAGGATTGAGAACTGCCCTTTCTTTTTGTTGCATTTGACAAAACAAAGCATTTATACTAATAATATGTAAAGGTGCATTTTATTTCGATATTGTAAGCATTTTATTTTGATACCGTAAGCATTATAAATATACTGCGATGGTATCATGCAGTAGTATATATAATCTAATCTTCCATGATACCTTTTCAGTATATAATAAATATCATGTGGGTATCATATAGGACTGAGTGTTTTTCTTGTAGAAATGACAATCCCCTATGATACCCACGTGGTATATTGATACTCTGTCAGTATATGATATACCATTTGGGTATCATAGAGAAAAATAGGAAAATTGAAAAGGAAATAAAGAAAAAATAATTTATAAAAACTAAATGAAATTCGAAAAGGAGAGATAAGGAAACAATGATTTGTAAAAAATATTCTTTCTATTAATTTTGGTATTAATAAATAAGCTAGTAATTTTAGTATTTTCTTTAATTACTTCTTGTTGTAATCTAATTATTTAATTCTTTTATATTTTTATTAATCTAAAATAGTTAGTTAGTATATTTATTTGTTATCTTTTATTATTATTATTTTTAAAAATTAAAACAAAAAGCCGAAAAATAAGGACAAAATTAACAAAATGGTAAAGTACAAAAAGAGGTACAAAGAAACTAAAATAATAAAAAAGAAAAAGAAGACAAAAAATAATAAAGCAAAGCATTGTACCTGCAACACCTCAAAGGAAAGAGAATGAGAAATGGGGGTATGATGAGTAAATATTTTCGGAGGCACAAAAAATAATATGGGTAGAAGCACGTAAATATTTTGTTTCCATCGGGTATGGGTGATCTTTTCCCTACACATGCGAATGTAGCCGGTATCAAAATTTGTTGCCATGCACACATAATGTTTGTTAATTAACTGTTGATGACTAAAGAGGGAACATAAATTGAGGCAATAATTAAGTATGATTTATAGTTTGTTTGGCTAAATTTTTGGAAAGTTAAAATATTTATTTTGGAGAGTTAAGATCTTTGGCCAAATTAATTTATTTAAAAAAAAATGATTTTGAGTAGTAACAAAAGCTAGAAAAGTAATTTCCCCCTAAACACTTTTGGATCCTTGATCAAACACAAATTACATTTCTAATATCCTGACACAAGTGTTTTTCAAATACATTATCCAAATAAAAACTCTACGCTTGAAAAATATTTTTTCAGAAGACACCTTCTAAAAAGAAATACTTTTTAAAAGAAGTATATTTTAAAAAATTTAGCCAACTAATTAAAAGGATTATTAATAATATTCACACCATACAGGTGGAGTCCAAGAAAATCTTCCAAATAATATATTCTCTTGTTTGTTAGTGAAAGTGGAGGATAATTAGTAGTACTTGCCTTTTTTTTTTTTCTTCGTACGTGATTGATTGATAGCAACATATGTTGACGAAGCCGCGAGTTTTTTTTTTTTTTTCATGAATAAAAGGACAAAAATGACGGAACCAATAATTGCACATTATTTAGGTTCACAGCGAAACAGCCGAAATCAATTTTGGAACCATCTATATAATTTTGGAACAAAAATGACGGACCAAATTCGATTTTTTTTTTTTTATTATTAATCAAAATTTCATTTCTCATTGATTAGAAATTAATATTGGACATAACTCAATTAAGAAATTAGCTCGTGAAGTGAGGGCTATTCAAACCTATATAAGAAAATAACTCATGATTTCGCTCCACTAATCATTCGTTAGGAAGCCTACATAAAAGCGGGTGTTCATAGAATCCTTTAGCGAAAAAAAAACACTGTTTTTACAAGATTAAAATTACTTTTTATGTATATATAGTCGATGTTGAACCCCCTTAGACTTCTTCGTATGTTTACATTTTATATTTTGAACCCCTGCCACTGCACTAGTGTGTTATACTTAACACCCCTGAATACCAAGAACTGTATGATGGTGAGTCTGACTTGGATAATATATGATAAGGAATAGCTTGGGTATAATTATTACTTAATCTCAAAAACTAGCTCAATGAGTGATTGATTATATAAAACCATCTAAGGAGATAATAATATCCAGTTAAGACTTCTTTGACAAATTTAAAGGGGTTATTGCACGTCTTGACTTTATTGAGCAATAATGTATGAAAACAAAGTAAATATAGCACCACAAAGCAACTAGTTTTCGTTTCAGCTATGATTATCAAATATAAATTTATTAAATCCACAAATCTACCATCAGTATTTCACTGAGCTGTGCAGTGATCTTAATTTAACTAAAAAATATTAGACCATTGAAAGCCCTTCAAATAATAAGTAAAAATAGTTAAGTAAAAATAGTTAGCTCCTACAATGTTATTTTTTCTTCTTTGCTAGTAAGTAAGTAAATTTAAAAGTGAAACTCTTGTCCGAATCAATCTTCGAATAATACATTCAAGCTCTCCTTCAAGATCTTCAATGGCTAATTCCACAGCTTCCAATCTCTTATTAGCACATTGCAGTGTCATCGCATCGCATTTTTCCCACGAACTTAAACTGTTTACTCTTAACAACTTTGAACCGAAATACCCTTTACTTGTTTTTCTAGTCGTATTTGGACTTGGCATTGACATAAGTGCCATCAAAGATTCCAATATTGACATTGTTGCCACTCTAACTTCTCTTAGTACATTCACAACCACCATAAGATTATTTTTATCATCTATCGATGACGACGAGTCGATGCACTTGGTGTTATTTTTCATCCCTTTTAAGGAATGCAAGCGCTTTAACATTTCTTTCTTTAACTTCTTCCTGTGGCAATGAAAAGGTGCGAATTTGTTCTCTGTTGTTGCGTTTTCCCCAACGCTGATTCTTCTGAACGTCGACTTGAGGTCATGAACATGATCCTTGACAAGCAAAAGGACGTCTTTGGTAGTCCCACAGACGTCCAACATCCTTAACGAGGTTTCTGAAACTTCGTGGGCCCATTTCTCCTGTCCTTGATGCGTGATTTCTTGTTTGATCACTGGTGAATGAAGCATGTTGTTGGCCGAGTCGTGCAAGTCTCTTAGAGCATCAAAATTTGGGAGTGCCATTGAATTTTCTTGGAGTAAATTAAGTGATTTTGAAGATATTGTTGACGTTTGAACTTTTGAGATGGCATTAATACACTTGTTACATCTACTCTTTGACAATGTATTTATAGTTAAGTACAGAAAGGATGGTTGGGTGATGAGAAAATGGATTAATAATTGAGATCTGAGATCTCTTAGGAAAAAGGACAGGAAGGATCCTTTTTTGTACGGATTTGTTGTCCTCTAATTGGCAACAGCTAAGGTACTAAAATTTGTCCCCCTAGGAAACTTCCTATGCAGTAGGAAATAGAGAAAAAATGACCAATGAATACTTTGATTGATTAGTTGATATAGTAGTGGTTAAGATATAGTTGTTTGTGGATTAGTGTTAGTTTGTACTTTGTAGGATTTAATTTAAATATTATATATTGATAGTTTAAATTTAAATTATACTTTTATGTCTCAATTTATGTGATACGCTTTCTTTTTTAGTCTGTCCGAATATATTTGTATATTTAGAAATAATTTAACTTAAAACTTTCACTTTCACTCTTAATGAAATGATTTAGAGCCACACAAATGTTTATAGCTTGTTTCAGACAACAAAGCAAGTTTTTCTTTCTTTTTTAAATTTCATGTCAAGTCAAATCATATCACATAAATTGAGATGGAGAGAGTAGTAACTCATAATAGTTGATAGCATGCAAATGCATGCACTGAGAGGAAAAGATGCCATAGTCGGTATTAAATTTGTCGCCATGCAGACAAAATGTTTGCTGATTGAGGAGCATTGAGGCGGTAATCAACATATTCTTTAATAGTCTTTGCAACTGTTCATAGTAATTAATTAAGATTCACACCATGCGTGTGGAGACTTTCCAAGAAAATTCTTGAAACAGATAATCTACATTAACGTTGTCTGATAATGAAAATTGAGGATAAGTACTTGACAGTTCTATTGTTTTCTCCTTTCTTAAATGATTGAAAATTGTAAATCTTGATGAATCCATGTGTTGTTATTCATGTGGGAGGATCCAAAAAGAGATTTAAAATGAAAATGATGCAAACTATTCCAATAATAGCACTGTATCTTGTTTCTCGGCCACAGCAAAGCAACCCAAATCATTTTAGAAACTAACCTAAGTATTATTTCTATCGTCTCAAGTTATGTAATGAACTTTGACTATCAAGGAATTTAAGAAAGAAAAAAAAAGGTTTTTGAACTTTACTACGTATAATTTAAGACAAGTTATAAGTTTTTTTGTGTGTGGTAATATAAATCATCCTATTAAAGTAAGATGAGAAATTGAAATCCAATGGTTTTTAAATATAGAAATATATAATTTGTTTTGGGATAGACGACCAAAAGAGAAAAATGCATTATACATACATATTTGGTGAATGAAACTTTAGTTTAAAAAAATGCATTATATAAATGGGGACAAAGAGAGCACCAACATGAACATCTTTCCACCCAAGGCTTACTATTCATCATCATATTTTTCTCTTCAAAATCCAATATGAATTTAAGTTTTTTACGCTAAGTCACTAACTATATATATATATATATTTGTTGGAAATCTTACGAAAAGACTTGATCCACGAACAATGTAGGAATTCTTGATAGTTAAGACACTGTCCTTAAGGATACTTCACCGGGTATAGGTGTATCTCTCATGATTCAACAAGCTCTTCTAACATGAAACTAGGAGCCAAAATCGAATAAAGATTTATTAAGAAATAAAACTCAGTACAATATAAAATTGGAAGCAGTATTTCTGTTGGTGTTTTTATCTTAAGATATATCATCCAAAGAGAAGGACTAGAGAATATAGGCAAATCAATATATGGACAGAAGCTTCACAATGACCAAATGTTGAAGTATAATAGAGCCATTAAGGCTATTGAAAGTGATATTCAATTGTCAGTTAAAATGACAATTGCTGAAACGTCACTACAAGAAAGTATAGAAATCGCAACAAATTTTTTTATATTTAGCAATAACTTAGTTTTATTGTTGGCAAATGAAGTTTTATTGTTGGCAAATGGTTTTTTTGTTGCCAAAGAATTTAATTTTGTTGTCATAGTATTGATTATTGTAGCAAAAAGTACTTTTGGCAACAAAAAAAAAAAGTTGTTGCACGTTGTTGCAATAACAGCCGTTGGGAAAAGTTCATGCAACAAAATATTTTTTTTTTGTTGCCAAAAGTACTTTTTGCAACAATAATCAAGCTATGACAACAAAAAAAAATTTGTTGCCAAATATAGTTTTTCTTGTAGTGCGTTATAGAAATGAATTGAATTCAAAGGTAATTCAATTGGGTATTAAAGGCTAATCAAAGGTGAGGTGATTGATGGTTATTAATCATGACTAATAAAGAATATGCTTAACTATTTTGTTAACAGTATTAACCGAGGCGGACCACAATTGGAATTTACTTCGTGCAATAGCTAGCACCTTCACCCAGTATTAACAGTATGAGCTAGGCTATTACTGCTGCAACTTCACCCAATTTTTTCTTTCATAATCTTGGTATTACAAAGCGCTATTGCACTTATAAAAGAAAAATCTACCTCCTATATTGCACCTTTGGAATTCTTACCTTTGTAATTTTTCATGTTCAAATTTCTTTTTATGATTTTCCAGCGTGTACAATAAAACTAAAAGCCTTCACTACAATATACGAGACACATTTAATTTGAACCTTAGTTTATATGGTGTGAAACTTAAAGAGTGTTGAGTTTAACTCAACTCCAAATATATAGCTGATGAAGCTAACATTGCCCAAAGACCATATAAAAAGACTATATATCTCACCCCTAAAGCATCGATGTGGACTCAACAACCATATAACCCAAGACTGAATATCTGGAGCGTGAACAATATAAGATGGGGGCTACAATGTAAAAAAAACAAAAAAATGAGAAAGAATGAAGGGATCAATTGTGTATTTTAGAATGTTTACAACACAATGAATATAGGGGTGATAGTTTCCTAAGAAAGTTTGCACGATCCGTGTATAAAATTATAGTATTATAGTTTTTTTTCTTCAGTCAAAGACACCTTCATGGTGGGGCTCGGCATGATCGCTACCTCGTATATTAATAATATGTAGCAAAATGCATGTACAAAAGAATGTAAAGCCTACCTAACCTCTCCAAAAATTATATCATGGTTTAACTTCAGGAAGAGTCCAACGAGCCTAAGCTGCAAATTTCAGACCCTGGTGGAGGCGTGGAGCCTCCCAATGTGCCGTTTTATTCATCATCTCATCAAATTCCCTCACACATTGATCCAATTTTAAACCTTCAATTCTTCTTCTAGCCGCAGCCATTTTTTTTACCTGCCACGTCATCAAATATTTTCTCCCACCCGGTCTCCCACTCATCACGAGCATCACATGCATAACTCAAGCTCGTTCCTATCCCAATCCATCCAACCACGATCCTTGTCCAGAACATTCATGACGAGCTCAACGCACGACCCCACACATGCGGTCGTGCAAGCCCGACACTTGGCCCCGCTTAACGGACCAAGGCTAGAAAGCGCTGCTACCGGAATGCTATAGTGAGCCGGCGAAAATTCATATTGACGATCCGTTACGATGCAAAACGGTAAGCGCGTGGTTAGGTACGGAACTTGTTGAGTGGTGAGTTAGGGTTTGAATGCAGATTCGGAGTTGAGCAGATGATACCCTGTGGGCAGTGACCAGGGGCGGTCCTACCTTGGTGCAAGTGGGATCAGTTGAACCCACTTGGTCAAAAAAATTTAACTACTTATTTATGGAAATTAGTTTTCGAAGAACTAACTGCAGTATATTAACGAGGATTGAACCCACATGACAAAGGGCGCGGCGCGGCGTAATGGTTAATGTGGGTTCATTTTGACCGAAAGGTCAAAAGCTTGAAACTGGACTTCAACACTTTGGCGCATGCATTTTTCATATTTTTTCAGAAAAATGGATAGATTTGCTGCTCCTAAATTCCTATTTGTGGCTTTTTCATTCTTTCCAACCTTGGGCCGTGCCTTCTATCAAAAGCCCATCTGAATATGTCCATACTCCGTCGTCACTCTGCAAATATTCTTTCATCTCAAAATTTCACAGTTTTTATTTTGAAATGTTTTGATATTTTAAAAGATTCTATTGCCTCTTTCCATGGTCGATAGACATGATCTCTTTCTTTTTTTTAATTTTTTGTTATAATTTAACTTATTTCATAGTCCAAAATTCTTATAGTAAGATTATTAATGATATAGTTTAGTTTATATTCTCTTTTGTTGTTATTGTTTGCAATTTGTTGTTTGTCAAAATAAAGATTTCAGAGCTTTTAATTTTTTTAGTATAAAAAAATAGTAGGTTTAGCATTTTGGTATAGATCACTTGATGTTTGTTAAGTAAAATATTATTTTTCTTATAAATTTTGATAGATTATTAAATTTTACAAAGTAAATATATTTGTTAAATCTTGATTTATGATTTTCATATTTTAAAGTATGGCCTAGAAAAAGAGTTCATGGCCTACAAAAAGAGTTGTAGGCAAAACCATTTTGAGGTTTTGTTATGAACCAAAATAAAGAGCGGAGGTTGAAACCCATTACGTTATGCCTAGTATTGCTTTTACGGTGAGTTACTATCATGGACTTTGGTTTTTTTTTGTTTTTGATTAAGGATGTTCGAGGTCTAATATAATATGAATAAAATGTAATTTTTAACTATATATATATATAAATATACTAGTATAGTTTTTCTACATATACTGTATAACTTTTTTAGGAAGGGTGTTCAACTGACGACCCTTCACTCTAAGTCACTACCTGCGGAAACTAGCAGTGAGTGTAAGATGAGCCATTGATATGGGCTTGACTCATATCACTGGTGGAGACGGTGATTCTTATGTTAGATAGTTTGTAATATATATAAAGTGGGATCGTCCCACAACATAAGGTAAAAAGAGTTTGAAGACATTATGTATTAAAAGTCTTGGAATTTTCAGATTTTATTTAAAATCTGAATTTAAATGGACATGTATGTTCATGAAAAGTCATGACTATTCACAATAGTCACTTTTCTAACTCTATAAAGAAGGTCTTCCTTCATGAAGTGGTTATGAAAAATCTGCAGGTATAACACGGGCTTTGTTGTATCCTGCAGTGAATTGTTTGTATTTTTCCCAATATGTATACGGGTAATATCTCTTTAAGGAAATTCAATTCTTCATGCCTCAAAGTCATTTCTTCTTCTATTATGTTTACCTATTTTTCTAACATTTTATCCATCCTGAGCATAAAGTGTAGTTCACTACTTTTAAAAAATAAGAATTAGTGACGGACAAATTTTGTAGCTAAACAACAAAATCTATTTTTGATCTTATTTTGAGACTTATTAGCGACGGATTATCAAAATATATACTTAGCTATGAGCAATTTAGTGACGGATTAGTGACGAAATCCGTAGCTAATTTTAATTTCTTCTATAGTGGTTAATGAAAGCCCCTTGCTTCATAATGGTGAGAGTTTGAATGTTAGAAACAATTGCTCACTGGATATATTCTTGGAGAGGCTATGGTACTATTATTTTGAAATAGAATTATGGTGCATTATCATAAAGGGGTCATTATATTGAAGCGTCTTACCTTAGCTTTTACCATATGCTTTCTTGGGTTTATTCTTGTGGTATCTTGATTGGAATGTGCAATACCTAGTGTGAGATAGATGATGTGAAATATGGAAGTAAGCCTTGTGATGAATTTACTCCATTAATGGAGAGTAAAGCTCGAGCAAATTGAGAGAGAAATGAAGAAGAATAAGTTTGTGAAATGAGCAAATGATTTCATTAGCTGTAAATGATCTATACATCAGATATTTATACAACTAAGCTAACAAACTTAACAAACAAACTAACTCATTAAATATCTAATTCACTAACTGTTAAGTTCTATTAATTACATATTAGTCCCCTAAGTACTAAGTAATGCCATCATCTTCAATACTCCCCCTCAAGCTATGATGTGCAAAGATATTTAGCACTCCGCCTTGGACAAGAGATATTCATGTTGTGGTCTTGCCAACCCGCTTGTAAGTAAGTCTGCTGCCTGCTCCTTAGTGTTTATGTATCTTGTTTCAATCAGCCCCTTCTGTATCTTCTCCCTGATAAAGTGACGGTCAAGTTCTATGTGCTTTGTCCTCTCATGAAACACAGGATTTGCAGCTATTGCATGGCTGATTTGCTATCACTATGCACTGAGATAGGAGTCTCAACTTCAACTTCCAATTCCTGGAATAGTTCCTATATCCAAACCACTTCTGCAACTGAGTTTGCCATAATTCTATACTCAGCCTCTGCTGAGCTTCTTGAAACAACTCCTTGCTTCTTTGATTTCCAAGATATGAGTGAATAGATCCATACTTGATCAGACAACCGGAAACAGACCTTCTTGTGTTTGGGCAAGCAGCCCAATCAGCATCACACAAAACTGTAATTTTCCTTGATGGTTTGCTAGATAATAAAATTCCCAAGCCTGCTTGTCCCTTGACATACCTTAATACTCTCATTGCAGCATTTAGATGATACTGTTTAGGTTGATGAAGAAACTGGCTTAGAGTTTGAACTGCAAATGAGATATCTAGCCTGGTAAGTGTCAGGTAGAGCAATTTTCCCACCATTCTTCTATAAACACCTGCATCTTATAACAGTTTATCTTCACTTGAAATCCCTTTCTTCTTATGATCTTCTTTGTTAGTAGTTATCATCTCATCATACACTATTGTGGTGAGTTTGATATTAGGATCCATAGGTGTGGAAGCTGGTCTTGCAGCACCTAAACCAGCTTCAGAAATTATCTCTAAAGTGTACTTTCTTTGGTGCACAAGTATGCCTTTCTCTGATCTAGCAAACTCAATGCCTAGAAAATACTTAAGTTCACCCAAGTCCTTGATTTTGAAAGTTTTCAGTTACACTTCTTTTGTCTAAATAATAAGATTAATGTTGCTACCTGTAATGAGCAAGTCATCCACATACACAAGAAGAATAATAATAGATGAATCAGTCTTCTTGGTAAATAAAGAGTAATCCAGATGACTTTAAACAAATTCAAGATTAAGTAATGCTTCGGTGAGCTTCATATTCCATTCCCTTGGTGCTTGTTTCAACCCATAAAGGGATTTGATGAGCTTACATTCATGTTTCCCCCCCTGCACATCAAAACCAAAGAGGGGTGGTTGAAACACTTGAGGAAGAGTCATATAAACTTCATCATATAGATCACCTTGAAGAAAGACATTGTACACATCCATTTGATGGACATGCCACTGATTAGAAGAGGCAATGGCAAGCACTGATCTAACTGTGACCATTTTTACAACAGGAGAGAAAGTTTCCTGGTAATCAAGACCCTCTCTCCGATTGAAACCTTTAGCTACCAGTATGGCTTTGAACCTTTCTATAGTGCCATCAGCTTTATAGTTGATCTTAAACACCCATTTGCAACCAATAACTGACTTATCATAAGGTAGGGGCATAACTGAACAGGTGTTATTCTATTCCAAGGCTGAAATTTCAGTTTTCATAGCTTGAACCCACCTGGGATCAAGACTAGCCTCCTCAAAGGAACTTGGTTCAACTTCAGTGGAGGAAGTAACAATACAATGTTACACCCTGGATTTTCGCACGTTAAAGTTGCATCATGAGTTAGTCGACGTAAGTTCCAAAAGAAATTATCTTGAGGTTAACAGGGATTGAGCTTATTAATATAAATGGTTACAAGAGTCTATAAATAATATTAGTACGTGGCAGAAGGTTTGGAGGGTGAATGTATATAAAAAAAAAGCATGAGTTTTGTAAAAAGTCGGCAAGTTGGTAATACGATAACTTGTACTTTTGGGTGATAATAGGAGTGCTTCACATGCCAAGAAAGCAATGATATGAAGTATTTGAATTGTATAGTGGTCTCTTGTTAAGTTGGAAGTCTAACGAGTTGTAATACGAAAGTCGACAAAGGGCGTCGCAAGTTAAGTTTGTAAATTTCACTGAAATTTGGTTTAGATGTCGCAGAGCTTTTCTCTCAATATACTTGGAGGTACAGGGTGATACACCTATTAAATCGAAGGTCTACGAGTCTAGTTTCCAGCGTATTTTACCGTTCATCGATACGACATCGGAGTAGAAAGAAATTTACATTTCCGTCCAGGGACGCAAATTGCCGCGGGAACAGTGTGCTAAGTTGGTGGCTTTAAATTGCCCAAGTATATATAGGCCCCTTGCATGAATTTTTCTTCATTTTCTCACCATCTCCAACCTGGAAAACCCTAAAACTCTCTCCAATGAATCCTCCATCAATCTCAATCCAAACCAAGAGCAAATCTATCAACTTTAACATGAAGAACAACATGGCAACTTCGAAATAGTGATTTCTTCACTATTTCACCTTTCGGAGGAAAACCTTGCTTTGAAGTGATTTTCATGACCTAAGGTATATTTTAACTTCCTTTTGATCTCTTTGAATTTCTACAAGTAATTGATCATAGAAATTGGTGAAAACCCCCATAGAACAAGCTCTTCTATATTCTTATGAAACTTTCATGAACTTAGCTTATTTGTTGGGCTGTTTTATATGGTTTTGTTGTGTTATTTGGAGTTGTGGTGATATAGATGGGATCATATTGAAGAGGATAAGTAGAAAAGTAGAATTTGGTATCATTTTATGGGAAAATTACGCTACAAAAGGGCCTATAAATTCACGCCCACGAGTTGCTCGATTAAATGTCTAAATGAAGATTTCTATAAGCTATGACCTTGGTTTTGATCTTGAATAGTCTGTATTATGTAGGAAATCATTGGTAAGGCATTCGAGGACTCGAGAAACATATATAACTCCATCGATGAGGTATGTAGGGCTTTCTCTTCTCTTTTGTGGCATGACTAGAACTCGACGAACGTTTCATTGATACATTCATTCCGTGAAAATATAAGTCGATCATATTCTTTTACTTGAGCAGCCCTCTACTTCATGCATGACTTATATTAAAGTGTTGTCCATATTTCCATGTTTCTTTGGTTATTGATTGAAACGTTTTCGTAAAACTTGAGTCGGGCGTATCCCGAAATGGTTAAGCTTACCTCTTCTCCGAAATAGCTTGTATTAAAGTGTATTTCCCCATCTTTATCTTTCTTGTCCATCACTTAAAGATGACGGACCTTCCATTGATATAAGTTTCCACTAAATATGAGATGAATACGCTTTCTTGTGATTGACTAATCTTTATTTCATATATGATTGCATCAAACACGTTTCATGCTTCCATATCTCATTTGGCTACCTAATCGGAATGTTTCTAATAAACTTGGATTGATCATATACCATCCGAATGAGTTGAACTCTACTTCGTGTGTAACTCATACCAAGTATCTTACATGTTCTCCAGGTTGTTGTCTCTTGAATTGAAAGGTAAAGAATGTAGCGACAAACGATAGTCGGATGGTAACGACGATAAGTCACTCCGAATCTTTTTATGATATCTCTTCTGAGGTCAGTCTTGCATTGCAATTATATCTATGTATTTATTTTCATTAACGAGCCGCGCTATAGTCGGCCGGGTAGGCACTTATATGTGCACCTAGATATGTTTCTTTCTTTACCGAGCCATGTTGTTGGCGGACGGGTTGAAACTTGTCACTTTTAGGTAAAGTAACTGCAAAACAAAGACAACCTAGAACTCTCAGGTGATTCAGAGAAGGTTTGACCTTGTGAAATGACTCATAAGGAGATTTTTCACCAAGCACAGATGTAGGTAATCTATTGATAAGATTGGTTACTGCTAGAACACAATGATCCCAGTATTTTAATGGAATATGACCTTGAAATCTGACTGCCCTTGCTACTTCTAGAAGGTGTCTATGCTTTCTCTAAGCTACTCCATTTTGTTGAGAAGTATGCATACAAGTTCTCTGATAGACAATACCAAATGAACTAAATAGAGTTTGACATTCATGATTAACAAACTTTGTCCCATTATCAGTTCTAATGATCTTAAATGTATGAAGAAATTGGTTTTTCACCACAGTTAGAAAATTCTGTAAAATGACAAAAACATCACTTCTGAATTTTATTAAGAAAATCCATACCATTCTAGAACGATCATCAACAATAGTGACAAAGAACCTATTTCCATCATAGTTAGACACTTTATAAGGACCCTATACATCACAATGGAGAATATGAAACACATCAGCAGTTCTAGAATTGCTGGTAGGAAATGACAATCTAGTTTCCTTAGCTAGTGGACAAACAGTATATTTGTGAACTTCCTGAGTACAATAATTGAAAGGTAAAGAGAATATATGAGTAAGGACTTTAGAAGAGGTGTGACCAAGTCTTCTATGCCAAAGATAGATGTCAGCAATAGAGATGTTAGACTGAGTAGCATGATGGACAGTACTAGAATTCTGAGCAGCAAAAAAGTTTATTGAGGAGGATGAAATTTGTTGAGGAGGATGAAATGCCTCTTCTGAGAGCTTGAACAGGTATAAGGTAGAGTCCACCAGACTCTCTACCAATCCCCTTCACCTGCCCATTGTAGAGGTCCTGGAATACAAAAAAATCGGGGAAAAATGAGACAAAAACAGTATAAGCTTTTTGTGATTTGTGAAACTGACAATAGATTAAACTTGAATTCAGGAATGAAAAGCGCAATATGCAGTGTAGAGTTATCAAATATGGGACATGATCCTATATGAGAAATGTTAGTTGTATCCCCATTAGGCAAATGAACTTTCTTATGATTATCATCTACCTTCTGTAGATTAGTGATTAGATTAGTTTTTGAAGTCATATGATTTGTAGCTCCGGAGTCTACAATCCACATATCCTTATCTTGTTTATGGTCAACCATAAGTGAGGTGGTAATAATCGCAAGATTAAGAGATTAAGCATCACCTTGACTAGTCTCACCGCTTTTTGACTAGATCGACCATCTTCATGATTCAACAGATTCACTATCTGACCATATTGCTCCTTATTGTATCCCATACCAAATCCAAAGTTATTCACAGCTTGTTCAAGTACCCGTAGTTTACTATTGACACTGCATTCAGCTTGACTTGATTCACCATGTGCAGTTACAACATTGTTAGCAACATGTGAGTTTCCTCTGTACTCTCTTTGTGAATTGTTGTGATTCCTTTGGTAGTTGTTCTGGTTGTGTTGAAAGTTGTTTTGGTTGTTTTGATAGTTGTTTTGGTTATTGTTTTGATAGGGTCCTTTCTTCTTGAATTTGTAGTCAGGAGGATATCCTACAAGTCTGTAACAAACTGCCATGGTGTGTCCTTTCAACTTGCAGTGATCACATTGTGCATTTGGATTGTAGTTATAGTTTTTCTTTTGTGTTTGGGTATTTACATTTCTCAGGGCTAACATTGCAGTGAGGTCATTAATCTCATTCATAAACTTGTTGTTCACCATATTTCTCTGACTCTCTCTTTCAATTAACATAGAATAGGCTTTGTTAATGGTAGGAAGAGGAGACATCATAAGGATTTGTGCTCTAGCTTGTTCAAAGGTGTCATTTAGTTCCGCTAGGAATTGAAATAGTTTCATACCATTCATATACTTCACATAATCTTGAGTTTTAGCCAACCACAACCAGGAAATGGTATTATACTATCAAATTCTACCCAAAGTGCTCTCAATTTTGAGAAATATGCAGAAACTGTATCAGTTGCTTGATGAATTATTGATATCTCCTTGTGCAACTGATATGTTCGAGAATGATAAGTGGTGATTTTACCATTTATTTTAGTCTCTTTGCTTTGGTTTTTGTGTTCTTAATCTATAATATGAGGCCCTTCTTGGTGTGTATTGCTATTATTTCAGGTGCATTGAGTCCAGGGCACAAAAAGGACAAAATAACGTAAAAGAAGGAAAAGAGCTGGATATGCGTTCAGTATGCAGCACCGCAAACTCTGCTATGCGGTCGCACACTCAGTCTCAGAATGACCAGTGAGTAGAGCTAAATGCACAAGGATGCGAAGACTATGCGGCTCCGCAAGCTCATTTTGCGACCATATGTCGACTGGCAAGAAGATCAAAGTTGCGGAGAGAATTCAGAGTATGCGGTCACATACTCCAGTTATAAATAAGAGTACTTCTTTTTTATTTCAAAAATGACACGAGTCTTTACCATTTTAGCATATTTAGAAATCATTTATGGTCAATGAAGGACCACTAATTAAGGAATTAAGTTTTATCCCAATTAATATATAACATTTTCTCTTTCATCATCATCTTTCTCACTAAATAAGAAATTAGTTTACGAATGATTCTAATTAATATGTGCATATCCCTTTCTCTTTCATCATTATTTTTTTCCATTAATTAACGAATTCGTTTAATACTAATTATCCTTATTTTCAGTTTTCTGATATATTTATACCATGTATATCCTTACGGATATCTTTATTATACCACGTATGTCTTTTATTATACCATTTATATCTTATTATACTATAAATATAATTAGACATACACACATAAAATGGTGGACAATTTTATTTTTCTTCAAAATAAACGTTTAATATATTTCAAATATATCATACTTATTATACCATGTATGTCTTTATTATACTGTGTATATAATTAGATATATATCTTTATTATACTGTGAATATTATTGGATATACTCTATATATTATTGTTTATACATATGCTATGTTAAATATATAAATTATATAGGTAATATAAAAAGCCATGAGAAAAAGGAAAGAAAAAAAAAAAGACTGGAGTGATTGTATATCAACAATAAAAGATTTAAAAAAAAATAAAGAATGGAGTGATGCAATAAAACATAAAAAAACTGACCAAAAAAATAGGAATAGTTTGTGGCGGATTCTTATCCAGCTAAAATTTAGCGATGGTTATTCGGAAGTTAATACATACGTTAATAATTAATTGACATGAAATGATAATTAACTAATGCTATTATTAATGTGCAATTATTTTTAAAATGCTGCCTAGTTATGTTTATTTCCCTATCAAAATTAGTCTTTAATCCCCATTAATAAGTATAGCCTATAGGGGGGTCATGCCGTACTATCACAACCCCTATTTCGTCAACATTACTCCACCATTCCCAAAATCATACGGCCTCCAGGCCCTCCACTCAATTGAAAACCCAACCATGAAACCGTTACGACCTCTTAGACGTTCACTTCTACACTGAAACAATCAAATCAATGATCACTTAACAATTTTGGTTCTTTAAATTTGCCAAATGTTTTAGTCCCCTTCAAATATTTTAACAATTTATGATCATAGATTTGACAGAAATTGCGGGATACATAAACATCAAGAAAGTCTCTTCAAATTTAAAAATATGCAACACAAAAAATTACACTATACACTAAAAAGACATAAAAGAAAAATAGCAGATATTACACCAAAAAGTTGTACCACACAACACTCTACAATAAATAAATAAATAAAATTAGTATAAGTTACAAAGATTGTATCTCTAAATATGAGTTCCTCCTAACTTTTTTTATTTCCATAGTTCCCATCAAATCTAACAGTCATATCACATTTTAGTAAAAAAATTGATGGAGACTAAGTGGGCATTTGGCCATAAGAATTATTCACTTTATTCCGGAATTTTTTTTTTCACTTTTCAGCGTTTAGCCATAAGAATTCCAAATACAACTTGAAGTTGTATTCCGAAATTCCAAAAACTAAAAAAAACTTATTTTTTTAAAAAAAAATCACTTTTTTACAATTATATTTCAACAAAAACTACAATTTTAAAAACTATGGCTAACTCCAATTCCAAAATTTCAAAAAAAAGTGAATTTTTTTTTATATCTATGAACAAACGGGCCCTAAAAGTATTTAACTTTGAGCAAACTTAAAAGGACCAAAATTATTAAGTGCATACTTAAGGAACTATTTTGAACCTACTTCAAACATAAGTCAAACATAAGAGACCATTAATAATGTATATCATGCCTACCGTACTATAATAGCAAGTGCCCTACTTTACCAATAACATTACATCTTTTCGTCAAAAATTGCAAACCCTTCTCTCAAGAAACCCTTAAACTGTGATTTTTCTCTTCACTCAATTGAAAACCCAACAATGAATAATCTCCGTATTACACACACCGAACAACAAGACAACCGTTACGACCTTTTCAACGTGCACTTCTACACCGACACAATCAAGACAACCGTCACTTCAGATCCCGACATAATAACTAACTGGATCTCCGAAACCTTAACCACCAATCGCCACGTCATCGCTGGTCTTGATGTTGAATGGCGTCCTAATTTCCGCCGTAACCAACAAAACCCAGTCTCGCTTCTCCAAATCTGCGTTGACCGTCGTTGCTTAATAATTCAACTGTTATACTGTCAATTTATCCCTGAATCACTTGTTAATTTTCTTGGGAACCGGGAATGCGTGTTTGTTGGAGTTGGAATTGAGAGCGATGTGGAGAAGTTGCTTGAGGATTACGAGATTAGTGTGGGGAATGTGGTGGATTTGAGAGCAAAAGCTGCTGATGCGTATGAGATGAGGAATTTGAGGAATGCTGGGTTGAAAGCACTGTGTAATGTTGTGCTTGGAAAAGAGATTGTGAAGCCTAGAAGTGTTACTATGGGGAGGTGGGATTGTGAGTGGTTGAGTTTGGGACAAATTCAGTATGCTTGTCTTGATGCTTTTGTTTCTTTTGAGATTGCTAGGAGCTTGAATAATGCTGCTGCTGCTGCTTCTGGGTAGTAAATCTTTTTTTTTTCTTCTTTTGATGAAGATATTTGGGTGGTTTTATTATAGTCAAACCTCGTTATAAAAAACATTTTACTGTGTCGGTCTGATTTTGTTCAGAACCGACTTTCATGTTATGTTTTGCTTATCAATAGCAATAGTAAAGTGTGTGTGTGTGTTTTTAAAAATATTGTTGAAGATATTTGGGTGGTCTTATTACAATCAAAACACGTAGTAACTACCTGCAAGAGTGGCTCAATTAGTTGAGCATGGTCTTTCATAATGGGGATTTCAGGTTTGAAATCACCTGCCTACGATAGTAGGAGATTTGCCTTCTGGGTCAAGCCTACCGCACGGGGGCCTTGCCTAGTGCGCGGGTTATTTTTCTTGCGTGGTTTTCGTATCGTACATGGATTGAGTTGAGTTTACCCCCTGTGCGCACCCAAAAGACAGGGGCTGCGGTTCTCATGTCATAAAAAAGAAAAAGGAACTCGTTGTAACTGTCAATCAGTTATAGCTACATTTCACTATATTGGCCTTCTTTCTGAAATTTCTAATGTTATGTTTTACTTCTCTATAACAACAATGACAATCAAATTAATGTCATCATATTGTAGTACTAAATATTAAAAATTGTATAAAATATTTATGATAATATCGTTAATGTGATGCATATATATATAGTAAAATTCAAGTACGAATATTTAAAAAAAAAAATTATATCTAAATGGTGCTCATCCCCTTGTTAATTTTCTCGGGAACTAGGCGTTTGTTGGAATTGGAGTTGAGGGTGATGTTGAGAAGTTGCTTGAGGATTATGAGTTAAGTGTTGGGAATGCTGTGGATTTGAGAGGGATTGCTGCGAATGCGTATGAGTCGAGGAATTTGAGGAATGCTGGGTTGAAAGAACTTTGTAGTGTTGTGCTTGGGAAAGAGATTGTGAAGCCTAGAAGTGTTACTATGGGGAGATGGGATTGTGAGTGGTTGAGTTTGGGACAAATTCAGTATGGTTGTCTTGATGCTTTTGTTTCTTTTGAGATTGGTAGGAGCTTGAATGTTGCTGCTGCTTCTGGGTAGTAAACTTTTTTGTAATTTTGTTGAAAATATTTGGGTGGTCTTATTATTAGAAAAAAGAGGAAGAAAAACAAAGTGAATTAATGATTTTGGTTCCCGTATTCTAATTATGTTTTGTCCATATTATCTGTGTTTTGAGATTTTTTGGCACCTATTGACAAAGATATTTGGCAATAAAATATGTATTCGCAGTTGATATTTACATCAGATTAAACAATTTAATTTTAGTAGTTAAAAACTAAAGTGACAATATATATCACTTATTGATGATTAAATGATATGTAAATGTTTGTATGGAAGACACTTGTGTTGTATTTACTGATTTGATGCAAGTATCAAGTGCGGTAATTAGTTACCTTTGTCAAAAATACATTTAATCTCAACTACCTTTATAGCTTGTTTGGTCTAGTTTCTTGCTTATTTTTTGGTATATATCTTTTGACAACAACAAATTCAGTGTAATCTCAAAGGTGAGGTCTACGGAGAGTAGAGTGTACACAGATCTTACCTCTACCTTGAAAATATTGAAAGGTTGTTTCCGATAGACCTTGGGTCAAATAATTGGTACATCTTTCGACAGCAAAAAATTGCATCTTGTACAGTAGGACGTAATTAATCATTCTTTCTTCAAGTACTCACTTAAATTAAAGTGGTTTGTCCGTGATTTAAAATAACCTGTTGTATCACATTTAAGATTAAACAAGATAACTTAAATGAAACCAGTAAATTTCACATCCCAGATACTCCGTTGCAGTACCCAGATGGTCGGGTTGGAATTATTTTCATAACATTATTGTATCAACAGAGATGTATGTACAAATCGTGTTACACCAATTGAAATAGCAGAAATATAGGTACCGAGTTAAGGACAACTGCGTTGTCCCCTTTCTGTATTCATTTCTCTGTAGAGCTAACACTTCTTCTATCAGTTAAAAACTATTCAAAATCCTGCAATATCTGCGGGGACTTTTTCAAGAAATCAAACAATATACTAGTATACTATCTTCGTTTAGCTTCATGGAGAGTCCAACAAACCTAAGCTACAGATTTCAGACCCTGATGGAGCTTCCCAGTGTGCAGTTTTATTCATCATCTCAGCAAATTCCCTCACACACTGATCCAATTTCAAACCATCGATTCTTCTTCTAGCCGCAGCAAGTTTCTTACCTGCCACTCTATCGAATACTTTCTCCCACCCGCTCTCCCACTCAGCATGAGCATCACATAGCTCGAGCGAGTTATTAGCCCAATCCGTCCAACTCCAGCCTTTATCTAGTCTATTCATGGCGAGCTCAACGCACGACCCGGTGCATGCGGGCGTGCACGGCCGGCACTTGGCCCCACTTAAGGGGCCTCGACTAGAAAGTGCTGCAACCGGAACACCATAATGGGAAAGTGGAAAGTCATACTGACGATCCGTTACGACGCAAAAGGGTAAACGCATAGTTAGGTAGGGAACTTGTTGAGTGGTAAGTTGGGCTTTGAATGCGCTTTCCGAGTTGAGCTGATATTTCCCTGCTGAATCCAGCTGGGGAATCATGGAGAGCCTTGAAAGAGCGATTACTGATGTGTTATAGTCGCCAATGCCGAAGCGATCATTTAGGCCACCGTAGGAGGAACCTGGAGGGACTAGGTAGTGACCAGGAATGAAGTTTTCGGGGCCTAGTGGAGCTGACCAGTAGCCATCAACTCGGGTCCGGACTATCCAGTCATAAGTGAAATTGTTCTGCTTTTGGTAGTCTTGGATCATCGTCAAACAACCCTCTACCAAGTTGAAATATTGCAGCAGACCCTGCAATTGACAAGATTTTGGCTCCATGTTCAGAGGTAAAAGAGGCGCAAAATGGGAAAGGGAGAGGGCATCTTATTGTCATGAAAATACATCAAACCAAACTAGTACAAGACTGTGTCATTTATAGTCACTTTTTATTAGTTAATCATTATTAAGTGCCAAATATGTTAAATTGTTTGGTTTAAAGTAAACAATGAGGACGAGCAAGTAGTTTCTCGCCATTGCCATAAGCCCCTAACCCCCGGTCAGCGCTTAATGTGGACAGCAATTGTTGCGCGTGAGAGGAATGAGATATAAAATCATGGTAGGGAGTGTTTTCCCCTTCAGTAGGCCTCATGTATCGAATCTGGATTAGTCGGGATCCCAATGCGAAAACTGAACACCATGTAAGAAACCAAAAAAAAAAAATGTAACTTGTGAATTACCTAAAAATCAGTAAACTCATTAAACCCTCTATTAGTTATGCGAATCACAAAAACTCCTTTACCATTGTCATCAGATTATTCTTTGCCAAATTTTAGATTTGCTTTTGACTGAAGAAAAAGTAGGTGAACCATCTATTGACTTTTCTTTTGGATTACTTCATCACCTGAATTTACAATTTAGTTTTTTTAAAATAACTAAAATTATACTCCCTTTATTCCGGTTTATGTGACATATTTTTTTAATCCATTCCAACAACAATGAGACTTCCAAGTTTAGAAAAATTAAATTTACAATTCTCGTTTTACCTTTTAAGATAAGCTTATAACCATACAAATATTATGTCATTCAAAACACGAGTTTTAAAAGTTTTATAGCTATACAAATGTTATAACATGTTTAAAAAAGCATAAGTTTCAAAAGTTTTCATTTCTTTCTTAAACTCTGTGTCGATTCAAATTGTGTCACGTAAATTGGCACATAAGGAGCTTCTCGATTCTCCTACATTCTCTATTTCCGCTAGTACAAATGGCGTAGAGTAGATATCACCTAATAAAAAGTGTTTACTTGATAATGACACCTTTACCTAATCGAGACCTACCTATTATAGTTAAATGTTTCCCTCTATTTCAATTTACATGAGAAAGTTGAGATTTTTCACGCCAGATTTACACCAAACCAAATGTTATAACAGATACTCATGCTTCTCCCTAAGGGTGGCAACATTATTCATCATTAATTATGTATTTATCTCCCAGCTAACTCTAGAATCGTTTATTTTCAGGTTTAATCAAACAAATATTTTCCAACCTAACAAAGGAAATTTATCAAATATAATTTTTAACCATACAAAGCTGTAATAATTTAATATAAGATGTTCTAATTCACATACTCCAATTAGATGCATTAATCCTCAACTAACCCGACACCCTGACTCATAAAGTCATAGAAAATTTCCTTTTAATAATAGTGGTGTATGACTAAGCTTATGGGCCCCCCCCCCACACACCCCACCCCACCCCAAACCCCAGACCCCTTTCTCACCAACATAATAACGGATAATATTATCCATTAAGACATAGACATATGAAAATATCTATAATTTTTTTCTCTGCTTAAATTTTGAACTCTGATCTCCAAAATTTTCATTTATTTCATTAATCGCCAGGTCTAATTCTTGACGCAAAGATACATTAAACTAATCTTTAGATGGATCTTCCACCAAAATAATAGTATTTTCAAGTGAAAGCATTTTAAACTAGTCCCAGTAAAATGTGGAGAAAACTGACTTTTGAGAGCAGGGGCGGATCTATTGGTTAGGGATTCACGTAAACCTAGTAACTTTTGACCTAAAATTTAATTAAAATCGCTAGAGAAATTCATAAACTTCAAATTCGACATTGCTCTCTATAACTGTTTTTGCCTCTGTATTATTTACCTAAAAAAATTGTCGAGGAGTACTAACTAACATGAGAGCCGCCAGCTTAAACCACCTCCCAACTTCCATTAAAATCCTTCTAGAATTACATTGGATGCAACGAATACGCCACTAGTATTTGTTTGTTACCATCCTAACCAACAAACACTTCACGACAATAAAAACATAAATTTTAATTCAACTTTTTGTTCATCAAAGCTGATTTATTTACCATAATTTTTTCCAAACCCTTTAGTCGTTTATCACACAGGATAATGTGAGATATGTCAAGATTAAATTTTGGATTAAATTTATAATTTATTTGATTGAAGGTATAAATTTATTTTTTATCGTGATAAATTTATACCTTCAACCAAACAAAGTATAATTATTTGATTAACTTCTAAAATTAGCTTATTTTGAAAAGTAATTTTCAAAAAAGTGTTTTTGGCAGAAAGCAATTTGTCTTTGACCAATTAATTTTAAAATCACTTTTTAAAAGAATCAAGATTTTACCAAACTTTTTTTCTCAAAAGTATTTTTCACAAAAAAAGTGTTTCCCTGAAAAACTAATATTTTTAGCTTCCGAAAAATAGCTTCTCCTACTCTCCAAAATCACTTATTTTCTCCTAAAAACTTATCAACCACATCACTTTTTTAATATAAGCACTTATTAGAAAAATAAACACTTTTAGAGAAAAATAAACTCGGCCGCTATCAGTCATGAACATTCCACCTTATTCCATCAAACTCTCAAACTTGGTATTATCTTATCCCATCTCTCAGTTAAAATAAATCAGTCCAAGAATCATAATCCCAAAACTATAATCCCTGGATAACTTAGCCCGCAAACCAAACCATTAAAAAGTTAAAAAAAGAAAAATCAGAGGAAGGAGATAAGAATATACCTGTATACCATTAGGTGAGTGTGAACCTGTTAAAACTCGTAGTTGTGACTCAGTTTCCGGTATATGCTCTGGCCTGAAAATTCTAACACTCGCAATTCTTGGAGCAGCTTTTAACAATGATAATTTATAAGCTTTATTATCGAATGGACTATGGACAAAAAGATCAGAATTATTTGGATAAACTTCAAGTATTTTCTGTATAATTGAAGGACCAGTAAGCTCAAATCTACGGGCCCCACCTACTAAACATACAGCAATTCTTGATCCATCCAACCTGTCCTTACTCACCGGAAAACCCGACCCGGAACCCGACCCGGAAATGGAAAAAGCGTTGAATATGAGAGTTTTACCAGTTGATGATATGTTGGATATTGAAGAAAATGATATGTATATAATGAGGAAAATTGATGGGAGAATTAATATTAACTTCTTTAAATCAAGATCTGAAACCCATTTTCTACAGAGATGAATGATTTTTGAAGGGCTTTTTAAAAGTGTTAACATTTCTCTAAAAGGTTTTAGAGAAAGTTTGTTGTAAAAGAATTGGATTTAATGAAGGAATATAATGGAGATTTTTCAACTATGGTTGATGAAGGGATATTTTGTTATGGTTGAATCATGAAGGAAATGCTGAATGGCTCATGCTTCTATCAGAAGATAGTGAAAATGACAACGATGATTATGAATTATACTATGATGATAATGATGATGATTTATAGTGGTAATGATATTGGGTAATACTTATAAGGGAAAATTCAACAGGTTTATAAGAGTTTTTTTTCTTTTACTTTTTTTTTTACCATTGTATCAATATTCGGGTATTATCTAGAGTATTCGAAAGGTTCGATTTAGTTAAATTGCATTCAATTTTTAGAATGTTTGATAATTAAAATTTGTTTTTTGAATTTTATTTGTTATGTTTATGAATACTGTTAGAAGTCAAAATCGAATATGATTGTGTTCTAGAAAGCAATGAGTTACGCATACAAATAGTAAGTATCTCTCCGTCCATCTTTTAATTAGTTAATGAAAGCAAGAATATTATGAAAAATCAAACTGGGTAATAATATAAATTTTGACATATCAATTTTTTTTATAAAGGGAAAATTCAGCATGTTTATAAAGGTTTGTTAACTTTGACATATCAATTTTTTGATTTTTTTCAAATTAGGAGTCTGTGTATTTTGATAATTAAAATTTGTTTTTTGAACTTTATTTGTTTATTTTTAGTAAATTATGTTTATGAATCCTGTTAGAAGTCAAAATCAAATATAATTGTGTTCTAGAAAGCAATGAGTTACGCATACAAATAGTAAATATCTCTCCGTCTCTCTTTTAATTAGTTAATGAAAGCAAGAATATTATGAAAAATCAAACTGGGTAATAATAATAAGGGGAAACTAAGCATGTTTATAAGAGTTTCGTGAACTTTGACATATCAATTTTTAAGATTTTTCAAATTACTAGGAGTCTATTTATTTTGATAATTACAATTGTTTTCTTATTTGTTTATTTTTAGTAAATTATGTTTATGAATCTTGTTAGAAATCAAATTCAAATTTAATTGTGTTCTAGAAGGCAGTTAGTTATGCATAAAAATAGTAAATATCTCTTCTGTCTCTCTTTTAATTAGTTAATGAAAAACAATAATAACTAATTATCGATAGCCGTTTTTGCCACGGAGAATTATAGTGGGACATGGATGATGAGACACATAAGATATTTCCATGCTTAATATGAGGGCTCCAATGGAATGTGAAATTTTTTAGCCTGTAAAGCTTCGAAACTTATGTGGCGCTAATCTAAATTAATTGAGTTTAAATGTTAGTATTGGACACCGAGTGATTAATTAACAAAAGATTTTAAGGGAGATCAGAAATATTAAACATTAGCTAATGTTTATGTTCTTGATAATATCGTCTACCATATTATACTCCAAAAACTTTACGTAAGAGTATTTTTATCACATGTTATCTTAATAAATAATATATAAAAGAATATATATATATATATATATACTTTAACATTTACCATAAAACCTTACTAAAAATCAAGCTTGTACATATTCAGTTTAATATTAAACATAATAATTTTAGATCAGATCAACAAAAGTAAATGTTTCAATGGCCAATAAGACTACAACAGGTTCAATCTAGTGATCTCACGGCCTGTAGTCCACTTTGGTTTTCTCTGCCATGCTGATAATAGAATAAAGAAATCAATTAAAACAAATATTACTTGGGGATACATTAGAGATAATCACAATACTCACCTTAGAGTCTGTTTGGAAAGCGACCTCGTCATTGGAATTGATCTAATTACTAGGTTAGTAATTACATAGTATTATAATTACAACGATCTGTTTATTTGTTATCACATAATTACAGTGTAATTATAAGCGGACTGTTTGATTGCACAAGTGTAATGACACAATTATTTTAATTCAAAAATTAAATTAAATTATCAGAAATTAAAAATTAATTTTTAAAAAATATATGCCTTTATAAATGATATTGGATTATGTATGTAACAAGATATTATTTCTTAGAAATATATTAATTAATAATCATATATTTGTAACTAAAATTGTAAAAAATAATTGATATATTTTTTTAAAATTAATAATATTTTAATTTGATTAATTATAAAAATTAAAAGCAAACTTTTTTGTGAGAACGTCATGGATTGGATGTTTGATTAAAAAAAAACTAATATTTATAAATATAATATAATGCCATAACATTATTCAAATGTTTGACAAAAAAAAAAAATATCAACTGTAACTAAAAAATAAACAACAAGCAATGTGAAATAATAAGTCAATATTACTAAAGGAAATAAATTAAAATCGAAAATATAACCTAAATTTAAAATTCGAAGAAAAAAAGTTTAACATAATACTCTTATGTCAAATGCCAACATTACATAAGTAAATTCCAATATAACTTAAGTAAATATAATTTAAAAGAAAGGGAAAATATAAGTTTATAACCTCATTGACAACGAAATTCTACTTTAATAACATCACTCATTATATGTCAAATTTGGTAATGACTCATTCTTTCTAATAATAAGAGGTGTAGTTTCGAAAATTAGAATAATAACATAGTTATGATAAATGAATAAAATAAAATAAAAATTCAAAAAATAAAAAAATATGAACAATTAAATGGAATCACAAGAAGTAAAGGTTGAGACTTGGGAATGAGTAAAAAGGAAATGAAAGATAAATAATATAAAAATATATAATAAATATTTTAAAAATAAAAATAATTAAAAAGTTAAAATTTTAAAATAAAAAAGAAGTTAAATTAGAAATTAAAATAAATTAAAATAAAACAAAAAAGAAATAGACTAAAAAAGTAATCCTGTAATTACGGGGTGTAATTATACCCAATTCTTAACCCCCCCTTCAGAATTGGACAATGTAATTACACTCTCTCAAGTACACTTAATTCTCACTTAACCAAGTAATTACTTGATCAAACAAATGGACTAAACTGTATAATTACACTCAATTACACCAATTCCAATTACCTGGTTGGCTTTCCAGGCCCTTAATGTTGAGGGAAAAAAATTGAATTGTCTTTCAAAGACCAAGGCAACAAAAAGAAAGAGAGAAATTACTAAGGCTATATTCAGTGACATATTAGTGGTTTTAACTTTGGTGCATGGAAAAGAAATTGCATTATCAAATTACTTAAAAAATAATTAAAATATTTATAATAAGTAAAATTAATAACTAAAATAATAAAATTAGGGTGAATAAATGTTTGAAAGCATGAAAGCGAGTGACCAATTAATATTTTTCTACTTATTTTAGTAATAGTATGACGACGTCAGTGGTCCTGACCTACGATTGAATAATTGATAAATATAGGAAAACAACAATCAATTTATTTGACCAAAAAGTTTTAAAATATTTATTGCGGTTTAGGAAGATTGCCAAGTCTGAGACGTTTCAATTATCCACACTAACCTGGTATTGAAGAGCTAGATCTAAATACTTGCTTCCTGTGGGTCCTTTTATTCTACTTTTTAAGAAAGATTTAACTTAGATATATTAATAGTATAAAAAAGAAATATACTATAATTTACCATACTGTAATTTGATATAGATTAGCATCATTTGTATTAGTTACTGATTAGAGTTTATCAACAAAATTAATTCATAATTATTTGATACTTGACTTGATTATACCAATATTATTTACGTCAATGAAATATTAAAAATTTAGATACCATAATACGTACGTATGTAAGCAAAAAGGGGTGGCGGTGGGTGGTGTTATGTATGTATTATAATATATTATTAGTCATATTTTATTTATATAATAAAACAAGAAAATCGATTAAAGTATTTCGCTTGCACAATTTCACTCCATTATATTATTTTGAATATTCTGCAATAGTCGGTGTTTAAAAATACAAGTTGTAAAGTAGGGGGAAGAATTAGATTATATCTCTACTTTCAGAAACATATAACCCAAAATAATTCAAATTTTTGGCACCTCAACTTTGAACTTGTCATTTTTTTATTTTTATTTTGGGTTTGTTGCGGGGAACCGGGGGGGGGGGGGGGTTTCGAGGGGGGGGGGGAGTACAGGCACACTTGTTTTGATTACTGCTTCTTCAAAGGTCAAACAGTTGAACTTTATGGCTCTGATTTAATGTCATATACTATTACATTTACAATTTAATAATATGCAAATTAAATGTTAGTTGAAAAAGTAACAAATCCGATTCGAGATCGTGGTAAGTATGTTCTGGAAAACACATGCATGCTTGAGATACAAGGTATGAAAAGGAAATTGGTTTACTAAGCAAGGTGAGTAATTATCATTTTCCCAACATGAGGATGTTTATATGCTGCAAATTCTTTATTTAAAAAGCTAATTAGTCATCATTTTCGCAACATGAGGATGTTTAGTTATATACTGCAAAGTTTTTATATAAATGCTTCATTAATCTTTCAAAATAATTTTTAGATTTTCAAAATAGGATGTTGAAACATTTAGATTTAATCCACACAAGATCAAGTAAATGAATAGACAATGATGAACACTTTGATATAGAATAGACAAGTAGAGAATACCTCCTAAAAGTCAATTCTTGGTTGAAACGTCATTTAACTTGATATAATGATCTTTTCAAATCTTCTCGAAGTGGGGTATAGAAAAATTATCGTATTTATCTTAGGTATCACAATCAATATATGTAAAACAAACAACTCTTCAAATGTAACATTTTAGGAGAAGCGTAATTCTTCAGTTATGGAACCATCAATTAGCTGAAAAGTTAATTAAATTTCTATGAACATAAAATTCATACCTTAAACTCAATACTTTTGATTTGATTACCTAAATCAAGGTATTAACTATGGTTCGGGAATCTTTACATATTTAAATATAGAAAATCTTGTCTACCCTTTTAGCATAAATTTTTTCATTAAGTTGTTTTTTTTTTGGGAAGGGGGGGGGAGAGGGGGGGGGGGGGGATGATCAAAATGTTTCTTATTCCATTTGGTCCTTAGTGTATAAACATGGTGTATATGATCTTGAACGTATTCTAAAAAAGTATTAGTTTGGTTCTAAGCCATATAAGTAGAGATGATTGTTTTGTTTCCGTTCTCAAAATAAATGGAGGCCTTCGGCATGTACATTACATGTGAGCAATCAAACTATTCCTAACCCCAACTTGAAAGAGTCTTGAAATTTTTTCCGATATAGGAGCAGTGCTTGAAGAAAATTGTAATTTTATACTAAATAATAAATATATCCATTGGATTATGTAAGAAAGTCTAGAATGTCTTCGCTTGCAGAAAGTAGATTGTGTATAGAGGAAGATGCTGAGGGCTTCGATTTATTTTAATAGTAAGAATAGCTATTTATTTTACTTATATGGCTTAGAACCAAAATGATTAATATATATGTTACAGTTCACTTTTACGCGGTACATAAAAGCTTTTAAGAGGTTGTGAGCTCTATTCGGATTTTTGTATTTTTAGACTCGCCACCTAATTTATTAAAGAAATTAGGAAAACCAAGTGGAAAAGGGGTTATCAAACAAGAGAAAAATTCTTTTAAACCAGAGTTAGAGGTAAGGATTCTGGTGATCCTCTAGGGAAGGTTTTAAGCACCCTAGTATTAAGAATCCGTAGAATGCGGTTGACGTAGAAGCTTCAATGTGTGACTACCTCTGATTATTTGCAAAAAGAGTTTTCTTTCTTGTAAAATTGTCATAGCCTATCATAACTCATTTTTTGGCAAAAATCTTTTAGGGAAAAAGAGTTGGGTTTCCTTTGAAAATATGTATAAGTGTTGAACTCATTGCATTTCCAGACCAAAACACGCTTAATATTTCTCTTAAGTAGAGTTCCACTAATTTGGTCCAATGTCATGTCATTTTAGTCTTTATAAAATTTGAGAAAAAATGATTTGAGTATATTTCCTTCGTAAATATATCATAGTTTAATAAGTATAAAAAAAAGTTTTGTAATTCATTTATCTCAGTCCAATTTTAAGGTCAGCCATATCCTATTTTTAAACCTCTACCTTAAACTACAGTTGTGTATCTTCTCTTATTTTTTCGACTTAAGGTTTGGGCTTTGGACCCAAAAAGGTCTTGCAACAAAAAAACCTTAAGTTCTCAAAGTTTTGAAATCCATTTTTTCTGTTATGGAAAATCAATTTTATCCTCTTTATATCAAAAATCAATTTCCAATTTTTCCTAAAAATAAGCTCGCAAACAATTTTTTCCATTCTTTTTCATCCGCATATATATATATATATATCACTTTGCCAAAAATCCATTTACTGATTACATGCATCATTTATCTTTTATCAAGCCAAGTTTAAAAAGAATTCCTAAATCCTAACCATTGGGTTTCAACAATTACAATCGTTTGTTTACATATACAATATTATAATTAAACATAAATGTAAAATGAAAGAAGAGGGTTAGGCTGTTGGGCCCACCTAAATCTATCAGTTGCCATTTTCACCGATGGTTGGGCCTTCATCTCCTCGGACTCGATCAAAAAAAGAAGTTGGGCCTTTGGCCCAACAGAAGCGGATAATCGGCCCAAGTGACCCACGATGATAATTTCATGCAAAGAAAGAGGGGAAAAGGAGAGATACGGTTAGAGAGCACCTAAACTTATTAAATAAACAAACAAGTACTTAAAGAGACAAAATCACATAAACAAACATATGTATATATATATATCGTATTCAATCCATGTACACAAACAGATTAATTAATTTTAGGTAGATAGAGAACAGCCCCAATCGTTATGGCTAAAGGTGATATTCATACATTCAGCCCATTTGAGTAATTACACTTTCCTTCCTCAGGCACACAAATGAGATATACCCACGATATACATGATTTACAACTCAATATATACTAGGGTATATAAGAGGTGTGTATACCTGGTATATCTATTGTATATCCGTCATCACTGCAGGTTTTCAATGAAGAAAGAAATAAAGAAAAAGAGGACAAGTCTTGTATAAAAGAGAGGCATCTAATTCAACCAATTCCAACATCATGTATATGCACCTATATCAAAAATATACAAAAATATACTCAAGTCCTTCCTTTATCATCCTTGCCTTGTCATTCCCAAGTGACAACCTCTAGACCCGTACTTAAACAGACCTTTTCTTCCATTTTTAATGAATACTTTTGATTAAAACATGATTTTATTCAGTCTGGGCTTAATGGCTCATACGCTCACATGCAGGGGACAAATTTGATACAAAGGCAATGAAATGAACATGAGAGACCACACATCATGAAAGGTTAATGCAAGGACTAAGGCCAAACAGCATATGGACATGTACAGAATTCAGGTTGAAACCCAAACAGGATTACCATTCAGATCATGAGACTACATTAAACAAACAGATACAAATATGTCAATGTCTAAACTCATTTATCAATATTAGATAAGAATATGACCTATAACTGTTCACAACAAGTAACACAACCAAATCAGTGTTGCAACAGAGGCTAAAACTAACACAGGGACATATACAAACCACTAACAAATGAACCTTCTCATAAATACATATACATTAATGACAGTCAAAGCATCCAAGTAAATATCTTATCTAAATCAACAGGCTAAAGCACAAATATGAGTTGAACATAGGTTTATATCACTGACCAGAACTAAGCATGGATCATGTTCAAATAGGCTATGGATTAAACAACTTCTAATGAACACATAATTGGACAATTTTCTCTTTAAACAGAACTTACAGTCATGCTAATGATTAGGTAAACTTATTTTAGCTCATGTTAGGTTGAAGCAGTAACTAAACCAGGCTGAACCGCACTGATACATACAAACAAGATAACAACCTAGCATGTATGATTTCTAAACTAAGCTACATAACAACTAATGCTAGTCAGATTTAACTTGAAACTCATAAATTAATTAAATTTTAGATTAAGCAGAGAACCATATCAAACAAATATATGAAAAAAACCTATTAATAGACTAATCTGCCAGAAATTAACATAGTTACACATGACACCATATTAAGTTAACCAAAACAGGCATCTAATACATAATCATCATGCTAATCTAATAACTAATAAGATAAGATGACATGCTTGCAAATAGTTGACTGGACCACGTCTAATTAACACTAAACATACATACACTATCAAAACTTAACATGCTTAATGACTAATCAATATCAAAAGAATTTAAACTAAACATTAAGCTAACACTAACACTAATACTTCACTATCACATAAGCATAAATTAAACAGACATGAAGAACATTAAGAACGTAAAAAAAAAAAAAAAAAGTAAAGGAAGAAGGTTTACTTGTGTGCAACCTTGGTCGAGAATGCAGTTGGCAGATCCTTTTGCTCCAAAACACCAATGCTTAACCGCAAACAAGAGAATAAAACAATTTTTTTTTTGGGTTTAGGGTTTAGGGTTTACTAAAACTCAAAGAGTTAAAGGTCTCTGCCAAAGGCTAAAACCCTAAGTAATTCGAGTTTGTTTGTGAGTATATCTTAGTGCCTTCCAAAGGCTCTGCCTTTTTGCCATTCTCGTCCATTGTTGACGACGAGAGAGAGAGAGAGGGGCCTTGCGACTGCTAGGGTTTCTCAAGGGAAACCCTTGTCTCAAACAAATGAGACCTGAAAGGGTCGTTTGGCCTTTGTTTTTGTGATCTTAAGGGGTCGTTTGTGATTTGGGTCAGGTCTGGCCATTATGTATACATAGATCGTGTATATGCGTGTATACATGTGTATATACGGAGGGGTGAAATATGCTAATTTAACGAATAAACAAAATTTAAAAGCTTGACCCTGATAAATGTCCAAATCCACCCTCAAAAAGAAAGTGTACACGGTCGTTGCAATATAATTTACCTAATTATGAGTTGGGGTCGAACTCCATAGGGAACAATATACTAGGAGATCAAGCAAGTTAGGAATTTTCACTTTCTACACTAATCCAAACACTTTTTAATATTTGATTTTTGGTTTAACAACTAACAAAGATAAAACTAACTAAAAAGCGGGAAAAATGATCAATGGCCACAAGCATGGATACAAGGGAAATTACGCTCAAGTAACGATCCAATGTATTTTATAATTTTATAACTAAGAGCGAGTTTATGTTAATAGATAATGATTTCTTAAATCTCACTGAAAGTCTTCCAATCAAATCAATGAATTTCACTCTAAATTTTTCCAAGCTTCAGGGTGTGATATTAAGCACTACCAATTGAATCTCAAGTTAACTTTACTATTCCTAGATCAAGTTATTAGATGGAGTTTAAAGCCCCAAATTCTTGTTAATTAACTTTTCCCAACCTCAAATTTTCTTTTCCGGGTTCAAATCCAAGTAAATGGGCGAGTCCTAGGGTTAGATAATCTCTTAAGAAACATTAAAGAACAAGATTAATTAAAGACACAATGACCCACATAATTAGAGATAAACATCATACAATACATAAGCATAACAAGAGTTTCAATCCAAGACTTTAACATATATTTCCATAAACAAGTTTCAAGCATTGGAATGAAATACTACACACTTAAATAGTCAATAAATAGCAAGGAACTGAAGAAATGAGTAAAAGATTAAGAAATTTCTCATCAAAGTCTTCAAATCTTTAATCCTCTAGTGTGGGTGTAAGAACCCTAGCTCTCCAAGACTTGTTTGAATGGCCAAAGATGTGGGAAGTTTTCCCCTAAGTTTTCCTCTTATAATTCCCCAATTTTCCAAAGTCAAAATATGACAAAATAAGCCCCTAACTTTCAGTTTTGCAAATCTGACCCCTTTTTGCATTTTTAGCCACTTTTTCCGTTTTCTTCAATTTGGCCTCTTTTGACTTGTTTTCACTTGTTTTCTCTCCCGATCACTTCTAAATTACATAAACCTATAAAATAGAAGTAAACGACATTAAATGCACTACTTTATCAATCAAACATAGCAAAAATATAAGATTAAAAAAGAGATAGGTTGGTAAAATACCAACTTATCAGATCCTTAATAACATTTCAATTATGATCAAATTAGAACTAATTAACCAATTAGACCCTTTTACATACACAACTATATGCATAAAGTGACTAATTATTGCGATTATAACCCTAAGATACCTTTAATCATGCAATTGGCTATTTCAAATATAGCCACAATTAACACATAGCAATTAATTGACTATCCCAATTGTAGCCACAATTAACTAATTGTAGTTAATTTTGAAAATAAATTCAATTTAGTTATGCAAGTTGTAAAGTTGTAATTGATTATTTTATTCAATTAATCAATTTTCTCGAATAAACGGAGTAAAATATTTGTCAATTAGTCATTTAACAATTTAAACAACGGAAAAGGGCCTAAAATACCCTCGAATTGTTAGTATTGGTACAAAAATACCCCCCATCCACCTTTGAGCCCCCAAATACTCCTGACGTCCACCTATGAGGTCAAATATACCCCTGTCGTCCACCTATGGGGTCTAATATACCTTTATTTATATTAGTCTCATCTCATTTATGACGTGGCATGATAACATTTAATTGGTTACTCCTTATATTTAACTAATCTAATTAATTTTAAACTATGTTTACCGGATCCCAACCCACCTACTTGACAAATCGACCTGCCCAAGTATACCATAAGTATTTCCTGGTAAGTGTGAAAGGAAATGGTTACCCATCACTCACTGCATAGTGGTTTTATTTTTTTTGCTAATTTTAACTATTTTTTCCTTTTCTTTTGGGTTTTGTTAAATTACTCTTCCTTTTAGAAGGTTATATGAAGGTTATTAGCTGGATGAGAATAACTGAGCGAACAGTGGATCAATTATTATGCAGCCTGGTATTAGTGCTTGAATTAAGCATTAGCGTACCACAATTTTTATTGTTTCCAGTAGAAATGAGTGATAATTTGATAAAATTGCTTCGCTTTTAGCCTTATTTAATTTGGGGCTGGTCGAGTTTGTCGGGTAGGTGGGTTGGGATCCGGTCAACATAGTTTAAAATTAATTACATTAGTTAATTATATGGGGTAACCAATTAAGTGCTGACATGTCATAAATGAGATGGGGTTGTTAAAAATAAGGGTATATTAGACCCCATAGGTAGATAGCAGGGGTATATTAGACCCCATAGGTGGACGTCAGGGGTATTCGGGGGCTCAAAGGTGGATGGAGGGTATTTTTGTACCAATTCTAATAGTTTGAGGGTATTTTAGGCCCTTTTCCGTTTAAACAATTAATTGAATAATTGTCTTGAACTATTTTGAATTAGTTTTGACAAACACTTTACTATTAATGGTAAAATATGCAAAATACTTTTAAATGATTCACAATATATGGTTGAAATTATTTTGCCAAATGAAATGACAAAATTTATCGAAAGAAGAAAATCATTTTGGTTTATAAAATGCATATTTACTCCTTTTGAGATCCAAGAAACTCCGAATAGTTAAATAAAATTATTGGAGGGCCAAAATTAGGTGTGTGAATATATATATATATATATATATATATATATATATATATATATATATATATATATATATATATATATATATTAAATAGAAAAGGATAAAAATGTCATTAACGTATTAGAAATGGCTAAAAAATGCTCTCATCCCACCTATTGGGTCAAAATTGCCCCTCCTTCCACCTATTGGATAAAAAATACTTTCCACATATTAGAAATGACTCAGAAATACCCTTGACGTATTAAAAATGGCTCAAAATGCCCTCCTTCCATCTATTGCATAAAAAATGACCTCCTTCCCTTATTGTCAATTTTGTTTTTGAGACAATGCTATAAAGTTGCAATTATAAGCTAAGTAGCCACACCAATTTCATGGATTAGAGACCCCAATCATGGTTGAAGTATGGGTTGGCATATAGATTCCAATTTATTATTCCATTTCCTACAACTTCTGATCATTTCAATTACATGATTTCACTTCAAAACTTTCAGTATCCATACTTTTTATCAAAGTCTTCATCGAAACTTCTCGTTTTTCAGGATCCTTAATTACATAATTACATCTCTTATTTGTTATCAAAGGGCTAAATAAGTTTCTTTGCACTTATTGTCTGTTACTATTTAGCATAAACTAAGTAATGTTTTAAGCAGAAGCAGATCTAAGATTCTAAGGCGGATTTTGTGGATTCACCTGAATTTATTAATTTTGAGTATGAATATACATGCATATGATAAGATCATACTTATTTCAAACCAAATAATCTAAATTCGGATCACCTTTGATATGTGAAGATCTAATATTGCAGTAGTTCGACAGCTATTGCTAGAAAGTAGAAACATAGATCACTTTTGAGGCTAAAGTGATTTGTTATAATTAGGATCCCTTTTGTCATTGAACGTAAGCATCAATTTGTAGCCTATTTGATTCGGTTCACAACTCCTTTTCCTTTTTCAAGTTCCCTAATAATAACTGATGAAATGAATCTTGACTGGATAGAACTAAATTCTTAGGCGTGCAAAAATTTACCAAAACACTTAAACTAAAAGATAAACTTCTATTGAGCTTTAGAATTTAGGTGGATTGAATGATCCAATTGTTGACACCTAATTTTTGCCCTGCATTTATTTTCTTTAGTTATTCAAAGTTCTTGAGTCACAAACAGAATGAAATACACATTTTTACAAGTCAAAAATGATTTTACAAAATTATTTCAGTGATATTTTTCCATTTCCCTTGGCAAAATATCATCAAATATATTATTTAATATCATCCTATGTATGCTGTATATTTTCTATAATTTTGAAACATATTCTTCAGAATTTTAATTCACAAATAGTGAGAACAATTGCTCAACTAATTGTTTTAAAGCTATTAATACCAAATTGATAAATATTGTACTCCGTTTAATGAAGTAATTTGATTAATTAAATAGATAATCAATTACGTCTCAATATTATAATTTATTTGGCCATAATTGCAATTACCTTCAAAATTGATTAGAATTGAAATTGCTAATTATGTCACAAGTTAGTAATGACCATGATCGAAATAGACAATTGTTTGCTATGCTTTAATTAGGGTTATAATTGAAAAACCAATTATCTTTTCTGCATGGTCATATTTGAAAAGGTTAATTAGCTTCTATACTTTAAACATGGATATAATTGAAATGATTAATAAGTTCCATACTTTAAATTGGCTACTTATTAAATTAATTGATAGCACCTTGGTGTATATATGTATATATATATATATATATATAAAGAGAGAGAGAGAGAGAGAGAGAGAGAGAACAATTATCATAGGAAGTAGTGTTACAACAATAAACTTAATTAATTCAGAATCTGTAAGACAACCCATACAAGCACCCGAAGTCCAAAGCAATCCATATTCCCTTCATCAAATGCCTAAACTCCTTTTCCCAATCAAAACCTTTGTGATATAAATCTCTCTTTGTATAATAGTATTAGTTTTCAATAATCTTCCAAGTTTCAGAAGTAGTTTTTTGGGGTTCCCCGAAAGGGAAACCTCTCTCCGTCTTTAAGTCATGTAAGTTTTTATAACTATGTTTCTGTATTACTATCGATTATGTACATTATTAATCTATTTGTTGTACAAATCTATGTTATATAAATCTATGTTTAAATAATTTCTAGTTATTATGGATCTATTACTCTTAGTATATGGTTAGTCTTTTAATTTCTTAATAAACTTGATGGATTAACCTGTAAATTCCTAGGTTTTGAGAGGCCACTAAAATGTCCAAACATCATAAAGGACGAAATGTTGGGTATGTCCAGGGTGTGGTTAAAGAAGAGGATTATTAAGAACAGTGGTTGAGAGAAAGAGATGAACAGTGTAATAAGATTCATGACTGGATAGAGTCCAAATTAAAAAAGAAAAGAAAAAGGGAGATAGACAGAAACTTAGAGATATAACTACAAGATAAGAAGACATTCAGGAGTGAGCAAGTACCGAGTAGGATTGTTAAAAAGATTCTTTAACTTTTTGAAATCCGAAGTTGAAGTCCAGAAGCTCCTATAAATAGAGACCATTTATGAAGACGGAGGACATGATCAACAACCCATACAAGCACCCAAAGTCCAAAGCAATCCATATTCCCTTCATCAAATGCCTAAACTCCTTTTCCCAATCAAAACCTTTGTGATATAAACCTCTTTGTATAATAGTACTAGTTTTCAATAATCTTCCAAGTTTCAGAAGTAGTTTCTTGGGTTTCTCCACAAGGGAAACCTCTCTCCGTCTCTCTCCATCTTTAAGTCATGTAAGTTTTTATAACTATGTTTCTGTATTACTCTCCCAGTTATGTACATTATTAATCTGTTTGTTGTAAAAATATATGTTATATAAATCTATGTTTATGTATGTATGTATATATATCGAAATAGACAATTGTTTGTTATGTTTTAATTAGGGCCAATTATCTTTCTGCATGGTTATATTTGAAAAGGCTAATTAGCTTCTATACTTTAAACATGGCTATAATTGAAATGATTTATTAGTTACATACTTTTAAATTGGCTATTTGTTAAATTAATTGATAGAACATTTGGACAAAATTACCCTTATATATATATATATATATACACACACACACACACACACACACACACACACACATACGCATATATATATATATATATATATATATATATATATATATAGACACACACATACACATATATACATGCATGTTTGGGCCTTTCCTTTTTCTTTTACTTTTAAACAAACCGGGCCTATTCGAATCAGACCAAGACCTGGACCAAGTCCCCAATGTCTATGAGATATGCGACCAAACGACCCTTACAGTCTTCATTTCAGAAGACAAGGGTTTCTTGTGGTGAAACCCTAGCGCCGCGTTGCTCTCTTCTCTCTCATCGCATCATCAAGCCAAAAATGATAAATTCGCAGTGTACAACTGTTTATGCCAGGGTTGCTCAACCGATTTGGGCAAAGCAATTAATGCTTTTCCCTTTCTCCACCATGCTTTGGCCAAACGAGGTATAATTCTCCTCTTCTTTTACTTTTTCTACAAATCAAGGTTAAGGGATTTGTACTCGCTTCGATTTTGAATACTCGTTTGTCATTGGTTGATAGTGATTCAAACAGATTAAAGAGAATTCGTTGAAAACTGATTGTCCCACATCGAATTTGAAAAAAAACTTTAAGGATTTTGGGGTTCTATATACACAGAACCCTACCCTTCACATTCACACACACCTTACAAGTCTCAAAAATTAGAAAAAGTTACACAAGTCTTTCTTCGAATAGAGCAATAGTGCCCAGTTTAGCCAGGGTTTTAGCTTTCAACTGAAGCCTTTAAGTAATTGGGAATTTAGTCTAAAAATTTATTTTCTTTTGTGGCTGAGCATCGGAGGTGGAGGAATTAGGCTTCCCAAATCCATTTTCGACAAAGGCTGCACAAAGAAGAGGTAAACCCCTCTCCTTTCATTTATTTTTAGCATTTTTGTGTGTTTTCTGTTTATTTATGTATGATTAGTTTGTGACTTTGTGTTGGTGTTTATGTTTTAATCTATGCTTATATGTTAGTTAGCTAGTCTATCTAGTCCCTTATGATAGTTTAGCTTTAGTTTATGGTTCTGATTTAATGATATACTATTACATTTACAATTTAATAATATGCAAATGTCAGTTGAAAAAGAAACCAATCCTATGCGAGATCGTGCAATGTATGTTCTCGAAAACACATGCATGCATGAGATGCAAGGAATGGAAAGGGAATTGGTTTAATAAGCAATGTGATTAATCATCATTTTCCTAACATGAGGATATTATTTATGTACTGCAGATTGTTTATTTAAAAAGCTAATTAATCATCGTTTTCCCAACATGAGGATGTTTAATTATACACTACAAATTATATATAAAAATTCTTCATTTGTATTTCATATTCAATTTTTAGATTTTCAAAATAGGATGTTGAAATAACTAGATTTAGTCCACGCAAGACCAAGTAAATAAATAGAGAGTGATGAACACTTACCTCGATCCATTGATAACTGAACGGTAGATAATGCTCTTTTAAAACTCAATTCTTATAGTAATAACATCTTTCTTAAACTTGATATAATTATCTTTCCAAATCTTCTCTAAGATGGGGTAGAGAAAAATTATCATATTTGTCTTACGAATCACCATCAATATATGTAATACAAACAACTCTTCAAAGGTAACCTCTCATGAAAGGCGTAACTCTTCAGTTATGAAATCATCAATTATAAGTGAGAAGTTAATTAAGTTTCTACGCACATAAAGTCCATACCTTAAAGTCAATACTTTGGATTTAATTAACTATCAAGGTATTTAACTATGGTGAGGGGAATATATCTTTATATATTTAAATCTAGAAAATCTTATATATTTAAATCTAGAAAATCTTGTCTACCCTTTTACGAGTAAAATTTTCGTGAAGTTGTTTTTTCAGGGAGAAAATAATCAAAATGGTTCGTAATATATGAGCTTTGGTCCCATTTGGTCCTTAATGTATAAATACGGTGCAAATGGTCTTGAATATGTTTAAAAAATGATCAGTTTAATCCTAAGCCATATAAGTAAAGATAATCGTTATTTTTTGTTGTCAAAATAATTGGAGGCCCTCGGCATGTACACTGCACATGAGCTATCAAACTACAAAACAAAGGTAGCTTCTTGTATCGTTCAATCAAATTTCAGAATCCACATCAAAATTTCTAAACCCAATTTGAAAGAGCCATGAAAACAATTTCGATGCAGGAGCAGGGCTTGAAGAAAATTGCGATTTTATGTTGAATATATTCAATGAATGTAAGAAAGCCTAGAATGTCTTCGATTGCGGGAAGTAGCTAGGTTGTGTATGGAGGAAGATGCCGAGGGCTTCGCTTTATTTTGACAGCAAAAGTTTTAGGACCAAACTGACCACTTTTTAAAGAAAAGGGGTCAAAATGCTCTTAACGTATTAAAAATGGCTCGAAAATGTCTTCCTTTCATCTATTAGGTCAAAATTTCGCTCATTCCACCTATTGGATAAAAAATGTTCTTAACGTATTATAAATGACTCAAAAACACACTTTACGTATTAAAAATGGCCTCATTCCCCTCTACTGGTCGCTGGTTTTGTGGTACGGCCTACGATCTTGCTTTTCTTTTCAAAATTTTGGGTGATTTTGGTATGGAAAATTCGAAGCAATGTTTTAGCTGGGAAAATTTCGCTCTAGAAAATCATTTTATTGATTGCGTTTTATTTGCCGAGCAAGATGAAATGATATAGCAATTGCGGAGCCAGGAATTTAGCCAAGGATGTTCAAATTTTAAAGGAGTGAATATATTTTTTTACAGTTGAGTGGGTGCACAAAACATTTTTTTTATTGATTAGTGGGTGCACCCAAAATTTAAAATCAAATTACATATCATTTAACTAAATTAATATGAAAACTTAGAATTATGAAACTATCAATTGTATAAATCCAAAACTAACATAGAAAAGTCAACAAAAACAATTTTAGCAACTAGTTGAATTATATAAAGAATAACACACACCAAAACTAAAAATTAAAAATAAGAATAATCATGCAACATAAAAAATAAAAAAAAAGTAGTACCTACTGCTATTGGTAGAGTAAAAAAAAAAAAAGGTCGTAGGCCAAAACAATCTATAGGTAATATGAAAAAAAGACAAAGAAATAGTAGTTGAAATGAAAAAAAGCATGCCTCTAAGTATTTTTCTTTTTTTGTTGCTTTATTCGAAAAAGTAGAACGAGAAGAAGAAAATAAGATGGACATTTTTACTTGATGTGCAATACTTTAGATGATGCGTTTCTAAATTTTATAGATCGAATTAAATATAAAAAGATAGAAAAACAATATGTTAATTCGTTCAAAATTAAAAAAGAATTGGTATGGTCTAATAAAAGAAGAGAATAAATATGTTCTAGTTATAGAATCCTACTACTAATCCTTGTGTCACGTTGTTAAGTTTTGTTTGTTTTATTTCGGTTTTTTCTTAAAAATGACTACAAAAGGCTAAAAAAGTGCTAAGAACGGATCGAACCACGGACTTGCGTAGTCTCAAACGCACACCCTGCATCGCAGGACTGTCACTCTCGATTGTGACAAACGGTGTGCATTTATCGGTATACCCCAAAAATCCAGAATATTTCACCTATATATACGGTCTAATTTTGCGGCGAAGGGTGTTCACTTGACCACCCTTACTTGGTTGTAGCTCCGCCCCTGTGATATAGTAATTGCAGGGTGACGCATACAGTGGGTAGAGTATTTGTTTTCCTACTACAGTGAAACCTCTCTATAAAAATATCGTTGGATCCAAAAATTGTTGACTATTATAAAAAATGACTGTTATACAACATTTGTCATTTAAATAATTATTGATTGTTATAGGCAAAAAAAAAAATGCATAAAATCTATTTTTTTATTTTTTTAATGTTATATAAAATAACAAAATTATGTAAATTTTAAATCTCAAATATATGCATAATTCACTAGCTAAACATTAAAGAAAGTTAATACAATTTTGACTTTTATAAATAGCTATTGATGATCATAGATACTCTATTTTTATTAAGATGGTTAATTATTATACGGAAAAGGCTCAAATATGCGATCGAACTATAAAAAATGGCTCATTTATGCCAACTCATCAATAGTTTGGCTCATTTATGCTATCGAACTATCGGAAATGACTCATTTATGCCAATCATCAATAGTTTGGCTCGTTTATGCCATCACCTGTTATCAAAATGACTAATCCATGCCATTTTTCATTAATGTCGGTTTTACAATACCAGATATGATACGTGACCTCCAACTAGATGTCTAGATTATGGTTGTGGGTGGGTTGGATGTATGAGTCGTATTTTTTATTAATTTAGGATTTAAAATTGGGCTGGTTTAAACGACATAGACCTCTAATAATAGGCGGAGCTAGAATTTGAGGTTTGTGGGTTCTGAATTCAAATCTTTAAATTACTAATTTATACATATTACACAAATTTCTTAAAGCAAATATAAGGTTTGAACAAAAGCTTGTGGGTTAGCCGGAACTAAAATCTTCACTATGGCTCATACTTCTAATAGTGGAGGCCACGTTTCATATATGGTATTATAAAACCGGCGCCAATGAAAAATGGCATGGATGAGTCATTTTGGTAACGGGAAATGGCATAAATGAGCCAAACTATTGATGAGTGGCATAAATGAGCCATTTCTGATAGTTTGATGGCATAAATGAGCCAAACTATTGACGAGTGGCATAAATGAGCCATTTCCGATAGTTCGATGGCATATTCGAGCCTTTTCCGATTAGTATATTACCAAAAAAAAAAAAAAAAGATAGTTGTTATATGGGGAGTAATTTTACAAAGAGAGTCTTTTTGTTATAAAGTTAGTTGTTACTCTTATAGGTAAAATATTGTTATAGAAAAAAAAATTTAAAAAAAA